>NC_058132.1:321352208-321374292 GCF_016433145.1 Gracilinanus agilis | reverse complement strand
TATATATATATATATAGTATCAGTGAAACACTTGGACAGTCCTTCCATTATTCTTTGTTCTTGCTCTATTCCTGGCTCAGTTCAGTGTTAATCCAACATTCCCTAATACCACAGTTTCAGAATGTAAAACATCTTTGCAGTTTACTTTTACTTTTTTAATGGGCTAATTTGTCAACTGCATGTCATTGAAATCAAAGGTAATGTAACTAAAGTCATCAAAAGTATATTACATTTCATCATATTGAGATTTATTATTTGGGTATATAAATGAATGGTAACTTATAGTTGGTCAAAAGCTTTCTTGTTTTGGGTAGCAACCCTAGTCAAAAATGGTAATTAGTTTTGCCTTGATTCCTTAGACAGAGATGGTCAACTTCTGCCTTCTCCCTTTTCCAATATTTGTAATGCTTTAATTAAGAACCAACTAGTAGGATTTGGCAGAACCAAAATTTAAAAATAATTTTTTAACTTTAAATCTTTCTTTTATATCTCACTGGCTCCTATTTATAATGTAAAATGGAACAAAGCTTTAACAAAAAAAAATCTAATTTTGCAAACCTAGAGTAGAGTAAATATTTGAGGGGTCAAGAGGGACTTTTCTGCTTCCCACTCCAGTCTCACTATGTAGATAGTAACCTAGTCTGACTGTAAATAAGACCAGCACTAGTACATGGCAGGTGACAAATGAAATACTCTCAAGAGATTAAAGTATGGGCTTGTGATATGAAGTTATTGGGATACATTGCTGGATCTAAAAGGGTTTTTATTGAAAGCAATAGGTCTTTTTATTTGGCCTTACTTAGAGACATATAATGAACCATGGGAAGGAAGACAAAAGTAACAAGGAAAGGGTCTTAGGGCACCATATAACCTTCAATTGAGATAGCAACTAATACCTCTCAGTGGTTCTCAAACTTTTTTGCCCTACCACCCTCTTTCCAGAAAAAATATTACTGAGCCCCCTGGAAATTATTTTTTTTAATTTTAATAGCAATTAATAGGAAAGATAAATGCACCTATGGCCATCACTGCTCTCCTGGATCACTGCAGCATCCACCAGGGGGCGGTAGCACCCACTTTGGCAATCACTGCAAATGCAGAAAATCTGTGAACTCTCTCATACTGAGGCAAAGAATAACTCCTCAAAACTAGAGTAGCATTTCTGCTTTCTAACATAACGTCCTATTGATGACTCAAACATGATAATAGAAAGAACCATACAATCTAGAATGTTACCAGGAAGCCATGGATAAGATAATTTTTGGACCATAACTGGAGGGAAAATTTGATAAGATACAACTCACTAGATTTGTCCAATAGTCACATAAACTTTTGGTTGGGACTCCTGGGTCTGTGGTTCAAGATATCTGTGAGATTACAAATACTTTATCTATGTTATTGGGAAGGGAGAGATTCTACTCAAAGGCCTGATTAGTTTCCCAACTCAACTCACAGTCAAGAAGTATCCAAATAGCTTAAATTCTTTTTTAAAAATTAAATGTTTTTAAACTATTACATGTAATAAATTTCCACACAAATTTTCTGAAGTTATATGATTGAATGTGTTTCACTCTTTCCCTTCCATTCCTGCTCCCAGAGCTGTCAAGCTATTCCATTTGGGTTATACATGTATTATGATGCAAAATATATTTCCTTATTGTTCATTTTTGTAAGTGAATAATAATATGAAACAAAAAACTCAAAACATAAACCCAAATAAAAAAGTGAAAAATGGTCTGCTTTGATCTTAATTTTGACTCCAACAATTCTTCCTCTAGAGGTGGATAGCATTCCTTGTCATAAGCCCCTCAGAATTTTCCTGGATCATTGAATTGCCGATAGTAGCTTAGTCTATCACAGTCAATTGTTCCACAATATTGCTCAAACAGCTTAAGTTCTTAAAGAAGAGACAAGGTTTTTAAAATGGAATAGGTAATAGACATGAGAAGAAAATATGGTTTACTGGATTGAGAAAGAGTAAAACTGAAAATTCATAGGTTTTTTGTTGTTGTTCCCACAGACATAACCAGGATGATAACAGAAATAAACAGATTATTGTTCTGAGGAGGAACAGCAGCATCTTGTTGTTCAGTTGTTAGGTTATCTGACTCTTCATAACCCCATGGACCATAGTAGGCAAGGTCCTTCTGTCACTGTCTCCCAAAGCCTAGCCAAGCTTCTGTCCATTGCTTACATGACACTGTCTGTCCATCTCAACCTCTGCCAACCCTTCTTCTCTTGCCCTCAATCTTTCCCAGAAAGTCTTTTTCCAGTGCGTCTGAGCTTCTCATTATGTGGCCAAAATATTTAAGCTTCAGCTTCTTTATTTGTCCTTCTAATGAATAGAACAGAAATACCTAGATAGATACAAATCTAGAAAGAAATTTGGGGGCAAACAGTTTATGGGGTAATAAAAATAAGTCTATTTTTTTTGTTTCATGCACAAGGCAGTGGGAAATACCATGCAGAGGAAGCTTGAGTATCAACAGGCTAAAACCTCAGAATCTATTATTACCTTTTCTATCAACCTGAAAAGCCACCTACTAGGAAAACTGAATTGAAAAATAGCAAAAGCATTTGTCAAAAAATAAACTGAAACCTGTGGCCTTATCCTCACAGTGATCCTGCTGGCTTGGTCAGATGTAAGCAGAAGAGAATATAAAATTCTTTAATTATCTGTTCTATAAATGTTTCATCCTGCCTATATGTGAGGGGGGGTTGGATAAAGACTGGCAAGAAGGCCTGAAAATTTAAGTACAGGCACTGGCATAAAGCAATGACTTTGAGAGAAGTTTCTGACTGAAGCAGAGAAAACTCAGTGAAACTGTGTGCCTCCCACAGTGAAGGCAGGTAACTAAGGAAGGCAAACTGGATGTCTAGCCCTTTGACTTTGATAGCTGAGGTGTGGAGCAGATGCAAGAAATTTTCTTGGGATAAATCCAATCACAGTTTTCACCCTTAACCACCATTGTCTTGTCATATTAACTAATTATTAACTCTCCCTGTTTTCAAGAATCCAAATGACAAAAGCAAAGTGATAATAAAGATAGGTGAGATAGACTAATTTTCTTTTTGAACTTTTTATTTTCCTCCAGATAGAATGGTGTCATGGAGACATTGACCTTTGGAAGAAACAAGGGACTTATATTAAAATACTGGCTCCATTTTTGACTGTAAAGGGCTAAAGTAAAAGGAATTGTCTTTTGAATTGCCCTCCCTCAAGGGTCTCATTCTGAACTGGCAATGGACTTGGGCTTCTTGTATATCTTTACTTTTTATCTGACCTATGTGTACTGATAAACCTTGTAGATTTCTGAAAATCCTGGTCACTATATAAAAATACATGAATGATAGCTCCAAATTTCTAACCTGAGATATGGACGAATTGTGTTTAAGTAAAAATAACTTACATATTTACATTGTGATTTAATGTTAATAAGGCATTTATCAAATGGTAACTCTGTGAGATGAGTTTTGAAAATATTATAATCCCCATTTTACAGGTAGTGACACTGAACTTTAGAAAATGTAAAGGTTACAGAAAGAGTTGGAGAGTGACACAGGACATAAACCCAGCTTTCTTCTACTTTCAGTTTTTATATTATTTCTACCATACCAAGTTACCTTTTTTACATGCTTGGGTATTTCAAGGATTCATGATTTAATCAGTGTTTGAATTCTTTCCACTGACATAGAACACAACCCCTTGATTCCTTAATACATAGGACTTTATAAATTTTTGTGGCAAAATAATTGGTCATTGATAACCAATCATTTGGTGACAAAGTTCTCTATATTTAGAGATGATGGTCCTCAGAAAGCAGACACCCAATTCACCTTTTAGATCCTACTTGCAAGGAGAGAGAGTGATAAGGGTGAAAGGGCATTTGTTCTTGTCCCAAAAAAACGGGGTTCAAATTCTGTCTCTATTAGCTATGAATTATATGACCTTATGGGAATTAATTTAACTTCCTCAGGGCCTATTTCCTCCTGTGTAGACTGAGGGTTTGGGATTACGTTATCTGTGAGATCCCTTCAGGATTCTCAGTTTTTATTCCTCTTGATCCTTTCCAGCTTCATAGGATCTGCCACAACTCATCTTCCATTTCAAGATTCCAGAAAAATCATTAATGCTACAATGACATTTTGGAGAAAGGAACAAAACAGAGGACTCTATATTAATTATTAATATTATAATACAAAATTTCCACATAGTGCTTTGCAATTTAGGAGGTTCCTTTTTTCTTTTCCTTTTCTTAATAAGAGGTGAAATGAAGAAGGCCATTAATAAATCTGATAGGTATAAAAAACTCATTGTGAACAGGAAAGAATAAGACTTGCAACACCCAAAGAATTTTTTTATCCATGTCTTTTCTTCAGATTCAGGAACTACCTCCAGTGATTTGGTTTTTATTAAAGTAATTACCAACACTTGACCTCAATGACAGGTGAAATGGTTTCAGCATAGGAATAAATGAATTATGGCTCCAAAATTCTGGCCTGAGAGATCAAAGAATTATATTTAAATAAAAATAACAATTTATATTTGCATAGTCACTTAATATTTATTTATCATATGATGCCTTAGATATTTTTTCACTCAACTTCTCACATTTTGATTCAACAGAATTGAGTGGTTTCAGGCCAGAAAAGCAACTGCTTAGAGAATGGCACAGGGTATTCTTTTGAACATCACATTTTATAAACACACATTTTTCATGCAAGCATATTCTATTCTTTGTAGCAAGTAATGATTATTTTCTGATGAGCTGAAGTGATGCTGTATGATTTTAGTAATGGTTGAAAGCCCTCTTTGAGTAGCAATGTACACACACACACACACACACACACTATATACTTTCCAAAACTTACTGAGAGTAAACAAATGCTTCATTCCAGCTCTGCCTTGGAGGAGTGAAAAGGGCATTTGAAAACCTTACCCTTCATTTGATATGACTGAGAGCTGTGCCTGGGTCAGTGTGTCAGGTATGTTGTACTAATAATAAAGCACCAGCCATAACAGATGAGACAAGGAAATCAATTGCAATCTCGTTGGCTGTTTTCTTACATATGCTCCACCAGCTAGGCAGCCGTGACTTTATAGCAAACGCTCCATTAATATTTAAAGGTGGAGAAGGTTGCCAATTTGGACTGCCAGCTAATAAGAAGATGCTTCGTCTTAGAGAGGTAGAGGAAGGTTTTCTTTGAGTATGAGTAGTCAGCCAGCCATAATAAGAAGAATGATGATTTTCAATTGGAAGATTAATGGATAATTTGGAATTGCTGTCATTCTGACACAGAGCATGACCTTTTCATTTTGACATATTACTCCATTTCACCCCAGCCAGCTCTCATAGGCAATGGTTCCCAATGATAGGAATGTTGCTGGACCAATATGCTAGAAATATCAAGAACAGAGCAGAAACACTGGAAAGAAATGAAAAGAAGGAGAAGGAGAAGCTGATAGGATTGACCTTCCTAGTGCTATTTAGTTGAATTCAATGCATAGCAGCATAGGGAACTCAGTAGGACATAATAGTTCCTGTAGATCCAGTTCAAAAAAACTATAGGGATGGGCATAGAAATGTAACAAAAGGTTCTCCAAATCTGGCCTCAGACACTTCCCATCTGTGTGACCCTAGGCAAGTCACTTGACCCCCATTGCCTACCCTTACCACTTTTCCACCTATAAGTAAATACACAGAAGTTAAAGGTTTAAAATAAATAAATAAATAAACAAATAAATAAATAAAGAGTGGTGATTTGTTTAAAAAAAAAGATTCTCTATCACCGACTAGCTATGGAGCCATGGACAAGTCATTTCTTTCTGAGTCTCAGTTCCTTCAACAATAAAATGAGAGAAACGGATTAGATGATTACTGATATTTCTTCCATAGCTCTATAGATCATTAGATGTAGATAATTAGATGATTACTTATATTTCTTCCCTATCACTGTTTTCTATAATAATATTGGATATCCCTGGTCAAAGGGCATGGTCCTTTGGACCTTTATATCCATTGATATTTTTTGTTTCTTGGATTTTCTATTTTTGATGAAATATTATGATAGAATAATGGAGTATAGAGAGCATTTGCTGACTAATGCAATTATGTACCAAATTTCAAAGAGTTAAAAAAATATATCTGAATGTCATTTTGAAGTCCTGACTGCATTTCCATAGAACATGTTCCTTTAAACCTCTGTATTCAAGCTTCAAATTTCTCCATATTCATTAAATCTTTCTTAAGCACATTATACTTAATTGATCTGTAACAGCACTAGCAGCCTCTATTACTAAATTTAGAACTTAACTACATTTTGTTCTAAGAAAATCTCTGTTTTTTTAATATACACAATCTTTGCCCTTCAACTAGATAAGACAGAGAATATAAGTATATATAACTCACCTACATATAAGAATTTATAAATATATTTCTATATATCTAATTATTGACTATGTGACCATGGGAAAATCATTTAACCACACAGCCTTAGGCAGCTCTCCAAGATGATGCAAACCATGGCTAATCTGCATTGGTAGAGGGAGCTTTCTCATTGGGAGTCCCATATATGGATAAAATCACAGCTCTGGACTACCTCCCCTAAATGACAATTTTCCTTCAGACTATAGTGCCTTAAATATAATAGGTACTGAATAAACATTAGTTGATTTGATTCTAAAATTCAAATGGAATACTCTAATATATTTTTCTCCTCCTATTTTTATGTTAAACTCATCGGTACTTTCAGTCTTTGAATTATAAGTCCACATAAGGTAGAAATTAGGAAAGTTGGGTTTAGAACTAAGTGTCCTATCTCCAAGCAATCAATAAGTATTCAAAAAAGGGCATCTAGGCTCTGGGAATATATTCCAAATAGTTTTCTTTCTTCTTCACTATATCACTCAGTAGCCCTCATTCTAATTCAAGTTCCCCATACATTTCTCAGCCTCATCTACTTGTATCCTTAATAAATCAGAGCTTTACTAATCCATACTTCAAACTCTAATGGTTTGTCTATGATAATTAAAATTTCTCTGTTCTTCCTCAAGCAGACACTGTATTCAGAGACTGAGATCACATACTTAAAATATAGCAAACCGATAACAGTAGGTACTAAGATTCATTTAGGATTTAAATACTCTTAAAAACACTTTACCTTCTGTCTTAGAAAAATACCAAATATTGGTTTCAAAGTAGAAGAGTGGTAAGGGAACTGGGGTTAAGTGACTTGTTTAGGGTCACAGAAAGAGGCAATATTTTAATCCAGATCTGAACCCAGAACCTCCCATCTCTAGGGCTGCCTTCATATTCACAGAGATACCCAGCTGCCTCTAGGACTTAAATACTCTTAAAATGCTTTTTAACTATTATGATCTCAATCAATTCAACCAATAAACATTTTAAGTTCCCACTATGATATGGTTAAGAACTGTAAATACAAAGAAAAGCAAAATATAGCCCTTGCCATCATGATGTTCATAATACAATTGAGGAGACAATGGGCAAACAACTGTGTTCAATCAGGTTTCATATGGGATAAATTGGAATAATGAACATGAGAGGGCACTAGAAAAAGAGACTAATATTTATAAAGGATTCCAGTAGAATGTAGGGGTTTAGCTTTGATTTGAAGGAAGCCAAGAGTCAGAGATGAAGAGAGAGAGAGAAAATTCCAAACATATGGGACAGTCATTGAAAACTTCCAGATTAAGGAGATGGGTTATTTTATTCAAGGAATAACAAAGTTCAGTGTCAGCACACTGAAGAACCCATTGACAGTGGAGGAATAATTTTAAAGATTGTAAAGGTAGGACGGGGACCATGTGGTTAAAGGCTTTGAATACTAGATAACTTTTCTATTTTATCCCAGGGGTCATAGTAAGTCACTAGAGTTCATTGAATATAGAAGTAGCATAGTCAGACACATATTTTAAGAAGATAACTTTTATGGTGAACAGAGGATTTACTAGAGAGACTTGTGGAAGGTTGAACAAATAGTAGGCTATTGCAATAGTCCAGAAATACAGTGATGAAGACCTGCATCAGGGCAATAGCAGTGTCAGAGAGAAAGATTCATGCAAGAGTTGTTGTGAAGGTAAAATTTGAAAGCCATGGCAACAATGGGACTTGGAGCATAAAAGAATAAAGAGTCAAAGATGATAAGAACACTTCAATTTTAAGTGACTTAGGATAACAATGGTACATTCACCAATAAGAGGGAAGTGAAGAAGTGGGGAGGGTTTTGGAGGGAAATTTAGTTCAGTTTGTGATGTGAGCCAGGAGATCAACAGAAAGGTGAGGCTCCAGGAAGAAGCTTGGGGGATAATGAGTCATAAGTGGCAGTTGATATCCATGTAAGATAGCAATAGGCAGTGTAAGGCTTTCTGGAAAGTGGATAAACCTTACACAAGATACATGATAATCCTGGTAGATCCCTTCACCAAAATAAAATTCATCAGAAACCTAGTGGTAGATATTCTCTTTGTCATCTTGTCCTAGTGCCTCCTCAGCTACACAATCACCACTTTTATATATGGGGGAGGGTTCATATTTTCTAACAAAGGCCTTTGCTTTTTCCATTTTCTTAAGAGACCATTTGGCACATCCACATTAACAAATCTACAGACTAATAGTTTCAAACAAATAAACATGAAGATAATAAGCTTAATACTATAACATATCAAGAGGTTTACTGGTATATCATCTACACTCACTACCTTGGCAGGGCTGAGGAAACAGTGAATCTCAATCCCTAGCAAGAAATGTCAGTCTGAGACTTCTAGAATGTGTTTTAGTCAGCATATAAGAAATGTTATAAGGTAGAATTATGGATGAGGCCATATTTATGGTATGAATAAAATTTAAAAATCCAGTTGTTTGGTTAAAAGATGATAAATTATGACTCTGAATCAGGTTTGAGATAGGATTAATATATAGGGAGGGATGAGGATCCTTTGAGGAGCTAGCAGGTCTCTAGCCAACTTAGAAGACTGAAAGGCAGCACCAAGGATAGCTCCCCTAAAAACCTTCTGGATAGCAGGTTATATCTGTTGTCCTTTTTTTCTGAGCAGCTCAAGTCTCTTCCAGACTGTTTTATCCCAAAAACATTAATTTAAATGCATACATTCATTTAACGTTCAATGAACATTTATTAAGTACCTTCTACATGCAAAGCTGTGCTTTCAAAATGATTCCCTTCAAGGTTCTGAAGCAACTACAAAAATGAAGAAGGGATAGAGCCAGGTCTTCTGTCAGTCCATAGGTATTTATTAAGTGTCTACTATGTTCTAAATAATGGAAATACAAAGAAAGTTAAAGACAGTTTCTGCTGTCAAGGACCTCACAATACAATCAGGGAGTGAACATACACATTATATAAAGACAAACTCTATGTAGAATAAATGGGATAAAAGAACAGAGAGAAGGTATGAGAGATAACGATTAGGAAAGACTTCCTATTTAAGGTGAGATTTTGTGTGGAACCTAAAGGAAGCATGAGAATCTAGGAGTCAGAGATTAGGAGGGAGAATGTTTCAAGCATGAGGACAGACCATGAAAATGCCCAGTCAGGAAATGAGAAATGTTTTTCTTGAGTAATAGAAAGGAGGTCATTGTCACTGTATCTCAAAGTGTAAATAAGTAAGGTATAAGAAAACTGAAAATGTATGTCTGGGGCTAAGATTTGAGAGGCTTTGAATAATAAAAAGGAGATTCTTCAAAAATTTTATACTGGAGCTGATAGGGAGCCAATGGAGTTTATTGAGTAGAAGGATTGGATCTATACTTTTGGAAAAACAATTTGGCAGCTGAATGGAAAATGGACTAGAATGGAGAGAGACTAGTAGCAAGGGGACAAACCAATAAGCTATGACAATAGTCAAAATGTGAGGAGAAAAGGGCCTGCACCAGAGAAGGAGCTGTATCAGAGGACAGGAGGAGGTATATGTAAGAGATAATACAAAGGTGAAATTGGCAGATCTTGGTAAAAGATATAGAAGGTTAGAAATAGTGAACTGAGGAAAACACCTAGCTTGTGAGCCTGGAAGATTGGGATAATGGTGGTGTACTTAAAAGTAATAGAAAAGTTGAGAAGTAGAAAGGTCTGAGGGAGATAATAAGTTCTTCTGCCCTGAACATAATTCTATTTCATCTCCTCCAGAGGTGTCAGACTTGCCTCCTGTGAGAGATTTGGCCTAAACAAACTCAGGTTTGGTAGCACTATAGTAGTAGATTAAAATACACCTGGGAAAAATTTAACAAAATAAGCAAAAATACAATAGAATAATATATAATGTCAATTAGTCATTTTCTAACTATTCTGAAGTAGTATTTAAAGGGGGGCACATAGGATGGGAGAATTTCAACCAGTCAATTTAGGTGGAGTCAGATTTGGGTTATAAATTATGGTCTAAGTACGCAAAGCATAGAACTAAAAAAGAAAGAAAATTTTATATTACAAAGTAATCTAGTTCATATGTTGTAAAGTATTATAAAATAAAGATTCACTTAAATGTTGGGTCTAGATTCTGAAATATTTCAAACACTAGATCTAGGATTTTTGACTTTATCCTATTGTTGATAGGAAACAAAAAAGTATTTTGGGCAGAGGAATGACATGATTAGAAATGTTTATTAGAGCCATTAATTTGTCAATGTTGAGAAAATCAAACTAAATGGGGAAAGACTAGAGACAACTAAACTGAGTCAAGACAACAAAGGAATAAGGACTTGGACCAAAATGAGAATAGAAGTGTGTAGACTGATGCTAGATATTATATGGAAATAGAATCTACAGGCTTTGGGGGTTGATTTTAAAGTATAAGAGAGAAAATGAGATTTTACTGAGAGTTGAGACTGAACTATTGGGAGAATGCTAATATCATTACTACTTAAATAGAGACACCAGAGAAGAAAAGAAAATAATGAGGTTGCATTTTATGTCAGCAACAAATACAGAAGGTATCCAGTTGGCTACTGAATATCTGACAATTTAATTAAAGATATTTAATGATCATGGGCCTGGTTCTTAAGAAAGAAGCCAGGGCCAGAGATATAAATATGTAAGTCATCTTCACCACAAAGGACTCAATCTCCCTTGTAAAAGTTTGTATCTTTATTTAGTTAGATGTCCTCATTGTTTAATTATGTGAAAATATTGGGTTTATTTGGAAGGATTGAGTTATCCATGATTTGGATTCAGGATGCATTCCCAAGGTCCTCAAGGTGTTCTTCATGGAGATGTCTTTCTTGTGTAGCCTAGTATGTATTCTCCTTGGGAATAAACAGTAGCCCTGATGGAAATATATATATATGTATATATATGTATGTATATATTTATTTATTTATATGATTTTCCTTTTATGAAATACATTCATCATGTCTGTATCCACCAAATGCAACATAAGCTCCCTGAAAGTTGGAATGGTTTCATTCTTTGGTTGTAGCCTCATTGTTGAATTTAATTCCCAGGCTTTCTGAAGGTTATAGAAAAAATACCATAAGAAGCCTATTAAAAATAAATTTATATACTCTCTTTTTGTATGTTACCTATTACCTTAAGTATGGTATGAATAATGTGACTGAGTGAAGTGTATTTTCATTACTTGCTGTGGATTTAATATGCAGATGACATGGTAGGTTTATTGCTTATTATTAATCTTGGACAAATCCTGGAAAAGAGGATATCTACCAGAAGAGTAGATACTAATAAATGTGATCTCAATTTTAAGAGGGAGAGAAACTAGATTTGGGGATCCTCAGCAAAATTCTCTGGATTTTTACTAGGAAGATGAATTAATAAATAAGTGATTCATAAATTATCAGAAAAGGAAATTCTGGTTAGAAGAAAGCATAATTAAATACATTTGTAGCTGGTTTAACAACTGAAATTAAAGAATGATTGATCACAGAGATTTACAACTTAGAAACTGTAGAAGTTATCCCAGACTCTTAAGTTTCTTTAATCATACATATCTGAACAATTTCCAAGTCTTGGTAATTCTACTTTAACAACATCTCCTAAACTTATCTCATTTTCACCCATCATATTATAACCATCTTGGTTTAAATCTTTATCAACTCTTGCCTGAACACTTGCAATAGCTTCGTAATTGGTTAATCTACACACAGTCTCCCCTCTTTTTAACTCATTCTCCCATTTTATCATCCAATTTCTTATAAATATGTGTTTGCATCATAGTCTCCCCAAAAAGGACAAATATGTTGATATGTGTCCCCAGTTTAGAGTATAGTACCTAACATGTAAACACTTAATGAATCCTTAAGGGATTGGAAAAAAATCTATGCACTGATGTCAACCCAGTGGAAGATGACTGGGGTATGCTCTAAGGTTCTGACATCCTTGTCCTATTCAATATTTGAATCAATGATTTATGGAGATATAACGGGCTTTTTAAAAAATGTAAATGATATCAATCACAGAGGGATAACTTATATGTTGAAAAGGTTAATAAAGATTTGAAAGAGTCCAACAGGGTGGAACAATAAGCCTAAATGAAGAAGTTGAAATTTTGAGAAGATAAATTCAAAGTCCTATATTTGTGCTAAAAAATCCACTGTACAAATATAAAAGTAAAAGCTATTATAATAGAATTTCATATGAGAAAGACATTGGGAAATTAGCTGACCATAAACTTAATATCAAACAATGACATAATTATCTGGTAAAAAATTTGAGCATTCTTAAATTTACATTAATAGAGTAGTTTTCAGAAAAAGGGAAATATTAGTCTCACAGAACTCTATAATTACAAAACCAAACTTGAAATTCCATTCTCCATTTTCTGAGCCACATATTAAAATCACTAACTTGTATGTATCCACAAAAACGGGACCAGGATGGTCAAGCAACTGGAAACACTATGATGCAAGAAGAAGTGAAAGGGAAATTAAGTTATTTAGCCTGGGGCAGAGAAGACTAGGGGGAAATAGAGATAAATACTTTTTATTCAAATATTTGCAGGGATGACATCTGGAAAAAAAGACTAGATTTCTTTGGTATTACTGGGTCAATGGACTAAAGAGACTAGATAGTTGAAATATAAGAAAAAGCTTACAAATAACCATTTCTCCCAGCAATAAAAGTTTATCCACATAATTATGGGTTCATTGATATGGGATGTTTTAATAAAAAATAGTACTTTACTTTTTTATTTTCTATATTGTTTTTATTATGACATATAAGAGGATGAGGTCATGCCCTTGAGCTTCTAACGAAAATCACTGCCTGAATGGAGGCAGATGACCCCTTTCCCATATCCATTCTAGCCATAACCTCAAACTCAAACCAGACAATTTGTTGGTAAGAAATTAAATGAAAAAATTCAATTACTGATTACTTATAGTAAAAAGTCAACCAGAAGCCTACATGTAATAGGAAATGTGTCTGTTAACCTAGCCAGTATTAGCCCAACCAAATAATGCTCCCAGTAAGGCAGCATATGACAAATTTAGCTTGCAGAGTTCTGTGGTAGCCAAAAGTTGAGGATTTCTTCCTGAGAAATCTACAGGAGAATTAAAAAGCCTTAGAGAGGTCTAAATCTCATTACGGGAAGCTCATCATTCTCAGGGAGTAGGAACACCTAGTACAGCAGAGAAACATTCAGAGTGGGAGACATCTATGGTGCTCTCAGATCTATATCACTATGTCCTGAGATGCCAGAAAGAGGCATGAAGGTCCTGCCCTCTGAACATCAAAGATCCCAGGGAGAGCTATTCCACAATCAATAATTAGTCAAGCTACATGAATAGATAGTTTCACATGATAAAAACCAAAACTATCAATAAGCACATGAAAAAGTGTTCTAAATTCCTCCTGATTAGAGAAATGCAAATTAAAACAACTCTGAGGTACCACCTTACACGGAGCAGACTGGCCAATATGGAAGCAAAGGAATGGGATAAATGTTGGAGAGGATGTAACAAAATCAGGACACTAATATACTGCTGGTGGAGTTGTGAATTGTTCCAAACATTCTGGAGGACAATTTGGAATTATGCACAAAGGGCTTTAAAAGAATGACTACCCTTTTATCCAGCCATATCACTGTTGGGTTTGTACCTCAAAGAGATAATAAGGAAAAATATTTGTAAAAAAAATTTATAGCCACTCTCTTTGTGGTAGCAAAAAACTGGAAAATGAGGGAGTGTCCATTGACTGGGAAATGGCTGAATACATTGTGGCATATGTTGGTGATGGAATATTATTGTGCTGAAAGGAATAGAGAACTGGAGGTATTCCGTGTGAACTGGAAAGACCTTGAGGAATTGATGCAGAGAAAAGGAGGAGAAGCAGGAGAACATTGTACACAGAAATTGATACATTATGGCACAATCAATTTTAATAGACTTTTCTACTAGCAGCAATGCAATGAACCAGGACAATCCAGAGGAACTTATGTGAAAGAACGCTGTCCATATCCAGAGAAAGAATTGTGGAAAGAGAACTGTAGAAGAAAAACATATGATCAATCATATAGTTCTATAAGCATATGATTAGGGTTTTGATGTTAAAAGATCACTACTGGAAATATGAATAACATGGAAATAGGTTTTGAACAATATACGTATATTCCAAAGGAACTGATTGTCAGCATTGGAAGGGGAGAGGAAAAAAGGGGGTGGGGATTATGAATCATGTAATCATGGAAAAATATTCTAAATAAAAAAATCAAAAATCAAAAAAGATCTTAGGGAGACCTAACTCTAGGAAATACACATTAGCACAGAAATCAAGATACAATGAGTCCAATTAAATTAATACAAAAGAGGGAAAATGTGAAAAGAAATTATAACAATGCAAGAAAATTATCAAAATATTATTAAGAAGTTTATTAAAAAGGTAAAAAAGTAATATTGGTAAATAGTAAAAGAAGTACAACCCTCACTGAGGAAAATAAATAACTTCTTAAAAATTAGAATTGGTCAAGTAGAAGCTAATGACAACATAGAACATAAAGAAATAATAAAGCAAAAATAGAAGAAAATGTAAAATATCTCATAGAAAAGACAGCTTTAATGAAAAATATATATTGAGGAAAGATCATTTAAAAAACATTGGACTACTTTAAAGCCATAATCAAAAAAAGAGTCTATATATAATGTTTAAGGATATTATGAAGGAAAACTCACCAGCTATTTTAAAACCAATGAACAAGGTGATTTAAAAAAAATCCATCAATCATTTCCTGATACAGATCTCATAAAGAAAATTCTCAAGAACATTATATTGAAATTCCAGAGCTCCCAGGTCAATGAAAAAATACTACAATAAAATGGAAAAAAATTCAAGTATTGTGAAGCCACAGTCAGAATCACACAAGATTTATCATCTGCCACTATCAAAAAATACAGTACTTAGAAAATGGTGCTTCAGGGTTGACTTCTTGGGGTGGAGACAAGAGGGCAAAGTAAGCTGAATATCTCTGAGTCACCATTAGAATTCTCTTCAATCAATATTAAAATAGCACCACAAAATGAATACAGGAGTGAAAGAACCAGCAAGGGAGACAAAGTGAAACACCTTTCAAGAAAAGAAAAACCCAAAATGTAGGCAGAGAACATCTACAGTACTGAGGTGAGAGGGGAGCAAAGCCAGCAAGAGGCTGTAGCAAGGAGTGAAGAGTAAACCACACACCACCACCCCACATCTGCTGTCCCAGGTTATGGAACCTAAGCCAAAGCCAACATTCAGATCCTGAGATCCTAGCTGGGCAAATAGTGGTCCAAGCAAACCACACCCCTTGAAATTTCAAACCTGTGGAGAAGTCCAGAGTCCCATCCAGTCTGAGCTAAAGTGGACTGATCCATCTGGGATAAGATCAAAGCCAGGAATCTCAGTCTGGACTACAGATGAGGATGTAGTTCACAGTTTGGTGTGGCTGATTGTATTATGGGGGGTGGGGGGCTGGATCTTTTTTGCCTAAAGCTCAGGGAAGAGCTCTAGGACAGGGCAATCAAGGGTTTCTCCAATTAGTACAAGTGCAGAACAAGACCAAAAACTTATGCCTAAGCCCAAGACTACAATTCAAGTAGCTCCTGACCTTATCAAGATCAAAGTAAGACCACAAAGCTTACAACCATGCCTAAGGCAAGTCTTTGAGTTATCAAGATTTCAAGGGTCAATTGAATCAGCAGGGGGAGGGGGCTCTCATACCATCACATCATCCTCAAATAACTGAAACTGGTAAAAACCTAGAAAATAAGCTGAGAATATCATCAAGGAAGAACTGAAGGTTAAGAGGGTACCCCAACTACCAAGAAAACAGAGGCTACTTATATTGAGATAGGAAAAATGAGCAAACAACAAAAAAAGCATCTAACTCTTATGAATTTTTATGGAGACAAAGAGCAAGGTACAGACACAGAAGGGGACAGTGAAAGCAAAGTAAACATACACAAAGTGAAAAAGAAAAATTTGGATTGAAAACAGATTCTAGAGCTCAAAAATGACTTAAAAAACCAAATAAGAGAGGCAGAGGAAAAGTGGGGAAGAGAAATGAAAGTGATGCAAGAAGAAATGAGCCAATTGAAAAAGGAGAACCAAAAACGGAGAGAGAAAAATCAGAAAATGATGCTGTAGAAGGAAAAGGAGCAAGAATAACTACCAAGAATAAACTAGCTAACAAGACTGAGTATGATCATATGGAAGATAAAATGGATATTTAATGGAATGGTGTGTTTTCAAGTATTCGTAATAATGAGAACAGAGCTGAATAAAAAATTTTGACATCCAAACATAAAACTGAACAGAAGTATAAAACCTAATTTGTAGTTAAATATCCCTACATGGGAAGGTAATATATGTAATCCCTAAGAACTTTAATATCATTAGACTACTGAGAAGGAGTCTACTAAATGGCATTTGTGTGAATTCATTATGTTGGGATGGTCTCAAATGGAAGGGTGAGAAAAAAGGAATTCACTGGGAAAAGGGGGAAGAAAGAGGAACAACTGGGGAAATTTACTCACATAAAAGAGGCATGAAAGGAATAGTTTATAAAATGGAAAGGAAAACGGATATTTGGAATGGACAATGCTTGAAATTCATTCTCACATGAACTGGTTCAAAGAGGGAAGAATTTTGAGAAAGCAAGAGATAAATGAGGGAATGGTAAATATAAAAGAACTGGATGGTAAGAAATATACAATTAGACAATGTAACTGTAAGTGTGATCATATAAACTCACCCATAAAATCAAAGAGGATACTAGAATGAATTTGAAATCAGAAATCCAAAACATGTTGTTTAAAAGAAATGTATTGCTTGAAACAGTGAAACACACATAGTTAAAAAAAGGCAAAATAAAATTCCAAAGTAGAATTTATTATGCTTCATTTGAAAGAAAAAAGGCAAGAATAAAAATCATAATTTAATTAAAATAGAAAAATAATGAAAGATCTTATTAAAACAAAAGAATGGAAATTACATGTTGCCAAAAAAGGAAAAATAGATAATAAATTAATATAAATGTTGAATACGTATGCACCAGAAGGAATAGCATCCAAATTCATGAAGAAAAAGTTAAATAAATAGCAGAAAGAAATAGAAAAATTCTACATATGGTAGGTGTTAATTTATTCTTCTCAGACTTAGAGAAATGGAACCAGAAAATAAACAATAAGTTAAGGAGATAAAAAGAATTTTAGAAAAGTTACATATCATAGATCTCTGGAGAACATAGAAGTTGAAAAGATCATAATTATTTCTTAACTCACAAATGACCTTGCATTCTCTTTCACAAGTTCCTCTGGATTGTCCTGGGCCATTTCATTACTGCTGGTAGAAAAATCCCTTATGTTCTATTGGACCACAGTGTATCAGTCTCTGTTTACGATGTTCTTCTGGTTCTGTTCCTTTTTCTCTGCATCAATTCCTGGAGGTCTTCCTAGGTCACATGGAATTCCTTCATTTCCTTATTCCTTTCAGCACAATAATATTCCATCACCAACATATACTACAATTTATCCAGCCATTTCCCAGTCAATGGACACTCCCTCATTTTCCAATTTTTGCCACCACAAAGAGTGTGGCTACAAATATTTTTGTACAAGTATTTTTCCTTATTATCACTTTGGGGTACAAACATAGCAGTGATATGGCTGGGTCAAAGGGCAGGCGTTTATTTAAAGCTCTTTATGCATAATTCCAAATTGCCCTCCAGAAAAGTTGGACCCATTCACAACTCCACCTGAAGTGCATTAAAATCCCAATTTTGACACATCCCGTCCACATTTTTTACTTTTCTTTGTTGCCATATTAGCCAGTCTTCTAGGTGTAAGGTGGTATCTCAGAGTTATTTTAATTTGCACAGAAATTGGAAGATTCTCAAAAAAAAGAATTTCTGATCAATCTAATTATATACCAACATTTCTAATAATATACTTTATGTATGTTGTACATTATATATATATATATATATATACATATATATGTCCTGTATTTGCATACATATGCAAATTAACTCAAAATGTTACTTTCATTTATTGAGTAAAACATCTGTTGTTGACTCTTAGAAGGGAAGGACAAATATGTTAGGAAATGTTTCCCCAGCTGGAGAAAGAATTTGTATAAATGTTTGGTCAGTGGAGACAAAACACATATTTAAAAAAACATTAAGCAAAAAATTAAGAGTTTCAGTGCAACCAATAGTTTCGAAAATATTGCTGTGATCTTCGTGAATTCCCACTAATCCTTCAATGGAAACATAATCAAACAATCAGTTCTTAAATCCTAGATTTGTGCTAGGTATTGTGAGGAATAGATGAAAAACAAGTACTTACTGAATGATTACTAACAGTGAACAAACATTTTTTAAGCACTTAGGGACACAAATACAAAAGAAAAACAGTCCCTTCCTCAAAGAAGTCTTATTAAACAAAAAAATGGAGGGAGAGAGTACTATGTTTCCAGATAAATATATGCAAACTACAAAATAAATGTGAAGTCACTTGATGAAGGCCTTGGAAAGGCCTCTTAGCATTTTTGTGACTTATGAAAGGAGCTTGGGGTTCCAAGATGTAGAGGTGAAAGGGAGGAACGTTTCAAGCATTGACAAAGTCATGAAAGTGGAAAGTGCTATGCTCGCCAGATATTTTACGGGAGTTAAGCTAGTAGGGTATGAGCTGGTTGTAATAAGGAAATAGGCTAGAGGTAATAGGGAAATTAAGGCAGAGGTAAGGTTGTAATAGGGGATAAGGCAGGTAAGGGACTAAAGGTAGTGTGAATAGGGATAAGGCACTGTGGATAGGGGTTTATGGATCCCTAAGTAAGTAAGTAGATAAGGAGAGTTACAATAGTGGTGTGTGATAATTTGAGGTGGTTAGGAGAGGCAAAAGAGTTGCAAAGGAAAGGATGAGATATTTTGGGCAGACAGCTTCAGCCTGGGAGACACAGACTGGGTACACAGACTGGATATACAGGTTTGAGACAGAGACGATGGAGGGAAACAAACTGAGCCCTTCAAGTAGAAAGGGCACTTTTACAGGCAAAGGTTAGGGCCAGCCAAGAATGACTTGAAACTGACTAGAAGGCTTTCTAGTCAGTTTCTCAAGTTCACAAAGGAAAAGTTCAGAGGAAGTATTGAGATTACACTTCCTCCAAAATGAATGCCTCCAATTCCCTTCAGGACCCAGAGACAATATTATTCCTTTCTCCCATTCTCCCTCTGTTATCAATCAACTAATGAACTAGCCAAAGGTTTGTAAGTGACAAACAGGGCTTATTGAGTTTCAGGGTTGGTTGGAAGGAATGGAGGGATACAAGGTAACTCTAACAGCCTCCTAGAGAAAGCTTCAGGTAGGGGAGGGAGACAGGAATGTGAGACTGAGAAAGGACCCGCCTAACTCAGCCTGAGAGGATTTGTAGCCTATAGGGTTAGGGAAGTTGGATACAATGATTCAAGAGATGATTTGTAACAAGGGGAAGCCCTATTTGACTATGGGGAAACTAAATCTACCAAGTTTGAAAGCTAACACCCAGATCCACCCTCCTTTCAAAACTCAACGAAATTCAGGAAGGGAAAATGATGATTGGGAATAGGGGATATTAGGGAGATCCAAAGGAAATAGTTAAGCTAACAAATTTTAAGAGAAAAGCTGCAGAATATAGGCCAGGTTTTCAGTCCAAAGATAGAGCTCAGTTGACCATCCTACTCTCATCGAGTCTCCAGGGTCAACTGACTAACCTCAGGATTCTAAACCCTTTTCAACTGTCAGAAACTCTGCAGTCAGGCTCTGCAGGGCTAATATGCACCCTTTTGCACTACAAAAGTGAGATGTCATACATGGGAAATGTTATGTACACCTGTTTGACTGGAATATAGAGTGCATGAGAGAAAGCAATGCATAATCATCATGGAAAGATAGATTAAAGACAGACTATGAAGGGTTTTCATTTTCAAATGGCAGCAGTTGCATTTCAGCCTAGATGTAATAAGAAGCCAATGAAACTTCAAGTACAGGAGTATGGCACAGTCAGATCTATACTTTCAGCATAACAATGCCACATCTATGTGGAAGATAGATTGGCTAAGAGAAAAGTTGGAATTAGGGAGATCATTTAGAAAGCAATTGAAATTATCAGAACAAGAAGTGATAAAAGTTTGAATTAATAGAGTTTGGGGATGAACTGAAAGAAGATGTAGCAATGATATATTGAGTTAGTTTTATAATTAACAAGATTTGGCAATTTATTGGAATCGAAAGGATTTTTAAAAGAGATGAGTGACTCTCTTATAAGTGAAGAATTTCCTGATCTGCTTAGTTATCCTAATCATTAACATTATCATCATTATCAGCACAATTCTCCTCATTACTATGAAAACCTTCATTATTATCACTGCCATCATTTCCTCCACTGAAAGTATCTGAGTACTGACTATTATGGGAAAAGTAGTTTAAACAGGGATAGAACCTGACTATCCCCAAAGGCATAGAATAATGCTGCAGAAAACAGTAATCAGAACATATGTTAACCTAAACTATCAATTCAATAAGGTAAGTCTTTAAACTGGGATGGGTGCCAAGAGACACATTGTGGTTTGTGGTCCAATTTAGAGGTGTTAATTTAGCTTTTGTTGACTTCTCATGACCAAAAATTACATTCCAAGTGCTTCTCATTTCCTGAGACTATCCTACTGCTCTTTGCCCACTGTATGTGCTTTGCAAATCTAGCTTGAATATTGCATAATCTTTCTTATAAAAGAAATAGGCTTAGTTGTTATTGTTCTTATTTTTTCTAAAATAAACAATAAGAATGGTTTTTACCTTATAATACAATACAAATTGCATGTAAAATGTCAAAAGAATCAGGTCAACAATGCAATATTGTGGCATGAAAATAACATTGACTTGGGGAATCAGAAGACCACCATTATAATCTAGACTGTACCACTAAAAGATTGAATAATTTGGGGCTTGATTAGGACCCCTGATAAATTCTTCAGTGTAACAATGGAAAGAAAGAGCCTGTGATCCTTCATCTTGAGTACCTGAACTTTTGATATTCCCTATGGGTGACAGCATCTGTCAATAAGACACCGGTGCCAAACAATATAGATAGCAAGGTTGTTTGGTCAGTGATAGTGCCTTAAATTGATAAGGCAGAACTAAAAAAAGTGCTAAATTACTTAAGTTTAAAAAATAGTAGAAATAGCCTAGTAGCTTTTTGAGTAAATAGTTCCTGAGACCTTTTAACTGTCTCAGCTCCCCATAGGCTTCACAAAATCCTGCTGCATTAAACACCATATCTCAATGCACTGCTATAGCTTCCTGAGATACCACTTCAACCTTTTCTTCAAACTTCTCCTCTTACTTGATATTGCATTGTCAATTGGACCAGCTTACCTATATCAGCTGATACAATTGTAATTTTATCTATCTGGATTTCAATATTTCATCTACAAAATGATAAGACTGGCTTAGATAATCCGTAAGGTTCCACTTAACTCCAAATAAATTCAATGGAAAAACCTCCAGGGAGGATTAACCTTTTCAATAAACATTAATCACAAATAAATTACACTTGTGGTTTCTCTCTCTCTCTCTCTCTCTCTCTCTCT
>NC_058132.1:321309129-321350864 GCF_016433145.1 Gracilinanus agilis | reverse complement strand
ACACACACATATATGTATATATATATATATATGTATCTTTCTCTCTTACACACACACACACACACACACACAACTTGATGTCTCCCACTAGTAGAATTTTGTGGTCTATCTTCTCCTATAATTTATTAAACTTTTCCTTTAAGTTTGAATATTATGCCTTTTGGTGCATATATGATTAGTATTGATATTATTTCATTGTCTTTGGTACTATAAGGGGGGGGGAGGTTTTTTTGGTCGAATATATTTAAAGGTGCTCACCAGGGGAAATTTCCCCAATTTAGGAATAACCTCAAGTCAAAATTGACATTTATGAAAGTTTATTTACAATTGAGAAGAGAGAGAGGAAATAAGGAAATAAGAATCTAACACAGTAGGTAATGTACTATGATCCTCTAATTAATCCAGGTAAATCTAATTAACCCTCAGCCAAGAGTCAGAGGGCCAGAGGCCCTGAGGTGAATGAAGTATAGCTTCATTCACAGTGTCTATTAAAAGGAAGTTCCTTAAGAGAAGTTCAGGAAGATTCAGTCTTTAAACTCACCACGTGGACTTCTAAAGAAGATATTGAAAGCAGTCTCACCAAGGTCTTAGCATTCCAGCCAGCAATCCTCAACGAACCAGGAAAACTAGAAGACTCCAAAGAGCTCCTTCACCAACAGCCCTCTTCACCAGAAGCCTCTCTCCAGCAGAAGACCTTCTCCTTTTAAAGGGGTCACTTATGCATCACTTCCTGTGCTTCCCTCCTAGTCTGCATGTCCAATCACAATAGATTCTTCTCATAGGACTGCCTAGAGGGCAGTCAATTGATTATGATTCATCATTCACTTTAGCACACATGGGTTACGGACCTCCCAAAATTGGAGATGCTTTCACTTTTGGTGATTAAATCTAAAGATGGGCAGTATAGACTGAATCTAATTATGACAGTACTTTGTAGAAAAATGCAGTATCCCTGATTGTCTCTTTTTTTTTGACTGTTTAAACATTTATTAATATTCATTTTTAACATGGTTACATGCTTCATGCCCCTACTTTCCCCTTCACCCCCCCACCCCCCGCTCTCATCCCATCCATGGCCAATGCACATTTCCACTGGTTATAACATGTGTCCTTTTTCAGGGCCTATTTCCAAACTGTTGTTAGTTGCATTGGTGTGGTCGTTTCAAGTCTATATCCACAATCATGTCCACCTCAACCCATGCATTCAAGCAATGGTTTATCTTCTATATTTCCTCTCCTGCAGTTCTTCCTCTGAATGTGTGTAGCATCTTTACCATAATCCCTCAGAGCTGTCTTGTGTCATTGCACTGCTGCTGGTATAGAAGTCCATTACATTCGATTTTACCACACTATATCAGTCTCGGTGTATATTGTTCTTCTGGCTCTGCTCCTTTCACTCTGCATCAATTCCTGGAGGTCTTTCCAATTCACATGAAATTCCACCAGTTTATTATTCCTTTGAGCACAAAAGTATTCCATCACCAGCATATGCCACAATTTGTTCAGCCATTCCCCAATTGAAGGACATACCCTCATTTTCCAGTTCTTTGCCACCACAAAAAGCACAGCTATAAATATTTTCGTATAAGTCTGTTTATCTATGATCTCTTTGGGGTACAAACCCAACAATGGTATGGCTGGATCAAAGGGCAGGCATTCTTTTATAGCCCTTTGAGCATAGTTCCAAATTGCCATCCAGAATGGTTGGATCAGTTCACAACTCCACCAGCAATGCATTAATGTCCCAATTTTGCCACATCCCCACCAGCATTCATTACTCTCCCCTTCTTTCATTTTAGCCAATCTGCTAGGTGTGAGGTGATACCTCAGAGTTGTTTTGATTTGCATTTCTCTAATTGTTAGAGATTTAGAACACTTTCACATATGCTTATTCATACTTTTGATTTCTTTACCTGAAAATTGCCTATTCATGTCTCTTGCCCATTTTTCAATTGGGGAATGGCTTGATTTTTTATACAATTGATTTAACTCCTTGTATATTTGAGTAATTAGACCCCTGTAAGAGTTTTTTGTTATAAAGATTTTTTTCCCATTTTGTTGTTTCCCTTCTGATTTTGACTACATTGTTTTTGTTTGTACAAAAGCATTTTAGCTTAATATAATGAAAACCATTTAATTTACATTTTGTAATTTTCTCTAATTCTTGCTTGGTTTTAAAAATCTTTCCTCTCCCAGAGATCTGACAAGTATACTATTCTGTGTTCACTTAACTTATTTATAGTTTCCCTCTTTATATTCAAGTCATTCACCCATTCTGAATTCATCTTGGTATAGGGTATGAGATGTTGATCTAAACCTAATCTCTCCCATATTGTTTTCCAAATTTCCCAGCAGTTTTTGTCAAATACTGGATTCATGTCCAAAAGTTGGAATATTTGGGTTTATCATGCACTGTCTTGCTGACGTCATTAACCCCAAGTCTCTTCCACTGATCCTCCCTTCTATCTCTTAGCACGTACCATATTGTTTTCATTACTGCTTCTTTATAGTATAGTTTAATATCTGGTACTGCTAGGCCCGCTTCCTTCACATTTTTTTTCATTATTTCCCTTGATATTCTTGATCTTTTGTTATTCCAAATGAAATTTGTTATAGTTTTTCCTAATTCAGTAAAGAAGTTTTTTGGTAACTTGATAGGTATGGTGCTAAATAGGTAAATTAATTTGGGTAGAATGTTCATTTTTATTATGTTAGCTCTTCCTACCCATGAACAATTAATGGCTTTCCAATTGTTGAGATCCAGTTTTATTTGTTTGGAAAGTGTTTTGTAGTTGTTTTCGTATAATTGCTGTGTTTGTTTTGGTAGATAGATTCCCAAGTATTTTATATTGTCTAGGGTGATTTTAAATGGTGTTTCTCTTTCTGCCTCTTACTGCTCTAATGTGTTGGAAATATATAGAAATGCTGATGATTTATGTGCATTTATTTTGTATCCTGCAACTTTGCTAAATTTGTTGATTATTTCTACAAGCTTCTTAGTTGATTCTCTACGATTATTTAAGTATACCATCATATCATCTGCAAAGAATGATAGCTTAGTCTCCTCATTGCCTATTTTGATACCTTCAATTTCTTTTTCTTCTCTAATTGCTATTGCTAGTGTTTCTAGTACCATGTTGAATAATAGAGGTGATAATGGGCATCCTTGTTTCAGTCTTGATCTCATTGGGAAGGCTTCTAATTTATCGCCATTGCTATAATCCATGGGGAACTAGAGCTGCCTCCTCTCTCATCTTCCCTGCTTTGTGGTTTCCATCTTCCATTCACTTACCTAGCAGGGATCAGGAATATAATAGAGACAAAACCTACAGATTATGACTGACTTAGAGTATCAGGGACCTTATGGTGGAAATTGCAAATCTATTTCATTTCTTGGTTGGTGCTGTTCTATAGGCGGGTGCTGAACTATAATTTGGAAGGATATTATACTTCTTTTGTCCCAGAGTGTTTCATGTAAAAGCAATGTTCAGACTGCAGGGAGTTTTAGACTTGAAAACCTCTGTGAAGAAAATGATTGTGTAAACGATATAATTTGGCTACTTAATAGATGCTTGTGTACTCTGGCTGCAGTAGCTTTGAAATTTCAGTACTGTACCTTAGAGTAAAACTAGTTTTGATAATGGATTTGAATAATGGATAGAGGGAGAAATTAATTCTGTGTCAGCTAAGTACTACAGAGAGATTCCTCTCCCCAATCCCCATGCTAAAGTGAATCAAGATTTTCAGATAGCATTTTAACTTAAAAAGAAAAGAGCATTTCCATCTATTTCAGACACTCTAAAGCAGTCAATACAGACAATAGGATTCCTGCTACTTCAGATGCTACATTCAGTCACAAGATGTATTCCATTTTCATCATAATGCAGTGAACTTTCAGAGAGAATTTCAGTAATATTTATATTCATTAAGGAGAAATCATGGACTCCAGATGACTGGAAGTTAATTCCCACTGTCAAAAACATGACCTGAGGTCTAATGTGGTAACAACACTACAATATGTGCCCAACCAGGTTAAAATGTGATTGGAAATATTTAACAAAAGAAAAAGTATATATAACATATATAATGTTCATTTGTATTTTTAAGTCTATATGTGACACATCAGGATTCCTATTTAAGATTTAGGGGCCACCATTTCTATTTTAGTCAGCAACCACTCATAAAGAGTTTAAGAGATTTAAATAACTGTTACCCCAGGAAAACTCCTCTTGGCCTATGCACAGCAAGCAATTTTCTGAATGCAGTCCAGTGTTTGGAACATAGGAGATGACTAATCAATGCTTATTAACTCTAGAGTACACAAGAAGGGGATTCCATTGCCTTTCTCAGTATTGTGTAATCTTAGCCATTCCTGTTCCAGAATGTTCTCCATGGTATGGTTATATATCAGGAGTCTATCAGTAAAGCTGGTTCTGGATTATCTCTGGGCAAATGATATTGTCGGTCTAGCTCTTTGTCTGTCTATCTATCTATCTATCTATCTATCTATCTATCTATCTATCTATCAGCTATCCATCTATCCATAGCTACATCTACATATATATGCCTATATCTACCTTTTTGTATCAATCTATATTACTCTGGAACATTATTACATCATTTCCCAAGATCTCCCTTTTCCCTGTATTCCTCTACTTCCTCCTCCCTCATATTTCCCCAAGAAGGAAAGAATATATTCAGTCAATATAAGTTCATTTGCATTCATTCTTGAGGTTAAGGTGTGTTATTTAAATTTTGAAAAATTTGCACTATGATTACTGCAATACAATAGGAGTGCTAGTACAAGAGTACCAGTAGATCTAGGTTTCAATCCCAGTTCTTCAACTTAGAATATTGGTAACAGTGAACAAGTCATTTATCTTTTCAAACATTTGGTTTCATCAGCAATGAAAGGAAAAAGAGCAACTACATGATTACAAAGACTCCTTGAAGCATTTTGTGAAAAGAAAAAGAGTAACGCAGATACACAAAAAGTAGTTTGGTATTATGAAAAAAATCAATAGCTAGATATAGTAAGACAATATGAAAAGAAGGTGTATTCCTTTTTGTCCCTATTCATTTTTCTCCACATATCAATTAAATCTGATTTTTCTAGGACTTCATTCACCTCTCTTACCTCTTTCTTATTTATTTTTTGGTTTGATTTATCTAGATCTGAAAGAGGAATATTTAGATCTCCCACTATTATGGTTTTACTATCTATTTCCTTCTTGACCTCTGTCAGTTTCTCCTTTATGAATTTGGATGCTATACCACTTGGTGCATATATATTGAGTAGTGTTATTTCCTAATTGTTTATACTGCCTTTAATCAGGATGTAATGACCTTCCCTGTCTTTTTTAATCATATCTATTTTTACTTTGGCTTTGTCAGAAATCATAATAGCCACTCCTGCCTTCTTTTTCTCATTTGATTCCCAAAAGATTTTGCTCAAGCCCTTAACCTTAAACTTGTGTATGTCCACCCTCCTCATATGTGTTTCTTGTAGAAAACGTATGGTAGGATTTTGGTTTCTAATCCACTCTGCTATTTGCTTCTGTTTTATGAGCGAGTTCATCCCATTCACATTCAGAGTAATAGTTATCAGTTGTGCATTCACTGACATTTTTGTATCCTCCCCTAGACCCACCCCTTCTTCTTACACTATTTTCTTTTAAACCAGTGGTTTGCTTTGAGCCAGTATCCCTTGTCCCCTCCTTTGATTAACTTCCCTTTCTAACCCCTCCCTTGTTATTCCCCTATTTTTATTTTTAAAGGCCTAATGAATTCCATCCCCCTTCTTCTCCCCTCCCTTTTTTGGCCTCCCCACTCCCCTGCTCCCCTTGATTTATCCCTTCTGACTTTCTCAGTAGGGTTAGGCAGAGTTTTTATCCCAATCCCTCTCCGGGTTGATTACACTGAGAGTAAGGTTTAAATATTACCTCTTAATGCTCTCTTCCTCTCCTTCTTATACTAGTATTTGTCCCCTCCCCTTCCCATGCCCTCTTTGTGTGTAATAGAATATCCAATTTTTCTTATTCACTCAAGTTTCTCTTGGTGTCCCCTACTATTCACTCCCCTCTTTCCCACCCCCCATGTCATCTTAGACCATTTAGTATTCCACCCTCTCCCTATGAATTATTCTTCTGAGCCCAGGCAATTATCCAAAGAGTTGGGAAAGGTGTCTAGTTCTTGACTTCTTCCAATAGTCTAGGCTAACCAAGTTCACCATATTCTAAGGAATTCTCATATAATGCAAATATTTGAGGACAGAACAAGAATATATATTATGATTCAAATGGACTATATTAGGTATTTAATATCAAGAGTCATTAGAATTCAAAATATTCATTCATTTGAAAAAATATTGAATACTTGTTATATTGTACATAAGATGCTATATTAGTTGACCTCTGACATATCTGAATCACTTACTGTAATAATAAAGCTTCTTACAATAGATGCTTTTATAATTGTTCAGCTCTCCTTTTTAACTTTGCTCGTGCAGCTGCAAGCTTAATTCTAGGATAAAGTTGAGTGGGGGTGGGGGGGGGCAAATAAATGAGTTTGCCTTCCAAAGTCCATTTCTTTGTGAAACTGTCCCTGACCATGCCAGCCCACAGTAATTTCTTCCTCTAATAAATTATAATAGTCACACCTACAACTTTCAGTTAGCATTTAACATAGACTATGTTGCCTTATTAGTTACCTTTTATCATATGTCTTATTTCCTCAAATGAGGTGTTGAAAAGTTCTTGTATTTCCTTGAAACCCAAACAATAACTAACTGAAATAAGATAGGTAGGTACTGAATATAAGAAAGGCATAAGCTAGGAGGCACTCACTTAAAAGATAGCAATTATATACCTGATTCAGGATTCAAAATAAAGTCTTTCTGATTCCATGGCATCAATCTATATAACACCATATTAACTCTCTTTAATCTTTATGAGCCTAAATTTTCCTTATGGGGATTGGACTTGGTGATCTTTAAGTCTATTAGAATTCCAAGGTCTAGAGGCAGAGCCAAGATGGCAGAGTAGAAGCAAGGGATGCTCTAAATTCCCAGAATCTTCTCCAACTGACCTTACAATAATTCTTCAAAATGAATATTAGAGTAGCAGAACCAAGAAGAGGAGAGAATGAAGCATTTTTCACGTAGAAAACAACATGTAAAGTAGGGATAGAGGGTCTATTTAACTGGAGTGAGAGGGGAACACAGTCAGCAGCAAAACTGCATAGGCCACAGCAAGACCATGTAGCCAACAGTGAGAACACAGCAAGGAGCTCTAGCACAAGCCAATAGCAAGCCCCATAACCTCTCGCCTACTGTTCTAGGTTCTGAAACTGGGCTCAAGCCAATTTCAAGATTCTAAGACCCTGCCTACACCAACAGTAGTGCATCCCAAGCCCAACCCTTGAAGTTCCAGACACTACTGCAAATCCGAAATAAGGACCCAATATCCAGACAAAACAGTCCATGATGTACCTGTGTGATACAAACCTAAAAGGAGGCTCAATGCCCTACCTAAGTATGCACTGAGTTCACAAATCCCAGAGCAAGGCAGTCTGCAATGTGTCTGGCTAATGTAGATACAGAGTAAGATCCAAAGCCCCTGAAGTGAGGCCCTGAGCCTCAAAAAAGTTAGCTCACAGTGCTCTCCGAGCCCTGAAAACTTCCAGCAGTCCTTGGAGGAAATTAAATGAGCAGAGGGAGGTGGCTTTCAGATCTCTCAGCCTATAGGATATCATAATACCTGGGAAGAACTGGAAGTTGTAAAAACCCAGAATTAGAACCAAGCATAAAAGCTAGGAAAAGTAAAATTTAAGAGAGTGTCCTCTTTATCCTAAGAACAGAGTCTACCTTTAAGGTAAAAGTAAAAGTAAAAAAAAAGACTGGAGAAAAAAAAGAAAATCATCGTGGAGACAAAGAAAAGATAAGCACACACTCAGAAAAGGACTGGGAAATAAAAGCAGTCACATTCAAAACTTCAAATAAAAATGGTAATTAGTCTCAGACTCTGGAAAAGCTCAAAAAGGACTTTAAAAATATAAGAGAGGCAGAAGAAAACTGGGGGAGAGAAATGAAAGCAATGCAGGAAGAAAATTGCTTAAAAAGTAGAATTGGCCAAATGGAAAAGGAGGTACAAAAATCCAATTAAGAAAAGAATTTCCTAAAAAGTTGAATGACTAATGAGAAGGATGACTTAAAAAAAGTTGAGAAGATCTACATGAACTGATGCAGAGTAAAATAAGCAGGACTTGGGAAACACCATACCCACTAACAACAATATCCATGATAATCAACTGTAAAAGACTTAGCTACTTTCAAAAATACAATGATATGGGACAAATCTGAAGGATTTATGATAAAGATTGCTATCCACCTCCAGAGAAAGAAGTATTAGAGTCAGATTAAAACATCTTTCACATTAATTTATTTATGGTTTTATTTTGGGATTTTGAAAATATATGAGTATTCTCATAGAATAACAACCAGTACAGAAGTATGTTTTAACTGATAATACATGTATAACCCAGACAAAATTGTTTAACACCTCATAGAGAGGGGAGGCAAGGGAGGAAAGGAAAAAATTTGGATGTTATGAATTTGGAAAACATATGTTGAAAATTATATTACATGTAATTGAGAAAATAAAATATCATTGAATTAAAAAAGATAGTAGAATTGGCTAAATGGAAAAGAAGACTGAAAAGTTTACAGAAGAAAATTATTCCTTAAAAGTTAGCACTAGGGTTTCTCTCGAGACTTCCAGGTTAAGATTGCTGCAGAGTAGAAGCAGAGCTCTCAACTCTCCTAACTGACCCATACATGATACTTCAAAAGGACACAAAAATGAAACCCAGATGAATGAAGGGACCCCACAAAAGGGTACAGCATTGAAGGTATGTGGGATTTGGGCATTTCCATGCTATAAGAGAGTGAAATAGCTCCCACTATAATGGGAGCTGATCAACTTCCCACCAACCCAACTATGGTGCCAGAGTCAGCACACAAGACTTAGAGGAAGCATGGGGCATTCTCTAAGTTCTTGGTATCTAACTGGGAACAACATAGGTTTGCTCTTGAAACCAGCAAGACTTAAGACCCCAAGAGGCTAAAGAATGCAGACTTTGAGTGTGGAACTTGAGATGTGGACCTTAGAGGTAGACCTAGAGATGAGGGGTGACAGACAGTTGAAGCAGCCTGCTGAAATTTGTAAAGGAGCCTCGGGCAGAGGAGAAAGCATGGGGCAATTTCTGGGGGTCTTGGAAGCTGACTGGGACCACCAGGAGGCTTGATCCTGAGAACAGCTAGAATTGAGAACCCAGGAACCTAAAGAGCACACACCAGGGGTTCGAGGATAAAGCAGAAAGGAGCTTCCCTACTCTGTGACTTGTAAAGTAGCCTCAGGCAAACACCTCTCAATATACAAAGAGCCTGCCTGCCTCACCCAGACTTCTGACTGAGAAGGAAAAACCAGCATAATAATGACAAGCAGTGCCCAAGAATTTACCAATAGAAAGAACAAGAGAAAAGCATTAACACTCAATAATTTTTACACAGAAAAAATCCAGACAACAGAGCAGAGAGCAGAGGAGGAGAAATAAGTAAACACATCCAAACTTTCCCCAAAAAATGAAAATTGGTCACAAGTTCTTAAAGAGTTCAAATCGGAGATCATGAGAAAGATGGAAGAAATTTGGCAAGACAAGTGGGAAATGGCTCAAAAGGAAATTAACAGTTTAAAAGACAGAAACTCCCAATTGGATAAAGATGCCAGAAAAATCAAACGAAACGAAATGATAAGCAAATTGGAAACCCAAATTAAACAGCAGGAACCCATGAAAAACACCATAGACCAAATCAAAAAGGAAAATCAAAAAATTATAGCAGAAAAACAGTCTCTAAAGACCAGATTTAGGCAAGTTGAAGCCAATGATCTTGGAAGACAGCAAGAACTAATAAAGCAAAGTGAAAAGAATGACAAAATAGAAGGAAACATGAAATATCTCACTGAGAGAATTATAGATCATGAAAATAGACATAGAAGAGACAATTTGAGAATCATTGGTCTTCCTGAAAATTCAGAAATTAATAGAACTTTGGACATCATACTACAAGAAATTATCCAAGAAAATTGCCCTGATGTTTGTCAACAAGAGGGCAAAATAGACATTGAAAGGATCATTAGATCACTCTCTACACTAAACCCTCAAAAGTCAACCACCAGGAGTATAATTGCCAAATTCAAGAGTTTTCAAGTAAACAAAAAATATTATAAGAAGCCAGAAAGAGACTATTCAGATATCAAGGAACACCAATCAGAATAGCAGAGGATCTTGCAACCTCCATGATAGAAGACTGGAAGGCTTGGAATTTGATATTCAGAAAGGCAAGAGAATTGGGTCTACAAGCACGGATCATCTAACCATCAAAAATGACTATATACTTCCAGGGGAAAGTATGAGCATTGAACAAGATAGAAGATTTCCAAGCATTTGTAAAGAAGAGACGAGAAATAAATGGAAAGTTTGATATCCAACCACAAAAATCAAAAGAAACATGAAAAGGTAAATAAGAAAGAGAGGGGAAAGAAAAATCTTAATTATATATTTGCTTCTTTAAAAGCTTCAATAAGATCAAATTACTTGTATTGCTATATGGAGAAATGCTATGTGTAACTCTCAAAAATTGTATGCACTATTATAGTAATTAGAAGAATTATTCATGGGGAGAGGTTGGAATACTAAATGGTCTAAGATGATATGGGGAAAAGGGGGTGGGAACAAAAGATGACACTAAGAGAAACTTGAAGAATAAGAAAAATAGGATAATCTATACCAAACAAAGATGGCATCGGAAGAAGAGGGGATGAATACTATTATAAGAAGGAGTAGAAGAGAGTGTTAATAGGAAATACTTAAACTTTACTCTCAGCAGAATTAATACTGAGAGGGAAGAGTAGCTAGAACCTTTGGGATATCGAATTCTATCTTACCCTATGGAGAAAGTCAGAAAGGATAAATTAAAGAGGGGCAGTGGGGTGGAGAGTTCAAAAAGGGAGGGGAAGAGAGGGGGAAGTGAATTCAATAGGCCTTAAAATGATAAAAGGGAACAAATAAGGAGGAGATGGAAAGGGAAGTAAACGAAGAGAGGGGATGAGGGGGACTGATTTAAAACAAACCACTGTTTTGAAAGGAAATAGCATAAGAAGAAGGGCAGAACTAGGAGAGGATATCAAAATGTTGGGGAATACGCAGCTGATAATTATAACTCAAATTGTGAATGTGATGAACTCGACCATAAAACAGAAGCAAAAAGGAGAGTGGATTAGAAAACAAAATGCTACCATATGTTGTCTACAAGAAACACACATGAGGAAGGTTGACATATATAGATAGATAGATAGATAGATAGATAGATAGATAGATAGATAGATAGATAGATAGATAGATAGATGTAGATAGATAGATCGATAGATACATATATATATATGTAGATAGATAGATAGATAGATAGATAGATAGATAGATAGATAGATAGATAGATAGATAGATATGGTTAAGATTAAAGGCTGGAGCAAAATCTATTGGGCTTCAACTGAGAAAAAGAATAGATAGAGACTTCTGGGAAGATGATGGGGAATCTTAAAACCTCTGTACCTAGGGGGCAGCTGGGTAGCTCAGTGGATTGAGAGCCAGGTCTAGAGATGGGAGGTCCTAGGTTCAAATCTTGTGGTAAATGAACTCAGCAAGACAGTCTATGATAAACCCAAAGAAATCAGCTTTGGGGACAAAAATCCACTAGTTGACAAAAACTTCTAGGAAAATTGGAAAAAAGCATGGGAGAGATTAGGTTTAGATAAACATCTCATACCCTACACCAAGATAAATTCAGAATGAGTGGATGACTTGAATATAATGAATGAAAGTATAAGTAAATTAGGGGAACACAGAATAATATGTCTGTCAGATCTTTGGGAAAGGAAAGATTTCAAGATCAAGCAAGAGTTAGAAAAATTACAAAATGCAAAATATATAGTTTTGATTACAATAAATTTAAAATGTTTGCACAAACAAAACCAATGCAACCAAAATTAGAAGGGAAGCAACAAATTAGGGGGAAAATGTATATCAAAAACCTCTGGCAAAGGTCTAATTACTCAAATACATACTCAAATAAATAAGGAGCTATATCAATTGTACAAAAAAAACCAAGCCATTCCCCAAACGATAAATGGACAAGGGACATGAATAGGCAATTATCAGACAAAGAAATCCAAACTATCATTAAGCAGATGAAAAAAGTGTTCTAAATATCTTATAATTAAAGGAATGCAAATCAAAACAAATCTGAAGCACCACTTCAAACCTAGCAAATTGACTGGCATGAAAGCAAAGGAAAATAACAAATGTTGGAGGGTATGTGGTAAAATTGGGACTCTTTAAACTCCAAAGAGATCATAAGGAATAAAGACTTGTACAAAAATATTTATGGCAGCACTGTTTGTGGTGACCAAAAAAAAAAAACTGGAAAATGAGGGAATGCCCTTTGATTGGGGAATGGCTGAACAAATTGTGGTATCTGTTGGTGATGGAATGCTACTATGCTCTAAGGAATAATGAACTGGAGTAATTCCATGTGACCTGGAATGAACTTCAGGAATTGATGCAGAGTAAAAGGAGCAGAACCAAGAGAACCATATACACAGAGACAGATACACTTGGGCACAATAGAATGTAATGGACTTTTCTAATAGCAGCAATGCAATGATCCAGGACATTTCTGAGGGACTTATGAGAAAAAATGTTATCCATATCCAGAGAAAGAACTGTGGGAGTAGAAACACAGAAGAAAAACAACTGCTTGATCACATGGGTTGAAATGGATATGTTTGGAGATGTAGACTCTAAACGATAACTCTAGTGCAAATATCAATAATATGGAAAAGGTCTTGATCAATGATACGTGTAAAATCCAGTGGAATTGCTCATTGGCTAGGGTGGAGTGTGGGGGAAGGTAGGAGGGGAGGGAAAGAACATGAATCACATATCCATGGAAAATTTTTCTTAATTAATCAATTAAATTTAAAAAGTAAATCAATTTTATCAAATAAATTAAATTTAAATAATAAATCTAATTTATCAAATCAAATAAAAAATAAGTCAAAATATCAAAAATTTAAAAAAGTAAAAAAAGTAAAAAAAATTTTATAAAGGTCCATAAGACGAGAATCAAGTTATTGAAATTTTTGGACTCATTTCATAGGGAATTGGATATGTTTAGCCTGAGAATAATTGACTTGTACTGGGATTAGAAGGTCTAGGTTTAAATATCTTCAAGTATTTGGAGGACTGACAGTGGAAGAAGAACTCATTCTGCTTGGCTTCAGAGAGCAGAAAGAATATCAAAAGGAAAAAAGATATAAAGAGACAAATTGCAGTTTCTTTTAAAGGAGAAAAATTCTTAATAATTAGGGCTTTCCCAAAGTGGAATGGATTGCAAAAAGAGATAGGCTATTTCTGCTTAATGGATGAATGATATTTCATGTTTTATATGGGTTTGACTAAAGGGATACTGAAGTATCCTTTAACTCTGATTCTACAAATGAATTAAACTTTCTCACAAAATTGGAAATGTAGGGCCCTACCCATTAGCATCAATGAGTAGGCAAATAGACAAATCCCTTCTTTTTCATTAGTTATTTCCCCCAAAGTTTCACATATGAATACCAAATAAGTAGTGAAAGGATTTTATATGTAGGTTTAGATGCCTGAGAACAATTATAAGTTCTGAAAAATTTTTCTTTCAGTAAGTCATCTTCTTCCTTCCCCTCCAAACCCACTATTCAAGGACAAAGTGATACCTTGGAAATGACAATTAAAAAAAAAGGTTTCTCTAGAGTGGAATGCTTCTGCATTCAAAGATGCTTCCAGAAGCACCAGACCCTGGAATAAGTCCATTATAATGCATGAATGGCATTGCTAGCTTTGTGAATATCCTCGATAGTATAATTTAAAAAATACTAAGATAACATAAAACTATATATTCTTTGACCCAGCAATAACGCTACTATGTCTATATCCCAAAGGCATCAAATATAAGAGGAAAGGACCTATTTATATCAAAGTATTAATAAACAGCACTTTTTGTGATGGCAAACATCTGGAAACTGAAGGGATACACTCCAATTAGGGGTTGGCTGAACAAATTGTGGCATACAATTATAATGGAATATTGTTGTGCCATAAGAAATGACAAACAAAACCAACACAAAAGAAACCTGGAAAGACTTATATGAAGTGATACAAAGTGAAGCGAGCAGAACCAGGAGAACATTGAACACAGTAATAATAATAGCATGTGATGATAAATTTTGAGTGACTTTATTTACAACTCGAAGGAAACCATAACAAAAAAAGGCTATTCACTACTGTATAAGGAACTGAAAGAATCTGAATCCACAACGAAGGATATTATTCTTCACTTTATTTTCTCCATGAGTTTTTCTCTAGTGTAAGGGATGTGTGTCTTCTTTCACTACATGATGAACATGGAAATATATATTATGATCACACATGTACAACCCGTATTGTAATACCTGACATCTTGTGGAGGGGGAAATTGTGGAAGGGACAAAGGGAACATGGATTGGATAACAAAATGTAAGAAAACAATGATTAAAAACTGCAGTCACATGTAACCTGTAAAAAATTAAATCATAGAAAATAGTAGGGAGATCTCCTGCCTTCTAAATATAACAAAATAATATTTATGGGATGTTTTGTTTGAAATGGCCCTGTGAGGGAAGTAGTACAATTATTATTATATCCATTTTACAGAAGATGATATTAAGCGGGATTACCAAATATCACACTGGATGTAGAAGAATAGAATATGGTAGAGTTGAGAGTGAAACCCAGGTCTTATGTATACAAGTGCTTATTGTAAAACAGGTACATTTCAAAAGACTACATACGTTTTTTAAACTGATTCCTAAAACTAAAACACAGACATTTGATTATGTGTATTATTCTTTTGTAGGAAGGAGAGCTGATACATGATTTCATCAGTATAAAAATCTAGATATGAGGAAACTTGCTAAGCCAATTCAAACTAACGTTTCCACTGCAACTTATAACCTTAAGACTAGTCTAGAGCTTCAAGAGATTAAATACTTGCTCACAGACAGATAGCCAGTATGTGCTAGAGACAGGACTTGAACCCATTTCTGCTTGGCCCTAAGGTCACTATGACATAATATCTCATATTAAATTCCTTCCTTTCCACACCTCAACATATTCCTGGAGGCTCAAGCCAAAGAGTGAATTAGTTTTGTTACCTTCTGGAGAAAATATTTAACTCTGAGCAAGTGAAGAAAAAAAAGGATTGAATAAGGGAGGGAAAGAGCACACAAGACTGAAGGACAGACCTTGAAGTTATAAAATCATAGTACATTGAAACTTGACATGAACTTAGACCTTCTATCATCCAATCATTTAATTTCACAGTTGAGTAAACTGAGACCTATGGCAAGGACAAATCTTGTGTGCAGCATCATTTTGTAAAAAATTAACTAGCTATGGTTATTCACATAGATAACCAGTTTTCTGAAATATTGAAAGACTAGATATAAATCCAGTCAAAGACATTTTAAAAGATCCAACCTCCTTAAAAATCATCAGAAGGAATTGGAAGAAAAGTAATAATTTCAGATATGTAAGTGAGACCTAAAAACTAGAACATGCCATAAGGGAATATTTAAAATCATGGATTCATCACAATCCCCAAATATTCTAGGGAGAAGGGCATTTCTGGAATTTTCCAAAACTTTATTTGAATAAATATGACAAAGAGGAATACTGTTTGAAATATACCAAGCCCCCTAATTTAAATAATTCACTATAGCCACATATTTTGTATTTTCTTGTATCTCTGGAATATGCCATTTGGAATGATGGATCTGTTCTCTCTCTTCATAAATATGATGGTGCCAAAATTCTCTGCTGCCTGCTAATGTGTCAGGGTTAGAGGAAAAGCAGTCAAGATATTACTTAAATGATTAAAGAATCATTAAAATAATCTTTGCATCTTTTATTTGTATAGAGAAGTTAGAGCTATTCTTCAATAAAGTGTAGCTTCTTTTAATGACACTGCTCTTTTTTTGTCTGTCTTTGAAGAATATGGATTGCATTGAATGTACTTGCATGTAGTTTGTTTTTGTTTGTTTTTGTTTTGTTTTTATAATAAGTTTGTTTTGTTTGTTTTTCTTTTTTTTATAAAAAGTATGGCTTGACTACAAATTTACAAAGGCAACTGTAATATCAGACTGTAAGCCAAGAATATATATATATCCTGTATCTTTTTTCATATTTTTGTCCACAAGGTTTACTTAATATGGTATCTTTGGTCTAGTAGATACTAAATAGCTGAATTGCTAGTAAAATAACATTGTATAAGGACTTATTTTTTAAACCCTTACCTTCTGTCTTAGCGTCAGTTCCCTTTTACATTTTTTCCAGATTATAACTTGATACAATTTTAAATAATCATTTTCTGATGTTTTGTGATCCGTGTTGTCTCCTTCCCCCCCAGGTTTCTTCCTTCTTCAAGTTGGCAGGTAATAAGATATAGGTTGTACAAGTGTTACCATATAATGCATATTAAAAAGGAGATACATATAACTTATACTAGAGAAAAATTCATGGAGGAAAAAAAGGAAAGAATGATATATTACAATTTGCATTTAGATGGTCAGTTACTTCTATGGCAATGGATGGATTTTTTTGTCATGAGTCCTTTGGAACTGCCTTGGATTCTCGAATAGTTGATAATAATTAAGTCATTCATATCTCTGATCATTGTACCATTGGTGTGTGTTGTGTACAAGTCCTGGTTCTTCTCCTTAGCTTCAATTCTAAGACAGAAGAGGGTCAAGGGCTAGGCATTTGGGGTTAAATGACTTGTCCATGGTCAGACAACCAGAAGATCTGAGTCCAGATTTGATGTATAGGGACTTATGTGTAAAGGCTTATTAATAATCTACTTTGGAGCAAGATTATTTTATTAAATAGCTAAATGAATTGTAAAAATCATGCATTCCAAACTATGTGATTTTCCTACAAATCTAACAGGGATAACAATCAAGTAATGAAGCATTTTACAAAGATTAATTCATTAATTCAATAAACACTTATTAAGTGCCTAGTATGTGCAGAGCATTTTGTTAGTTAGTGAAGAATATACAAAATTCAGATAAGATACAAATCCTGCCCTTATAGAACTTAAAGCCTAGTAAGAGGAAGAAAAACAGGCATGGATAGTAATAATGTGTGAATTTCAATACTAGAAAAAATGCATTAGACAACTAAAAAACAAAGTAGAATGCAAAATCAAGAGATTACATCAGAACATTTTTCCAATAGAGGAGCTACTAATTAAGATGAGCATTAAAGGATCAATACAAAGAAAACATGGTACTGTGGATATAGAGTCAGCCTTGAAGTCAGAAAGAATTAAGTTAAAGTCTCACTTATGACATGTACTGGCATCATGACCCTGAGCAAGGTGCCCTAATATGTCAATATTTTAGTTGATTCTTGAGGACTATAAATTGCAGAGAAGTTGCTGACCTGAAACTCACTGAAAGTGAGTTGTTTACCTGCATGTTAACAATGACTGTAAAATAATTCTTTCAGTCCTTAAAACTTTCTATAAAACATATTTGGAAGTTTGATTGGCAGGCATTGAATGTATAAATTAATTTAAGCAGAATTGTCATTTTAATTATATTGACTCAGCCTGCCCATGGACAATGTATATTTCTCCAATTATTTAGATTTGGCTTCATTTGTGTTAGAAGTTTTTTGTACTTGGGTTGTTTTGTCAGTTGCCAATCACCATAGGATTCAAGGTAAAAATAAATTAATAAAATAATGAAGTAGTAGTAAGATGGTATGAATGATATCTTTTGAGTTCAGCATAATTGAATTTAAGTGAGGCAGACTTGCACTAAGCCTCTCTCTTTCTTCCATAGTCATCCAAGTTGAGAGTCAAGATAGAAGTCAAGACCATTGGTGATGGTTCAGAATTCAGTGAATTACCTTGATCTCTTCCATTTCTAACTAAGCTTTGTGTGTTACACAAAGCCTGTTTCCACTGCAGGTATGGCCTATAGGGATCAGTTTTATTTAAATCTGCCTGATCTTCTGGGGGAGTCTTTACATGAAGTAGACAATCACCTAACTCATCGATAGGTTTGAGGCCTATTGGTTACTATTGGTCCTGTCTGTCAAAATGGTTACCAAGTTGTGGTTGTTGTGCATGTTACAGCTTCTTGAAACCACAGTTGAGAATTAGATGGCAGGGGGACACCAAAGGAGGAAAATAGTCCTGAAAAAAGGGGTTCAGAAAGCCCTCCCACCAGAGGTACTAATTTCCCCTGAACACCCCATATACCCCAATTGTCAATTACAAAATGACTGATTAAATTAAGGTATATGAATTTAATGGAATATTATTATACTCTACAAAATGACAAAAGAGACAGTTTAATAGAAGCTGATATGACATATAAGAACTAATACAGAGAGAAGTGAATAAAACCAGAATAGTTATACAATTATGAACTGAGTGTCAAGTGGTTAATTAAATATCCAGGTAGAAAGGTACTACAGAGAACTTGAGATATGTGTTTAAACTCAGAAAATGGACTAATAACTTAGATATTCATTTAGAAGTCATTTGTATACAAATGGTAACTTAACTGAAACCAAGGGATTTGGTGTAATAGTAAAGGCTGAAAAGACAGAGAAGGAGAAAAAGGGAAGGGAAGACCAAATTCCTGTTCTTGTGAAACATGACAGATAATTACGAGTCAGGGAAAGAAAAGAGAGGCATCAGAATAAAGAAAGCCAAGAGGTAGAACAGGAAGTGGCAGTCAATATAGAAAGCAATCAGTCCTTATATGTAGTCAAATCTCCCCTCACATTTCATCAGTTAATTAGCCTCTGGGTGTGATCCTACTCTCTCTACCTTCTTCTTCAATCCAGGACCCTCCCCTTCCCATTATAGCGAATGGAAAAAAACTTTTATTGTATAGAAAAAGAAAAAAAAGACAGATCTATCTTCTTAGATGAGTAGGATGATAGAGTTACAACCTCAGTAGACACTGGCATTCAGATTATTAGTCTTCCAACTTTATGGTTTTGTGACCTCTGTTATTACTATGCTGATGGAGGTTTCATAGAGGCATTTAATAGACTTAAGCCATGCTAGAGATTTTATCATTTTGGTCAAATATGTAAAAGAAGACATTGTTAATATTATTATTTATTACCAGACCTATGATAACTATGACATCATTTTTACAGGAAAATATCTCTACCAATGCAATTCAGTATCTGTTCTGCAATTTATAATTTTAGAGATATGCCTGGTTTTAATATTCCCCTGCAAAAAATATAATCATGACCTCTGTCCTCTCCTTGAGAAGACAGGGTGGCAGTGAACAGCAGCCTAATGTTCTTTTGTGTTCCATTCAAGTCTTATGCCAGCAAATCCATAACTATCTCCCCCTGCCATTAAAGGCTTTATCTAGCAACTGTGCTTTATAATTAAAAATACTCACTAACAAAAAAAAAGCAAGTAAGTCATTAACAGCTTTGCCATTATACTTATTGTTTAATTAGCATTTTATGAAGATTGTTTGTTAAGGAGAGGAAACCAATCTCTAGCTTGTTGAAAGGACTGTTTTTACTTTTGATTTCACATAGGAGTTGAGGTGTGAAAATGAAAAGCTCAACCAATCCATTACTATCCAATTTCAAATCGTTGTTAAGGGAGAACTGCAAATTGAGGAAGTCCTGAAAAAGCTGAATCCAAATTTTTATAAATCAAAAATTTGAGATGTACTATAAAACCTATTCAAAAAGAAATTTGAAGACAATAATTTTGTAAAGTTAGCAATATTCTGCTTTGTAAATAATCTCCATTCTCCAGTTTACCTCTTTTGGAAAATCCTTGCTTCTCTCTGTATAGCCTGGGCCCTCTTTTCTTCTCTCTCCATACTACTTTACTTGGTGATTTCATCAGCTTCTAAGGATCTAATTACCATTTCTCTTCTGATGATCCTGAAATCTGCCTGTCTTACCTTCAAATTCTCCATTGATCTCAATTTGCCTATCACCAAATGCCTTTCAGGCACCTTGAAATGAATATCCTGTAGACATCTTTCCCCCTACACCTTCCCTATCCCCACCTTCATTTTTAATGTAGAAAACACTAACATCCCATGTACAATCTGTTGTTACCTTTGATTTCATGTTTGTAAATTCTCTCAAATATACATACACCCTTCATTACTCTGATACTACAACCATTCTAGTGCAGGCCCTCATCATCTTTCTCTGGAATACTGTAATAGTCTGTTAGTGGTTTCCCTGCTTCTAGTCTCCACTCCATCTTCTATTCAACCAGTAAAATTATTTTCCTAAAGCTCAGGTCCAATCATACCACCCCAATACATAACAAACAAAATTTCCTCCTGATTACTCCCAGAATCAAATGGAAAACAAAAATGGTATTTTTCATTCAAAACCATTTATAGTCCTGACTAGTCTTTTCAATCTTCCTACATCTAATATTCTGCCATGCACTCTTACATCTGAGACATTGTTTTTTTTTTTGTTGTTGTTGTTGTTAGACTAACAATATACTCCATCTCTCACTTCTAGGTATTTTCTCTGACTGTCTCCATGGCTGGAATGTCCTCCCTCCTCATTTAATCTCCTGGCATTCCTAGCTACCTTTAAGCCTGAACCATAATCCCATCTTCATAGGAAGTCTTTTCCAACTTACAGTACCTTTCCTCTATTAATTATTTCCTACTTATACTGTATTTTAGCTTGTTTGTACATATTGTTTACTTGTCTTTGCCAACTGATTGTGAGCTCCTTGAGAACAGGCACCTCCTTTGGCCATGTACCTACTTAGCACTTACTATGGTATCTGGCATATTTCTTCTTCTTGCTTTTGGTTATTCAGTTTTTTAGTCATGTTCAGTGTTTTATAACTCCATTTGAGATTTTCTTGGCAAAGATAGTGGGGTGACTTGTTATTTCCTTCTCCAGGAGGCACTTAATAAGTGTTTATTAATTACTGGTCCATTTTCTTACAGCATATCAAAAGATAGAAATCAAGAGAAATACTTCCATAAATTGTAAACTTCTACGTTTAAAATGTTCATTTCCCCATCATGTACTATTGTATATATATATAATTGTAAACTCCCTGAGGGCAGGAATCAGTCTCATTTATATTGTTATCTCCCTATGTGCTTAGCACTGGGCTTGGCAGAGAGTGTTTGTAGAATCACCAATTAAACAAAAGAACAAAGAAAAAAATCTAACCAAGCAGATTATTGAATATACAATTTTTAATAGTGCTACAGAGGCAAAATCTGTGCTGTTTCTTTTGTCTTCTTTATTAGAAGCTGCTTACTAATGTTCTATTTGAAGAAACAGCTCAATCTAATTTTAGCAGAGGAAATATTTAACTCTGTTCATGAATAATTCAAAATTGAAAAATTCCATCAATTTTTTTACTCTTACTTTTTGTCTTAGAATTAATACTAAAGATAGGTTCCAAGGCAAAAGAGTGGTAAGGGGTAGGCAGTTGAGGTTAAGTGACTTGCCAAGGGTCACACAGCTAGTAATTGTCTGAGACCAGATTTAAACACAGGACCTCCCATCTCAAGACCTGGCTGTGCATCCACTAAGCTTCCTATCTTGACCCTCAATTTTTTTTATTGCCATGTTAACCAAGAAGCAAACATATTGAATGATACTTCTGTACAAAGCACTGTGTAATAACAGCAAGAATAATTTGGGAAACATGTTATCTAAGCATTATATCTATGACTGTATAAGCCTAAGGAACTCAGAGTATGGGAACTTCATCCAAGGCAGATAACCTACACCTCTAGAAATCTTATGAAATTGCCTTAGCATATAAAACTTAAATAAATTACAATGTCGCAAACAACAAATAAATCATTAAAAGACAGATTTAAACCGAGATCTTCCTTAATCCTAATTCAGCATGCTATATAGGAATACCTTTAACAATAATAGTTTATTAATAGAGTTCTTTAGGGTTTACAAAGAATTTTACATATATTATCTCATTTGATACAATAATTCCAAGTTGCACAAGTAGTAATCTTCCTTCTCTCTATGGTTTCTTATATGTGGTTACTTCCTTTTTATAAATATTATAATATGCTTTGTAGAAAGACTGTGAAAATGTCATCAACCTGTGGTCATCCTGTTAATGAGCCATTCAAAACTTCATTAATTTGGTCTTCAAGTGAGATATTAGTTCTGTCAAAGGGACATTCTCCAAGATGTTTTAAAATAGTAAGACCTTTCACAGCATCTACTCTACTAGCATCTTCTTTAATATTTGGGGATTATATGATGACATATGAGGCAAAAAAGTGAGATTTTATTGCAACTACTATAATCCCTATTTTATAGAGGAAGAAATTGAGGTTGAGAATTTTTAAGGAACCATTATAGCTTTTTAATTGGAATTTCTCTTTCTATGTCTTCCTGCTGTATTTTGTTGGTATTATATAGAAATGATGATGATTTATGTATGTTTATTTTATATCCTGCAGCTTTACTGAAATTGCTAACCATTTCAACTAATTTTTTAGTTGATTCTGTAGGGTTCTCTAAATAGGTAATCATTTTATCTGCATAGAATAACAGTTGTGTGTTCTTATGGCCAACTTTAATTCCTTTGATTATTTTTTTCTTTTCTCTATGCTATAGTTAGCATTTCTGGTAAACTACTAAATAATAGACATTCTTGATTCACTACTGATTTTATTTGGAAGGCTCCAAGTTTATTCTTATTACAGATAAGGTTTAGTCATGGTTTTAAATAAACACTAATTTTCATTTGAAGAAAGTTTCCATTGATTCTTATACTTTCTAGTATTTTCAATAGGAATGGGTGTTTTCATTTTGTCTAAGTCTTTTTCAGCATCTATTGATTTAGTCATATGATATTTATTAATTTTGATATTGATATAATCAATTGTGTGGAGAGTTTTTCCTATATTAAACCATGCTGCCATTCCTGGTATAAATCTTGTTTGGTCACAATGCATAATCTTTGTGATATATTGTTATAGTGTCTTACCTAGTATTTTATTGATCATTTTTTGCATCAATATTCATTTAGGAAATTACTAAATAATTTTATTTTTTTTGTTTTGGCTGTCCCTGTTTTATTTATCAGAACCATACTTGTATCAGAAAAAGAATTTGGTAGGACTCCTTCTTTACATATTTTTAATAGTTTATATAATTTTAAGATTGTTTGTTTCTCAAAGGTTTAGTAGTATTTACTTGTGAATCTATTTGGTCCTAGAGATATTTTTAGGAACACATTGATGGTTTATTCAATTTATTTTTCTAAGATGAAGTTGTTTAAGAATTGTATTTCCTCTTCTATTTATCTGGGCAGTTATATTTTTATATTCATCTATTTCACTTATATTGTCAGTTTAGTTGGCATATAATTAGGCAGAGTATCTCCTAATAGTTGATTTAATTTTATCTTCATCAGTGATATAGTTACTCTTTCCATTTTGATACTAGCGATTTAGTTTTCTTCTTGCTGTTTTTAATCAAGTCAGTCAATGGCTTATCTATTTTATTAGGTTTTTCAAAAAACAATTCCTAGTTTTGCTTATTAGTTCAATGATATTTTAAATTTGTATTTTATTAATCTTGCTCTGATTTTTCAAGATTTCTATTTTAGTGTTAAATTGTTGTTTTAAAAAATATTTTTCATTGATCTTTTCTTTCTTTATTATATTGATATGTTTATTTAGGTATATAAAGTTTCCCCCTACACCTTTTGGCTGTATCCCACAAATATTAGATGTGCGTGGTTTCATTATTTTCATCTCTTTAATGAAATGATTGATATTTTTTATGATTTGTTCTTTGACCAACTCATTTTTTAGGATTAGAATATATTTAATATCTAGTTAGGTTTTAATCTATATTTCCACAGTCTTTTATTCAATGCAATTTTTATCACATTGTGGTCTTAAAAGTTTATATTTAATATTTCTGCTTTTTTATATTTAGCTCTAAGGGGTTTTTCTTTTTATACATGATCAATTTTTGTGAAAGTGGCATGTACAGCTGAGAAAAATGTGCACTCTTTTCTATTTCCATAGGTCTGTCATATTTTAACTTTTCTAAAATTCTATTCCTCTCCTTGAATATTTTCTTATTTATTTTCTGATTAGATTTATCTAGATCTCAGAGAGAAAAATTAAGGTCTCTCACTGGTATAGTCTTACTGTTTATTCCTTCCTGCAATTCATTTAACTTTTCCTTTCAGAATTTTGATGGAGCCAATATAGCAGAGTAAAGATAGGTTATCTCCTGAGTGCTTTTAAATTTCCCTCCAAACAACTTTAAAAATAATGTCTCAAATCTATTTCTGGAATGGCAGAACCAACAAAAGATGAAAGTAAAACATATTTTCCCACCCAAGACAACTTGGAAGGTTGATGAAAAAGATCTGTCTGACAGAGCAGGTGGTTTGGCCAGGAGTGCAATCAAGTGTAGACTGTCTTTTGATTAGTCAAGAGTGGGTATTGGGGATGTTTACACCTGCAGTGGTTGTGACTTCAGGAACTCTAAGCCTACATATGATAAAAAAAAATACAACTGGTCAGAAGGAGACTACATGGAACACTTTACTAACAATGGATGCAGAACCCTGTTGAATTACCCATACACAGTTCCAGGGCCAGGAGTACCACTAACATATTAGCACTTTTACCTGCAAGGGAATGGGGATGCTGGTCACAATTTCACACAATTGTTCAAAGGGCAGGCAAACAATTACAACCACTCTTCTCCTCCCTGGACCTCTGACCAGGGTCCCTGAAAGCTTGCAGTTACAAGTGCTCTCACTCCCTATGACTCTGGAATGATGACTTGAGCTACTTTCCCATAATCACAAGAATAAGTATTCTTTTATGCCTTGAACCTGAGAGAGTAAGGCCCCCTCCTACCCTGTGAGCAATTGTGCTTTTTTTGTTGTTGCCCAATCATTCTTCTAGCTGATTTCTTGACTTTTAACTTCAGGATAAAATTGGGCTCTACTTCCAGATGGAGGGGGCACTTTCCCAAACTTCAGAGATTTGTGTGTGTGTGTGTGTGTGTGTGTGTGTGTGTGTGTGTGTGTTGCCATTTTCAGAGCTTATTCTGGAGGGAGGGGGCTTGCATATTTGTATTTCTTCCAAGGTGGCATGACCAAGATAAAGGTGCTCTGGTCTGTGAGACCAAGTCATATTTTCAGAGTGAGAAGAAGTGAAAACACTTGGAACTGCAAGTATGTTCAGGGAGCAAGTATGTTTAGTGTTGTCACAGGTCCAGGAAGGAGAAAAGTACTTGTAGTTACTCACAACAGCAACAACAACAACAACAACAACAACAAAAACCCAAACCTGATATCAGAAGATATTCTGCTGACAGGGAAGATCAAGACACAAATTCAAAAGAAGACAATGAAGTCAAAACAACTACAGGCAACATTTCAAAGACAAATGTGAGTTGGCCACAGGCCCAAAAAAAATTTCTGGAAGAGCTTCAAATGGATTTTTAAATAAAAGAAAATAAGTAGAGGAAAAATTAGGAAAAGAAATGAAAAATACATAAGAAATTTATGAAAAGAGTCAACAGCTTAAAGGCACAAAAAATACCAAAAAGTAATACTTCAAGACAGATTAGGCCAAATAGTAAGAGACATAAACATCCACTGAAGAGAAATTCTAATAAAGGGAAAAAGACATACAAAAATTCACTGAAAAAATTAGAATTAAAATTAACCAAATGGAAAAGAATTTACAAAATCTCACTGAAGAAAATAATTTCTTAAAAATTAGAATTGAGAAAATGGGAACTAATGACATCATGAGACAAAAAGAAACTTTTTTAAAATCATAAGAATGGAATAGAACAGAAAAATGTGAAATATCTAATTGGAAATACAAATGAACTGAAAAATACATTGAGGAGGAATAACTTAGGAATTATTTGATTATGTGAAAGCCATGACCAAAAATAGAGTCTTTATATTATATTTTAAGAAGTTATCTAGAAAATTACCCTGCCTTATTCCATATAAAAAGTAAAGTAAAAATGGATACATGATTTAGAAATAAAGGATAATACTATACAAAATTTAAGGGAGCATAAAATAGTTCAACCTGTTGTGGATAAGGAAAGAATTTAGGTCAAAAGAAGACAGAGAGATCATTATAAGACACAAAACAGACAACTTTGACTGCACTGAATTAAAAAGGGTTTGCACAAATAAAATCAATGCAAACAAGATTAAAAGGCAACAACAAATTGAGAAAAAATCTTTACAGCGTCTCTGTCAAAGGTTCCATTTCTCATATAAATAAAGAAGTGTCAAATTTATAAGGAAAACATTCTCCATTTGACAAATGATCAAAAGATATGAATTGATAATTCTCAAATTAAAATAATTAAAAGATTTCTAAAAATGAAAAATGATAAATGTTGGAGGGGATATGGAAAAAATGGAACACTGATACATTATTGGTGGATCTATAAACATCATTTTCTTCTTCTGTCATATTAGCCAATTTAATTAGCGTGTGGTAGCATCTCAGAATTGTTTTAATTTGTATTTCTTGAATCAATAATGATTTTGAGAATTTTTCATGATTATAGGTAGAAGATGCCCCAGGAAAGAATATGGAGGTGAACCTGGAGGTATATCAATAATTAGTTGATAGATGTGGATAAATATTTTAACAAAAGAAACTTTCCTCATTTTGTTCTTGTTAAAATGTTACTTTTAGCTTGAGTATAAGTTTATCTAGATCTGTAATGTTAGTGACCAAGTGTATTTTGATGAAGAAAAAATGTGTTAATTTTTAAAATCTTCTCTATTTTTATTCCATTTATAGTCATCCTTTCATTTTCATCCTTAGATGGCTTGAGGTGACCTTGCTTAGTCGGATATTTTGCCATTATTTCACTAAATTGGTTGTGTACTCCACTTATTTGCCCTGCTTTATCAGATGATATTCCTCATTACTATTCATCATTTTTCTTCATATAATGTTAGGAATGAGTTTATATTCCAATTTTATATTGTCTTTACCAGCCATCTCTTCATCTAGTAAGTGAGATTCTGGCTAAGGCATTTTTCTCAGCATTTTTGTCTCTTCTTGTTGTGGAAATCAATTTATATTGGGTAAACTTATGGAAGAAATTATTATGCTTGTTGTTAATGTCATTTCTGTCATTTGTCTCCCAGATTTTGTTTTGAACTACTTGATTAAATAATTAATAATTGTTTTAAAATTATAATGAATACTTTTTTCTCATTATTATTCTATACTGTTCATATTTTTTGCCAGTTAAAATAAAATCTATTTTATTCATTATGGTATTTTGCATACTTGTCTCATTCAGAGGATGCTAGAAATAATATGTTTTAGATCATGGATAAAGTTGAATTTGACTGTTGGCATTCTAAATCTCATATCCTTATCCACTGAGTAGATAAAGAGCTGGGAAAGCTAAATGAAAAATAATAGTGATAATATCACTTTAAATAAAACCAGAAGGAAGAAATGTGAAAGTGAATGATGGTTCCTTAGAGAACCTTAGAGAAATTTTGAAAAAAAGATGGTGTATTAGACTTTCACATGTACAGAAAAGCAATAATAATTTTTTCATTAAATATTTCATCACTTTATATTGTAGTATTGACAATAAGTATATGCAAAAATACCACCATGAAAATTACAACTTTGTTGCTAAAAATAGAGTAGTAAAGAAATTCTGCGAAGAATTTGATGACTCTATATTACATCTACATGAAATATGATATGTGGTGATTTCAAAGCAAAAGTAGGGGAAAATAGAATATTAAAAAATATATAAGAAATCATGGTCCAGAAAGAAGGAATGAAGAAATCCAAAAGCATACAAAGACACCTTATGCACATATATGTACATATATACATATATGTGCATATATATGTGCATATACATATACAAATAGGTGTGTATATGTATGTATATTTGTATATGCATGTTTACAAGCGTATTTTTGAACAATTGAAATTTAAGATCATAAATTCAAAGATTTTAGAAGTTATCTAGTCAAAATACTTAACTTTATAGATGAGGAAACTGATATTCAAAGAAAGAAAGGGATTTGGAAAAATTCACAAAATTATTAAATGAGAGAGTCAGAATGTGAACTCATGTTCTCCAATTCCACATTTAGCACTTTCCATGTTTCCATGTGGCCTTGAATTGGACATAATCCTAACACTTGCATGGATCATAGAGTGCTGAGCTACAGAAAACTGCAATGCTAAGAGCTTATATTTTAGCTTCATCAGCAAGGGCTCCTAAACTGGACATATTTATAACTCAGCTACAGTGTGAAAATCACAGCAGGGAAATATCAAATCAGCTTCCTGAATAATTAGCTGACCCAAAATAGAAATATTGTAAGGAAACCAGCATTCCCAATGGATCTCTAAAGAATGGTTTCCATCCCAGGAAGCATGGTATATCACCTTCCTAGGAAAGGCACCAATCAGAAATCCAGTGTGCTCTGCCCAGTGGGTGGTTCCTGCTGAATGAGGAATCTTCAGCTTGCAGAAATCTGAAATGACTAAAATAATTGCTTCTGGGCCTGTGATTGGTTTCCTGGCATACTAATTAGCTGCCAAGGGTCAGGCCCAGCATTTTCTTTCCTGAATCTAGCCCTCCCTAAATCCTCTAGCATAATGTACGGAGGGGACTCTTTATGTTATTACTTTGATTTGAATTAAACCGCAAGGCTCAAAAAAAAAATTCCTAGTCTTGCACACACATACACACACACACAAAGAACATTTGGACATCTTCTCCTTGGGGTCAGGCATTTGGGCAAGTAATACCAACATTTCCCTAGATTCTGACTTGAGACACCCAGCGGTATGGGCTCATTCAGCCTGTGACATTCTTGTTAGCTCTTCAGAGCTAGAGGGAAATGACCCACTATAGCCAGAGGAGTAGTATTAGATGTTTGCTAAGGTAAGAAAGAAAACAGAATAAGGAAAAAATGTTATAAAAAACGGCTACACTGTATACCAGAAAGAATACTGGACTGAACTTTAGAGATACAGATTCTGCCTGCAAGTAACTGTATGACCTTGAACTTGTGACTTTCCAAAGAATGATAAATGCAGTTATGTGAACTCTAAAAGGTTTTTGTAATGTTTTTTGTTTTTTTAAAACAAGATACATGATATTATTACTTTATGAACCAATAACATATTAATAATACAAAAAGACTAAAAAGGATGACATCATACTAACTAATGCAAGATAATACTGCATATTTCACTATAGGAAATGGAATAAAGGAGCAGAAGGAATACAGTGTTTTAGGAAGATTAGTCTGGCAATGGGTTATGCTGGATGGATTAGAGTAGTGAGAATAGATAGAAGGCTGTTGCACAAATCCTGGCATAAGCTGATGATGGAATGAATTAGTTCTGATAGAGATGGAGAAGAATATGAAATTGTTTCTTCTTTAAATCATAGGATTTAGAAGAAGGGACCTTAAAGGTAATGTAGGCCACTGCTTGCTAAAGAACATCTGTGTAGGAGTTAGAAAACGGAAGCCCCACTGAACTTTTCTGGTCTGCTTCTTCCTACTCCTTCCCCAACTGGTACTGAACCAGATTGTCTCTGTGGGTGTTTTGCAAGTGAATGAATCTACAATTCATTTTACTAGGTGACCTCTAATTCTCTTCCAAATTGAAAATCTATTATTGTCTAATTTGCCCAAGGTGGATCAGAAGGGAAAATGCAGCTGGAATCTGGAGAAAAAATATATGGTATATTAAACAGTAAAAAAAAGGTGGGTGTAGGGAGGGGAATTTATAAAAGTAAAAACCTTTCTACTGCAGTTGATGAGTTGTAAAGTGGGCACTGCAAGATGAGAAGGAAAATATTCAAAACAATAATTCTGAGATATGCAAGGAGATGAGAAAACAGATATCAGATCACTTTAATTTTAGATTATTAGTGTTAATCTCAGTTGTTTATATTCAATCACTTCTTCTTTGGAAAGAGGCAGGCAGAGGAAAAGAGGGAAAATGTACAATAGAATATGATGATAGGTCAAACACAATTAACAATCATAATCATGAATATGAATAGGATAAACTTGCTCATAAAATAGAGGAAGGTAGAAAATAGATAAGAAATCAGCATTCAATAGCATAGAGTATGGATAAAATATACTTGAAACATAAAAAAATTCAATGAATTAAAATGATACATTAGAGTACAATTTATTTTACATTTAGATCCTCTACATGTAGGTTTCCTTATAACCTTGTGGAATTGTACCAGGTCACCAAGGCCAGATTATAGTGAAAGTGACTAACATGATGACTAACATGCTCTTCTGAAATCCACTCAGTCAGAAATGTCCAGATTATAGGTGGATGGGAATTATTATGGCCTTAAGTGATGAGTAATCTTTTCATGGAACTTGTGGCCAACTGAGTCCCAGGATTGCTTTATCTCCTTTTAGAGGAAGCTAATTCTGGGACAGAGAGGAAGAAAGAAGAAAGGGAATGTCTAACTCATGTGCTGGGAGAACACAGATAGATTTTAGTCCTATAACAGTTGGCAATCAAGATTTTACCAAAGCAACAACAAAGTGATACTTGGGTAAAAGAAATAATTAAGAAAAATATAACCTGTGTACAGTGAGATAAATAATGGAATGCTATCAATACTTTACATAAACAGACATGACCCCTGAATGGCATCACATTTCAGTACTTAAAGAAAAGGATAATATAATTAAAGAAAGAAATAGAAAGAAAATTTATAATAATTGGTTATCTCCATGTGCCCCCATTCAGATCTAGATAAATATAATAAAAGTTAAACAACATGCATTAAAAATCTGAACAGACTTTTAGAAATGCTTTGTAAAATGTATTAAAATTTGCATTATGTAATTGCTAAAGTGGAAATAAAGGAATATAAATATTTCTAAGCTATGCATGGAACATTTTAAAAGATTAACCATGTACCAGGACATAAGTTTCTCATTTAAAAAAGGAGAAATGTTATGACAAAATGACAAAACTTTAGTAAAAAGTCATCTGAAGAAGTCATTCAAATTTAAGTTATAATTAAATAATTCACTTCTAAAGAATATTTGGGTTAAAGAATTAATCATAGAACATAATACACACATTCATCAAATAGAATGAGAAAAATAACAGGCTATTCTACAGTAAATGTAAAATGGCTCTTGAAAGTCTAATTGTTAAATGTACAGTGTGAGTATTTATGCCTCAAAAATCAATAAACTACAAATCAGGGCTTTGTTTATTATTCCATTTACTGTCTAGATTTTAGCAAGATGGAAAAATGTTAATAAGCAAGATTAAATATATAATTATGTTATTTGTGACCCCCACCCACCTGATAGCTGATAGTTAAATATTTATTAGCACAATATTTATAATAAACCAAATTTTGGGAAGCAGCCAAAACAGTCATTAGGGGGAAATTCTATATCTCAACAAGCTTTTATCAATAAAAAAGATAAAGAATGAATTATGGTATTTGTTATAAAGCAACCAAAAAAAGGTAAACTACAAATACAGCAAATAAAAATATAATTAAACTAAAAATATAAATTTCAAAAGTCAAATTAAAAATGAGTTGACAAACCAAAGTAGACACTTTAGAAAACCTTAATAAAATAAATAATATATAATTATATTTCATAAGATATATAAATCAAGTTATTATATTCAAAGTGAGAATTTGGAACAGGAGGAAAGGAAATTATTAGAAACTATTTCACTAAATTTTGAAGAGCAAAGGTGACAAATTGAATCAATGAATATTGACAAAAATGTAAATTATACAGTTAAACAAAACAAGAGATATAAAAATTAAATTTTCTTGGCCTCAGAAAAATAAATTGAACGGTTCATGAAAGAACTATCAAAGGGTAGGGGGCAGTATTAAATGGATTTACAAGTGAATTCTATTAAGCACTCAAGAATAATCAAATAAAATATTACAAAAATCAGTTACAAGAATAGAGAAAGAAGACATTTTCAATATTTCTTCTAGTACAAACATATTATATGTGGTTCTACTCCATAACCTAGCAAGTGATAAAACAGAAAAAGAAAATGATATTTCAGTAGCTTTACCAACTATTGGTATAATTTCTTAAATTATGCTTTTATTTTTTTATTTTTTTTTAATTTTAAACCCTTAACTTCTGTGTATTGACTTATAGGTGGAAGATTGGTAAGGGTAGGCAATGGGGGTCAAGTGACTTGCCGAGGGTCACACAGCTGGGAAGTGTCTGAGGCCGGATTTGAACCTAGGACCTCCTGTCTCTAGGCCTGGCTCTCAATCCACTGAGCTACCCAGCTGCCCCAATTACGCTTTTATTTTTAATGGGTTTTGTTTCCTGTCCATAAAATTGATAGGTAATATGTTCCCTGTTTCTCTAATTTGCTTATAATATCTCTTTTTATATCTAAGTCATGTGTCCATTTTGATATTACCCTAGTGAATGGCATAAGATAGTTGTCTCTACCTAGTTCCTGCCATATGACTTCCTCACCATCCCAGTAATTTTTACAAAATAGTGAATTTTTGTTATTGATGCACTCTTAAAAATATATTGATAAGTGGGCTGTAGCCACATATTAAAAAGTTTATATGTTAATACCAAATTAAATTAATACAATGTTGAAAAGCCATAAATATAAATTTCTATATACCAGAAAGAAAAATAATAATTTTACCAACAGGGGAAGAAAAAAGATATTGAAAATGCAACAACCCTTCTTCTTCCAAAATTTCAAAGCGGAGACAGAATTAAGATGGTGGTTTAGCTGGAACAACTTCAAGAATCTTTCAAAAATTTAAAAGCATAGGAAATCCTTAGTAAAGTAACTAGATAAATACTATTATCATCCTAGAAAACATATTATCTTACTAAGAACTAATTAGTAATAAAAACTGGTAAAGTCTTTTCCATTAACAACATAGATAAAACAAGAATACACATTCTCATCATTATCAGCTTTAGAAATGCTAGCTATAATAATTTAAAAAGAAAAAGTAATATAAGGCAATAAGTACAGACAAAGATAGAATTAGTTTTTAACATGATATAATAATTTTCTTAGATAATAATCAACTAAGCTAAAATCTAATAATTAAATCTAATAATTATTAGGTGGCACAGGCCTAGGGTCAGGAACACTCATTTTCTAGAGCTCAAATTCAGCCTTCAACCTTTACTAGCTGTGCAATCCTGAGCAAGTTACTTAACCTTCTTTGCCTCAGTTTTCTCATCACTAAGTTTAATTGGAGAAGGAAATGGCACACCACTCCAGTATCTTTGCTAAGAAAACCCCATTTGGAATCAAAACTATACATGACTGAAAATGACTGGACAACAACAAATTTAAGTAAAATAACAGAGTAGAAAACAATCTTTACAAAATACACCAATCTTCCCTGTTATATTTCTAAGAAAAACCAATGGGAAGCTATAGAAAAAGAAAATCCATTCAAAATATAAAATGAATAAAATATTTGGCAGTCTGCTTACCAAATAGCAAACAGGAATTATATTAATATAATCATAAGGCATTTAAAAATAATAAACATGACAAATAATTGGAGAGAGACTAACTGGACCATGCTTTTTAAAATAAATATGACAATATTCCTTTTTTAATTCAAGAGTTTCATGCCAAAGCAATTAAAGTAACAAATGTCACCTTAGAGACCTAGATAAAAAATAAAATTTCATATGAAAGAAGAAAAGGAAAAGAATCAAGAAATTTTTATGAATAAAAACAAAGAATTACTAGATTTCAGTCTAACTCATAAAACTATATATGATATGTATGAAAATGATTTTATGTTACTTAAATTTTAGGAATATTGTAATGGAACAGATTAGGGACAAGAAATATGGAAACTGTGAATATATCCTAATGTTCCATAATCCTAAGGCTACCAACGAGAGAGAGAGAGAGAGAGAGAGAGAGAGAGAGAGAGAGAGAGAGACAGAGAGAGAGAGAGAGAGAGAGGAGTGAGGAGTTCCTGGTAAAATTGGAATATATAATCTAGACAGTCATCTCAAATTAATCATAAACCACCACAAGATCCAAATGGATATATGACATAGATAAAGTTCACATTATGAACAAATTAGAAGACAAAGGAAAGAGATACCTTTAAAAACAATGATAGGAGGAGAGTGTTTTTCCAAGTAAAGTATAGGGATGAAAACAAGTGAAAAATATATGGTTTTGATTACAAAAAAATTAATATAAAATTATATCAACAAAACCAAAACAGATTTAGAGAGAAACGATTACCTTGGGATAATTTCTGCAGCAAATTTCTTTAATAAAAGGCTAGTATAGTCAGTTGGATAAAAGAAAAGCAAAATATCAATAATGATATGACAATGTGCTCCAAAAATAAAAACAATGAGAAAAATACAAAAAGAGTCATTTGAGAGTTCTATATCACAAATATATTATTGGCAAAGATAATAAAAAGAAAGTGACCATTGCTGTCAGGGTTATGGGAGGATAAGCACATTAATTCATTGTTGGTAAAACTAAGTCATTAAACTATGGATATCTTTAACCCAGCAAGATCACTTCCAGTTACATGCACCTAAAAGGACAATGAGAAAGAGAAAGGTTCAATATGGACAATTTGTATATGACAAAACTTTACGCTGTAGCAAAGAACTGGAAACAAAGGTGGGTGCTTATAAATTTTGAAATGGCTAAACAAACTGATATGTGAAGATGATGGGATATTTTGGGACTGTAAGAATGGATGAAAGGGTTAGATTCATATAATCTGGGTAGACTTGGCTAAACTGATGCAAAGCAAAGTGATCAGAACTAAATGAACAGTTTAAAAAACTGCATAATTTAAAGACTAGGCTGAAATTCTGAGCAATAAAACAATAATTAATTCTACCAGAAAACTGGTGATGAATGAGGAGATATGTGATAGACTAGAAGTATTGAATGAAAAAAAAATCATTTTCAGACAGGGCATGTGAAGGAAATCAGAGTGGATTGGTCAGGAGGATAGAATGGCAGCAGGAAAAAGGCAGCAATAGAGTCAAGAGATCATGAGACCGAGGGCAGGGTGGATATCCTGTGCACAGCCTTCTGGACTGCCCTCCAGGTGGCCAAGGCAAAATAGAAGGCCACAATTGGCTTCTGAGATGAGATTTGTGAGTTAGAAGGTGGAGAAAAAGTTTGATAAACTGAAGCAAGAAAAAATTTTGCTCTTTTCTCTTCCATGTTTGTTACTGGCTGAACTTTCCTGTGAGCATGGCCAGGAGGGCCCTACTGTGAACCACAGAATGGTAAACTAAATGGAGCATCAAGGAAAGTAACATATCTCTCTCTCTAATTTTTATATCTATTTCCTCTACTACTTTTGATTCAACAAAATTATTAATTTATGGCCAGTCTCATAATTTTACTTATCACACTGAGTAGTGTTTAAATTTATTTTACTTGACCATGGATATTTATTATAATGAAAGGCTTTCATTTGGGTGAGAAAAGTTGATAATTTCTTTCTTTCTTTTCTATTTTGTATCACTATTGTGTTGCAAAAAAGTGATGCAAAATAAAGAACAAAAGAAAATCATGAAACATTAAGAACATGCAAAAGAGAGGAGAAAGAAGAAAGGGACACAGATAAGCACAGAATGTGACCAATTCTGCTTTTTAATGAGTTCTTTTCTTCATTAATTTTTTGCCTCTTAATAAGACAGTAATTCTTTCTTCATAATTTTCTTGCTTTGCTCTCATTTCTTTTCTCTCTTTTTCTTCAGTCACTTTTGATAATTAGAATAATATTTTGCACTTTTTAATCTTGCTTCAGTTCTCTAAAAATTCTTATAGGGCTATTTACAATTGACGTTTTTCTTTAAGACTTTTCTGGAAGATGTTTCTAATCTATTATATACTTTTAAATGTGTATCTTGAGCTTCTCTTTCTCTAGTAGATTTTAATGGTTGTATTAGTTTTGTTGTGGTGATATGTTCATTTTACATCTTATTTATTGACTTTGTACTCCATGTTAGAATTTGGCTCAATCCACCCCTGTTGATGGGGAGAATGGCTGCCCTAAGCTTCTTTCTTTTATGAGCTTTTGCTGCTTTTATACCTTAGGACTTGGCTGTAAGTTTTTGTTGTTTCCAAAGTGGTATGATCTGGTAAGGGGTTTGGTCACTGCCATCCTGATCTGTGCTCTATTAGAAATATAGGTAGGGTTCTTGCCCCTACTACCATTCCTCCCCACCTCTGAACTGTGACCTGAAACTGTGTAATGGGTGAGAGATCTATTAAATTGCATCAAATCCTATATTCACTGCTAGTAGATAAAGTCCCTTGTAATTTTTTTGTGACCAATATCACTAACATCCGTGAATGCTTGGTTGCTTTCATTGCTAGTATCTCACATTCCTTGGCCAGTAACATATATGTGCTCCCAGTTAGACCAAACCCCTCTATCAACAGACCTCTCTTTTTGTTTTATTAAACTGCTCTGGGCTGAAAAAGTGACTCAGTGTGCTATTCCATTGCTTTGTTCACTAAGAATTTTGTTTCATATGCTTCTAAATTTTATTATAAAAGGGTGTGTTGGGAGAATTTGGCAAAATTTCTGACTTCAGTGCATCTTTTTCACAGAAACTCTTAATACTATCAATCAATATATAGAAGCACTGTGTTCTCTATCGGAAAAAGAACCCACACCAATAAAACCATATCCTTCCAATTTTGAAAAAGTTTATTAATTTCTTTTGATTGGCAATTGCAAAAGAGCTGTTACCTATAAGAAGCTTATATCCTACAAGAAGCAATGGAGGGATATTTATATGCTTAAGTCAATACAACATTTTAAAAGATAAGTAAATTCTGGATGGGAAAGGGGCACTGAAAACTTGGGGTATCAATAAAGGACTTAAGTAGAAGGTAGCAAGTTTAAATTTAATGAGCCTTGAAAGGACCTGTATATTTGAAGAGGAAGAGGTAAGAAAGGAATGCATTTCAAGGATACATGAAAATATGTGTATCATATTTATGTTATATGACATGGTATCTTATTATGAGGTACATACATATAGCTTATATATGCCTCTGCAGTGACATAAGCAGAACATGGAATATCACATACTAGAAATATCAAATATACAAGTATGTCTATAATGTAGAGTGTGTAAGGGGGAGTGATATGAAATCAGTCCGGCATGACTGGCTGGAACCAAGGCAGATGGGAATCATGATGGAAAGATAGTGAGCTCTTACTATCTTAAAATTTAATATATAACTTAAGAAAACACCTTAAGAGAAGTTCAATTTTTCATGTACAATCTTTTTGTTGTTGCTTCTGTGCCTCATTTATGTTTTGTGAATTTTTATGCTTTTGTGTTTGTGAATTATTCTTAAACTCATGATAAAAATGATTTTAAAAGAAGTTTAATGAGTGCTGTTTTATAGCTACTAAATTGCAGTTGCCTTTGAAACACTCAGGTGGCAATTTCCTACATTAAGGTGGATATTTAGGACTAAAGTTCGGAGAGAGTTAAGAATTGCCTTTTATATTTGAGAGATATCTTTATAACAGTGAATGATGAACTCTTCAGAGAAAAGAAGATTAAGAAGAGAGAGCAAAGATCAAGAAGAGGAGAGGTCCAAGGACAGAGCCATGGGTTACATTCACTCAAAGGAGTGCATATGTGATGACACTATAAAGGAAATGTAGAAAAAGCAGACACGAGGGTAAGAGAACTAATAAAGGAGCATGTTATGAAGAGTCAAGAAGAAAGAATCCAATGAGAGATGTTCAAGTGTTAAATGCTTTAGAGGTCCCAAAGGATGAGGCATGAGAAGAGACCACTGGGTTTCACAATGAAGGAATCATTGGTAGCCTTGAAAAGAGAAATTTTGGTGAAGTAGTTGGGCTAAAATACAGATCAAAAAGGATTGAAAAATGAATGAGAGGGGGTAAATGATAGCCAAGGAGAAAATAAACCTATTTTTCTAAGGTCTTGGCAGAGAACAGAAATGAAGAAAAAGAAAAAACTTAAGGCTTTAGTAGGACCAATTTTTTTTAAAAAAGACGAAGCAACTTAGATTTTTTGGAAGCAAGAGGGGGAAAAGAAGAGATTAAAAGATGACAGGGTGAGTTATGATCAAACTGCCAGTTTCTTGGATGAGATGGAGTAGTAGAACTTATGATCAAAAGCTTAAGAAATGGGGTTGGCCTTAGCATGGAGAAAGAACCACCTCTTCTTCTAAAAGTGGAACAAGAGAAAAAAATAAGGGAGATACCCAATTATAGATTTCCAGCAAAGAGATCCTAAAGGATAATAGAAAGAACCTATGGAGCAGAATTAAGATATGCATATATACATTTTAAAAATACATTTAATAAAATTTTATTTATGTGAATAATCATATTAATAACCATCATCATTATAAAAGTGATGGAATCTTATTCAGTAGGTATGACAGTATGAGTAGCAAAATGTAGTGATTCCTATTATATAAACATTCTGTGATGTCTGATAATCTTCATGCATAGTCAAGTTTTTCTGATGAGATTAGCATGGGGGTGGTGTAGATATCAAGGAAGACTCATTTGGGATTAGATAATAATTCTGAAACATTGAAGTGTAACTTCTCTAGTAGCACTCAGAAGTCACCTTATTTCTATTTGCTTTAGGTTGCTTAGTAGGATTTGTTATATGCAAGTTTTTATTTTCACATGTGAGTTTTGATATTTAATGGGAAATGATATTCCCATATAAGGAATACCTGCATTTAACAAAGATGCAGGTGTCAGCATATTTGTGCTTGTTTCTGGCACTCTCCCACAATGTGTCATCTTTGGTTTTGCTCTCTGAAAAATTCTGTGCCGTGTTCCCTGGTTAGGACTATTCCCATAATCATAGAGCTAGAGGTAGAAGGGAACTCACAAGCTGTGATACAACTCTCTCATTTTACAATTGAGTAAACTGAGGCCCAGGGAAGTGTGACTTGCCTAAAGTCAAGGAGAAAACAAGGATCACCTGAACAAAATTGTGAGCAAGGCAAGGGAGGCAGAATAGGAACATGATAGTTACTAATTCAGTACTTGTTGAATTGAGCTAAATTCAACATATTTCTGAGGGATATTGATAAGAGTGCTGAAAAAAAAAACTTTCTCTGCTTCATGTCCAGCTAGTGAAGAAGGAAGAAACCTTTATCAGCTCTGTTCAGGACACCAAGTCATAGGAATTTCAGTTACTGCTGCTGTATTACTATTCTGACAGACAGAAGCCATCTATGGTGGAGGGACTATGACTGCAGGCATTAAAGAAATCCTTCCTAGCTTGTGGATATCATGTGATTTTCTTGTTATCTTTACCAGGCAAGTCTAATTAGATCAGCCGCTTCATTTCCAGGCCACCTTGAAGGGAATCCAAACGGTAGGAGGCACACATGTGACCCCGTCTGTTTCTGTACATCCAATATAAGAAGCAAATGAAGCTGGACACAGGAACAGCTAACTCAGAAAATGCTTCTCATCTCATCTGGGCAGAGTGAAAAGGTGTGTTTCTGAGACACAAAGGGAAAAGAAAGGCCCACAGTAAAGGACCAGCACATCAGAACAGCAGAGTCACAGAGTCTCTGATCATTCCACCCAAAGACATCATCATAAATACTCAGCACCCTCTCTAACCTTAGACTCAGGCAGGAGGTTAGGGGTGGGCATGAGCATAATACTTTATCCTAAATGGCTCACAGATAGAGGGAAGTATGTAATTCACACTACCACTTTCTGGACTACATCCTCAATGCAGGCAACAGTATTGTCTGCTTGGCTAGACCTCTTTCAATTAAGTTTTAACCTATAATTATTACAAAATGAAATACAAAATAATTTACAAATGAATACTGCAAATAGTAAAATCTAAAGGGATCTAAGTTCCTTCTAATGTACTTTGATAGTGGTTATCTATGTTTTGTTTGTTATACAAGAATTGTGGGCAAGATTTCAAAAACCCTATTTCACAAAATCAGAAAATGTACATATTAATTTTTCACAGACTCTGATTTCTAGCCAAATTTCTTGTTTTGCTGCTCCCTTTAAATGACATGTTATCTCCTGCGCCTTAGCTTTGCATATTCTCAAGACTGGGATGCTCTTCCTCCACTCACTTCTGCCTGTTGGAATCCCTAATTTCCGTTAAGTCTAAGTTGAAGTGCTCCCTATTTAAAAGTCTTAGTTCTTACCCCTTCTACCCTACACTCAAATTACTTTGTATATAATTTATTTCTTTATCTGGGTACATGCAATTTTTCTCCAGGAGAATGTAAGGACTTTAAATCCCTATTCTGTTTTAGTTTTATCTTTGTATTTCCAATCTAATGCATTTAAGAGGTGCTTAATAAATGCTTATTGAATTAAATGTAGAGCACAGATCTGAATAACTTAAGCAAATCATTCCATTTGTATTCTAGAAAAAATATATGAGTCTGAAAACTCTCTCTCTCATTACAAAGCTACTTAAAAAGTTATGAGCTTTAAAAAAATTATTCTGTGTGTTACATTTAAATGTCCAGTTAATTCCCTCCCTCACGTTCTTCCAGCAGAGAAGGCAACATTTGACAAGATATATATATATATATATATATATATATATATATATATATATATATGTGTGTGTGTGTGTGTGTGTGTGTGTGTGTGTGTATTAAACTATGTCTTACTTATTTCTATTTTTCAATTCTTTCTCTGGAGGTCGACATACACAAAACATTCTTCAAATAATATTTCTGTTTCTGCATATAATGTTCTTTTGGTTCTGCTTGTTCCACTCTTCATAATATTATACATAATTCCATGTTTTTCCAAAATTAACCTGTTTGTCATTTCTTACAGGGAGCAATAGTATTCCAACCAATCATATTCCACAACTTGTTCAGCCCTTCCTCAGTTAATGAGCATCTCTTCCATTTCCAATTCTTTGCCACCACAAAGATATTTTAAAACAAATGTCCCCCATTTTTCTTGATAACCTTAGGAAATAAATCTAACAGTAATATTTCTAGGTCAGAAGGTATACACAGTTTTAAAATTCTTTGAGCATAATTCCAGATTGCTCTCCAAAATAGATGCACCAGTTCAGTGTTTAACTAATATTCTATTCATGTTCAAAATTTTTCACATCATCTTCACCATTTTGTCATTTTCCCATTCATGTTTTAGCCATTTTGATAGGTGTGAGATGATAATCTACTTTAAATACCCTGGGACAAGTCCTATTTGAATAAAAAAACTCTGGGAGAGGGTAGCCTCCTCACCCTCAGGAATGTCACACAAGAGGGAACCCACTACAGACCCAGAGAGAAAGGAATGCTATCAGTTCTGGGACCCCTAAGACAGGACTGGCTCTAGACCCACAATTAAAGAGCAAAAGAGATAGACTTGGGACATTGAGTTACTTAGGTTCCTCTTTCTTTTCATTGGCTTTTTTT
>NC_058132.1:321259417-321304994 GCF_016433145.1 Gracilinanus agilis | reverse complement strand
GAGGGAGGGAGGGAGGGAAGGAAGGAAGGAAGGAAGGAAGGAAGGTGGGAGGGAAGGAAAGGAGAGAGGAAAATAAATGTTTTTGTAGTTTTAATTTTTAAATGCAACTATGTTTTTACCCAATAAGACTAACATGAATATGTTATTTCATTGGCCTTGGGCAAATTGCTTGATTTCTCAGGTTCAGTTTCTTCATGCATAGAATGGGAATAATAATTTCCTAATTTGTGATAAGAATCACATATGATAATGTTTATGAAATCAATCAGTCAATTCACAACCATTATCTGTATATCTGCTCTATAAAAGGAATTAGGCTAAATATTAGGGATACAAGGACCAAAATATAAAAGGGTTCCACTTTGAAAAATTAAGGATTAAATTTTAGTATTAATTTGGGGGCATTGGTAATGAAGGCATTTAGAAAGTGAGAGAGAAAAATGAGGTATATTCCTGGAGCCTCAAAAAATCATATCAATTAAGTAATATTCTGTTTTGCCTAGATATAAGATAAATTCTGCCTAGCATATACTTTTTTTTTGGAAATATTCACAAATTCTAAAATTTTTGGCTCAACTATAACAGAGGTAGGACAGGAGATTTCACCATAGGGGCATGCTTAGGATTAGTTCCAGCATGGCTTGTGAGAAGATAGGAACCTGGATTAAAGGGGTAGAATAGTACAGATTGAAAGTTAAATGTGAAATCTTTGTTCAAAAAGCATCTCACAAGATTTTTATTTTCTTGATTTTAAATTGCTCATCCTCCTAGAGAATATAATAATATGTAAAAGTAACTATTACTGCTGCTTTATTTTTATTTTTATTTATAGTGGCAATTAGGTGGCTTAGTGGGTTAAGAGACAGGTCTGGAGACAAGAGGTCCCAGGTTCAAATTTGACTTCAGACTCTTCTAAGCTGTGTGACCCTGAGCAAGTCACTTAAACCTCAGTGCTTAGCTCTTACCACTCTTCTGCCTTGGAACCAATACACAATATTGATTCTTAGATGGAAGATAAGGGTTTAAAAATAAATAAATTTGTATTCATAAGAGCCTTTTATATTAAGCAATTCCTTTTCTGTAGCAACAATAAGTGGCTGTCCTATGCTTGATTCATAATATATCCTGAGTGAAGTCCCTTAGGTATGTACTAAATTTGAGCTAAGAGAAATTTTTCCACAAGACACCAATATTGGGTTATAAGCCAAAAAAAAGTAAAAAATGAATCTGTCCTCTTTTTAACATCATTTTTCCTCCAAGATTGAACCCAGGCACCATCTACATTGATCCAGAAGAGAAGTCCCTCCTCAGTGAGGAAGAAAATAATTCAGAAAGTAACTCCTTGAACTCAGACTATGTTTACATTCCCCCAAAGTATCTAAGTATGTCATTGATTGGACAATAGCAATGAAATTGGATAGAACCCCTATAATAGAATTTCAAGCCTGGAAAGATCTATAAAGAGCACCTAATTCAAACATTTTTAACATGACACCTAGAGAGGTTAAATGATTTGTCCATGATTGCATCATTAATTAATGGCAAAGCTGTGACTAGAACACCGGTCTCCTCAGGCTCAGTACCATATTCTTTGTATTGCATCTTACTGATCAGAGACAACAATGAACAAAGGAACCACGTAGGAATGGGGCTGTGGAACAGAATAATTGGAATGCTGGTTGAGAGCCATGTGAGAAAGACAAAGGCGTAGCCCACCTCAGAGAAGTTTATCCCATACTTTCTTCTGACTGCAACTGGAACCTTGGACATCTGTTCTTCATCCAGTCAACAGGAGCATCTTTGTTCTTTACCTTTCAGGCAAAAAAGCATATAAACACTGGCCAGCAATATTTTTAAATGATTAGGCCCACTGGGAGGATATGATTATTTTTTTAGCTGCAACATTTATTTTGGTTGGGAAAGTGTTATTATGGGTTATGATTATTTTTATTTCTTTATACTGTTCCATAGAGAGTGTGCCCCTGAGCGTAAGGGAGATTATTTTCAAATCTTACTCCCCTTGTATTATAGATTGTATCATAAGAAGAGAATTCTGTCTGCTGCTTTATGTTACTGAATGTGATTCAGTGTGGCACTAAGAAATACAAAGTAGGAAGCAATTATTAAATTCAAAATGTGTCCCATAAATTTAGTTGGTTTCCAATAACTATGAACATGGTGATCTTAAAGGGCCAGTTCCTCTTAGGAGGCAAGGATTTAGAACAGTCAGGGAGCTTAGAAACATTTCTTCTAATCCTTCTTCATACTCATCATAAAATCAAAAAGCTAAAAGGAACCTCAAAGATCATTTAGATCAGGGGCTGGCAAATGACTAGGACAGGACCAGATCAAGCTTAATGTCTGTTTTTGTATAGATCATGAACCAAGATTTTGTTTTCATTTATAAATACAGTAGAACTTTTATTTTAAAACTTTTAAAAAGGGACCTTTTTTGTAGGTCATACAAAAACTTTTCCCGTTCCTGAATTCTAGCTTAAATCCTATCTGAACTCCTCTCTTCAACATCACTGATAAGTGGCCATCCATCCTATACTTGCAGTAAAGTTAAAAGGAGCCCCCTGACTCCAAAGGCAGTCCACCCTACTTATAGTCTCACTTTTTCCTTACATTGATCCTAAATGATCTACTTTGATTTATTGCCTCCAGTTATGCCTCTGGGGGCCAGGAAGTCCAAATTTAAAACCTCTTCTGCATGACAGTCATTCAAATACTTGAAGAGAGCTATCATGATCTCCCAGAGCTTTTCTTCTCTATGGCAAACATCCCCAGTTTTTTCAAGGTTATCCTCAAATGCCATAGTTTCCATGGTCAGTCCTTTAAAGAATGGTCAGTCCTTCAAAAGGGGGAAATAAATGTGTTTTTTAATGATGATTTATTTATTTATTAATGTTAAGTACAGTTAAGAACTGAAATGATCATTGTATGATAGTGTCATAATACCTCAGCAATACTAGTAAATGGGCAGCTACTATTATAAAAGAAGAGAATATGACACTACGTGGCACAGTGAATAGAGTATTAGGCTTGGAATCATCTTCCTGAGTTCAAATCTGACAGACAGGGCAAGTCATTTATTCCTGTTTGCTTCTTCATCTGTAAAATGAGCTGGAGAAGGAAATGGCAAACCTCTCCACTATCTTTGTCAAGAAAAGACCAAATGGGGTCAGGGAGAATCAGACACAACAAAGTGACTGAACAACAACAAATGCTCATAAATAGTTTGACGACGTTCTGCAAAAAGGACTGAGACTGGTCTAAATGAAGGAAGAATTAGGGTTGTACTCTAAAGGTAGTAGAGATTCTCTAGCCACAGTGATATTTGTGTCTTACATTTCTTTCTCAAGAACCAGAATGGTGTAATAGATTAAGTGTTAGACTTGGATTCAGGAAATCCTGGGTTCCCTTCTGTCATTTATTAGCTTGTGTCCACTGGAAAATCATTTAAGCTATCCCATTCTGTTTCTTCATGTTGAAAATAAGGATTACAACACTTGTACTGACCTCACAGGGTTAAGAGGATCAAATAAGTAGCTAGAATTCTGGGTTTGTAGTTAGGAAGTGAATTCAATTCTAGCCACAAATCCATCCTAGTTATGTGATCCTGGGCAAATCACTCATTGAGTGTGTGTGTGTATGTATAATTACATGTGTGTATATACATATACACATATATTTTATTTATATATTTATACATGAATACACATACATATACACATAAACATATAATATAACATGACAATATAATAATATAATATAACATAACATAATATAACATAATCTATGTGTATATATGCCTATGTATATAGTTTTAAATAAGGAAATTTTGATCTTAGCAAATTATTGCCCAAGATTCTATGATTAGTAAGCAGCATAGCCAACCTTGAACTTGAGTGTTTGGACTGTAGTATCTAGGAAAGGCCACACTGGATAATGGATAATTTTGGTCTCATTAGATATTATATTATGTTACCACAATGGTATTCTACATAAATGTTGATAATAATAATTTCATTATTATTATTAAATTATTCTGCACAGAGAATAAAATGGGCTATTCTCATTTTCTAATGCTATTCTCAAGAAAATGTATTTTTTAATTGTCGTTCTAGAAAGTGGAGGAAAAAAGCCTTGTGATTTCTTTAAGCATTTGGTGTTTGTTAAAGAGAGCAAGGAAGGGACAAATATTACCCATGTCAGTCTTGGCAGGCTTAAAAGAACACAATTTTACGCTTCAAGTAACTTAGCAGTTCGGGACGACGCAGCCCTGAAAGGTTAGCAAAGAAAATGCCTGTGTTAGCATGTACGCGGAAGCGTATCACGCCCACCCAATCAGGGCCTTGACTTATCGATCTTATGTTCCTGATTGTCCTTTTGTGCACAAGGAAACCTTCCCCCATTGATCAGGCCAATTAGAGGTCTCCAACTTCTTCCCTGCTTTTGTGAGCCGCTGAGGAATGAGTTTTGTCAGATCTTGAGAAGAGGTTTGGCTCAGTGATGAATGGGTATAAGGAGGTTGGGTGATGACAAGATTCAAATAAGAAATAAAACCAGGGAATCAAAAAATGTACCTGTAAAAAGACACACAGACATACACACACACACACACACACACACACACACATATATAAGATAGAAAGATAGACATATATATATACATATGTATGCATATATACACATATTTGTAACATATAATGCATTCATTTTGTGATACATACATTTATTTATACATGTTATGTTTATATATCAAAATATATATGTAGTCATGTATACAGAGACCTGTATTTTTTCATGCATATTTCATACATAAATAATATAGATAACCATATGCATATAATAAATAAGTATAGATATGAAATATAGATAGAACTATAGATATGCAATATAAAAAAACAAGAATTTTTTTCTTTTGTAATAAGTCCCAAACCAAAAGTTATACACACAAATGACTAATATTCTTTTCATATGAGTCAGCCTTAGAAAGATCCTCAGAGACTATCTAGTCCAATGTTTTATTTCTTTAGTTTTCTAAGTTTGGTTAATTTTTCTTTTTTATACCACAGTAATTTCTTGAAATTATGCCCCTTTACTATAGTTCCCCTTCTTTTTTCTTCCTTTATTTTTTGTTTGAAATATCTTCCACAAAATGACTAATATGGAAAAATATTTTACATGATTGCAAATATAAAATCTATATGAGATTATCTATCATCTAAGAGAGGGAAGAAGGATGGAAGGGAGTGAGAAAGGAAGGATGGAAAGGAGAGAAAGAATTTGTAACTCAAATTAAAAATTAATGTTAAGAATATTTACATGTAATTGGGAAAATAAAATATTATTAAAATCATTCCTTTCACCATATACAAACACAGGCATGCACATATTCACAGAAAAAACCAATTAAGTAAAATAAACCAATATACAAAGTATATCTAGCAACATGAATTTGAAACCTGTCGTCTTCTGCCTCTCTACCAAGAAGAGTGAGAAAGCTTCCATTATCAGTTCTTTGGGACTATTTTTGGTCATTTCCTTTAATCTGAATACAATCATTTTCCAGATGAGAAAGGAATTTGAGTCACAGAGAAGGTCAAGCAAGTGCCAGATCTAAAACTGACATTCTAGTACAGTGACTGTCACACAGTAACACACTATTTCTCTCTCTTTGGAAGGTCATACATTTGGTAATTTTTTATTGTCCAGAGCATTCCTGAATTTTTTTCTTTAGGAATGGCCTTGGGAACCAAGAATAAGCTACACAGGAAAATCATTCTCATGACTTCATAGCCATACCTCATCTTTAACCCAAATGGCATTATCTAGGGGGATCAACCTCCATATTTGTTAAACGGTTTCTGCTCATATTAAAAAATTAAATACTTCTTCATGAAATGAATATTTTAACCTAAATAATTGAGGATATGCAAAAGAACATTACAACTCTGAAATTTCCCAAATGAAGAGACATGATCTCAAAAGAGAAAGTGGTCAATAAACCTTAATTATTACAGAAAAGTCAATGAGGATGAGGACAGAGAAAAATTCACCTAATTTGGCACCAAATGAACACTTGTTGGATCTGCAATAGAAGGAATTCCTGTCAACTAAGCATAAACTTCTGTGGTCTTTTCTGACAGATATTCTGTGATTTTATAATTAAAAGGCTATTAGTGACACTCAAGAGAGTATTTTCAATAGAGGAGTGGAATCAGAGTCAAGTTTCAGGAGTAGGATTGAGTAGGCAGAGACGAGGTAGAGGAACAAGCACAGACTACCTTTTTCAGTTTAACAATGAATGGAAAAAGAGTGATGTGCAATAGTCGCAAGCTGCATGCCCATTTGAGTGAATGAATTCTGGAATGTGAGTTATCCCATTAAACTATAGTTATACCTGGTTACCTGTAGCGTGCGTGTGCCATGTACTGTATTTTGTGTATTATTGGCAACAACAGACTGTGTTTAACCACACGTTTAGCAACTCTCTTTCATAAAGAATCTTATGCCCATTCATGGACCTCAAAACAGATCTATTTTACTATATTTTTAGGTAACTGTATTCTCTGTGTGAATGCACAGTTATAACACAGAATGGCCAATAGAGGCAGCTAGATGGTACAGGGGACAGAGCACCTGGGCTTGGAGTCAGAAAGACATGGATTTAAATCCAACCTGGCATTTATTAGGTATGTGACTCTATTATTGTTATTATTCAGTCTTTTCAATCATGTCCAATTCCTTATGACTCCATTTGGAGTTTTCTTGGCTAGAATATTAAAGTAACTTGCCATTTTCTTCTCTAATTCCTTTTACAGATGAGGAAACTGAGGCAAACAGGGTTAAGTGACTTTCCCAAGGACACAGTTATATAAATATTTGAGACCAGATTTGTACTCAGGAAGAGGAGTTTTCCTGATTCCAGGGCAGGCATTCTATCGCTGTGCCATCTAGCTGCTCCCTATGACCCTTGGTAAGTTACTAAAAAAAAATCTATGTATGCCTCAGTTTCCTTATCTATAAAATGGAAATAATAAGTCATCTACCTCTTAGGTTTGCTGGGAGGATAAGATAATAATCGTAAAAGCATTTTGAAAACATTAAGGTATTATATGAAATCTATTATTGGTAATATCTAATATTTATTTTTGTTTTGTTATCCATATTATTGATTCATTTATATAGCCAATTTTATGTTTTCATTCAGAATATGAATTAAACTGAAATCCTCCCTAACTTTAAAAAAGACCTCAAGTTTTCATAATGCTTTTACAGATATTTTACTTCATTCTCATGATAACCTTAGGAGGTAGATGCTATTTTTATCTCTCTTTACATATGAGGAAACCAAGTCATATAGAGATTTTTTTTAGTGACTTACCCAGGGAATTATAGCTAGTATCATTATTTCTGTTATTGTTGTTATTATCATTAGTGTTTAATATTCTGAGCCTCAGGAGTAGGATCTTCCAGTTAAGAGACTCAAAGGGAGTTTTACTTCCTCGCCCCTCACTCCTACACTAATCTATAGCCTTGGTGGCATAGATACTTAGAGATAAAGATCAGACTTTTCATAAATCTTTTGCAGATGACAGTAATGAATAAAATATTCTATTTTGAAGTCTGACCGGAAAAGGAAATTCTAGTCTTCTTTTGGTACTCTATTTCTATATCTATGTACCCCCTTCCTGCTACCCCTATAAAAAAAATTCCTGGGAACAAAAGTTGTTGTATCACAAGGGGGTTAATTCTGCTTCTGGGGAAGAAGAAATCATGAGCTTCAATGAAATGTAGTTCAAATCTTCAACTTCCCCCCTCCCCAAGTATTCTATTCATTTTATTGACATTTAGTTGCCAGGGATTTACAAAACCTCAACTATTTTCAAGGAACTGTGTGAAGATGCCATAGGGAATGTAGAAACACATATAAGGAGGCCCTTGATTTCGAAGACCTTACCATCTAAGTGGGAAGACAAGATGCATACACAGAAGCCATTTCCTCCAAGAAGCACTCCCTGATTTCTGCCACCACTCCTTCCATCTGGGTCACAAAACAGAGATATATTTTATGCCTGTGACAGCCAGTCTGCCAGAGTTTACCCAGTGTTTTTCTATTTGTATTGTAGTATATAAAAATCTCAGCTCTTTTCCCCAAAGGAGATGACTCTGTTCTTGAAAGCTATTTAACCAAACTTAATGACTGTAATATTTTTAGACATTTCAGTACATCTCTATATATAAGCCTCCCAGATTTCGAGAGTGCATCTTTTCACAGAATAATTTATGACATTTTGATGGATAATCCCCAAACAAAGTAGAGGGCACTAAATCCTGATGATTATCTGATAAACCTATTGTGCTTTATGCTTCCCATTAACTATTACTTTCAATAATGTAATGGAATAAAAACATGAGTTGGGATTTGGAAAATTATAGACTTTGCAGCATAGGATTGGAGATAATGAGATGGCAGCCTGATTAATAGTGCAAAATTGCTTCCCAAAGTGGAAAAGCCCAGTATTGAGGCCTAGAGTGTGAACTTGATAAATGTTATCTCCTAGAATTGGAAAGCTGGAAGAGACTTTAGAGATCATTTTTTCTAACCCTCTTATTTTACAGATGAAGTGAGGCCCAGATTTGGATCAACATGCCATCTAATGTCTTTCAGCGTACACCTGAAAATAACATCTGTGAAATTAGGCTGTTTAATGAAGAGGGTGTCTTTAAGATGGAAGCCTGTGAGGCTGTGATACTGTTCATTTTTTAAACAGATTTCCTGACAATTAGTGACATTCGTATAACCTATAGCTCAGATTCACAACTCTGAATACATATGGATGATTTCAGCTTTGGGAACAACTCTCTCTCTCTCTCTCTCTCTCTCTCTCTCTCTCTCTCTCTATCTATCTCTCTCTCTCTCTCTCTCTCAAAACCCTTCTAGGCTGGGCCTCTGACAATATAAGAACTTGGCTGATGTCTTTCTAAGGGCTCTGCTTTCCTTTAGTCACTGAGGTGAATAAAACATGTTAAAAAGATTTCAAGTGACAATAAGAACACCAAAAAAGCAATAGAAATAAACTCATAATTTCTGGTGAATTCCACCTCCATTGCCCACTCTAAATTCAGTACCATCTCCTAATTCTTAATCCAGAATATATGAAATATCGTTGAACATCCTGGTGAAGGTCTAACAGTATTTGTTATGTACTGTGGCAGATAACACATCAAATAACAACTACAACAAACAAGTTTATTGGAAATAATCTGAATACAGAAAGGGCAAAATAGAGAGTTGTTGATTTGGTGAACTCTCTCACCACCCCAAGTTGAATATTATACTCCAAATTCAGAATTCAGGGCTTGGTGAGCAGACTGAAAGATGACAATTAAAAGTAATTATTTTCTTGAAAGCTCCTCTTCTACCATCTTGAGTCTGCTTTTCCATTCCCTACTATTGCTGTTGCCGGGTTCTTAGATACTATGATTTTCTCTTGTTCAGATTTCAGTTCCATTTTTTCTGCAACTATTTCTCTTGTTCTCATAAGTATGGTGTTTTCATCAGTCTGATAATTATCCAACAATATGGTTACCTAACAATATGGTCACCTACTCCAGGATGGCTGCCCTATGTTCATCAAACTTCATCCCTTTCTATGTATTTCCCCAAATCCTGTACTTTCACTTCAAGCCTGTTTTCATCCCAGGAAGAGAAGAAAATGATGGAGCTGCTTGAAATGGCTTCTGTCAGAGTTTTTGGCTATATTTACTGGGTAGTGGAATATGTTGCAGTCTGGTTAAACTAACCACGTGCCATGACTTATATATGAGAAATGGAATGACAGTTATCATCAAGGACATATAAGACCAGGAAAGGAGATGAGCTGTACACATATCAAGAGTGATGGAACTTGAGTTTTATGCTGCTATCCAAGAAAGACTATAATTCATTGGGAAGATACTCTTTGGAGGGTTTATGGAAAGATATAGACAAGAATTTCACATGATGAAAACATGTGGATATGCTTTATGATCTATATTAGAGGTAGTAATATTATATACATTTGATGAGATTATGGATCAAAGTATAGACATATTAATCCTTAATATCTTTACTTATCCTTACCCCTTCTCTTCTCACTCCCTTTAACATTTTACCTCTTTCTTTTCTAACTCCCTTATGTAACACTTATAGTGTAACATTTAAGACCTTATTTTATTGTCCTATCTTCTAATTGTCTTTACTGAATAATGTGACATCTTCTTTGATCAGTTTATAATGCTGGTACTTACACATTTAATTTTTAATTATTTCATATGTTATTCTTGTCTTCCCAACTAAACTCCCTATGAGTAGAAAACATACCTTCACTGTCTTTTATAGTAGTTGGTGCCTATTTAATAAAGATTTATTGATTGATTTGTTTAGTTAGAAAAATTCCCAGGAAGAAAATAGAACTTCTATCTTTAGAGTTGATGGAGTTGAAGTGAAGCAGGTGAAGTTTATCTTCGGTGCCCTCCTATACTCCCTTTCAATGCCCCTTTTTTCACATTTTGGCTTCCTCCTCCTACCCCTCCAGCAGTCACTATCCTCTTCCTGGTTTCCAAGAACTTCTCAATATGCCCTTTCTAGGCCCTATGCCCTAACACCAGGAAAACAGTGCTATAAACCATGGTCAGGAAGGGATGACAAAAATGTTTTAGTGGCAAAAGTCTCCTAGGATTGAATTTGTTTATTTGTTTTCATTGGTAAATAGAAGAGGTTCTACCTTTTTAGGAACCAATATGGGAATTCTAAGGAGAAAAAGATATTTAAGGGATGACAAGATCTAAAGGCAGCCCCTAGGAGATATTAATAGTCACCTACCATATTATAATACTGGACAACAGAAAGACAAAATTTATCCACTGTATGTTAGGTGGGAAAGGGAAATTCTGAGGGTGCTTAAATATTTAGGGGCTTCTGAAGAATCAAGGGCCCTTCATGGTGATATTCCCTCTGTTCTGTTCTTTATATTGTGAGGTGAAAGTGAGAAAGGTAGGAGAAAGGATGGATGGGAGAAAGGAGAGAGGAAGGTAGAGGAAGGGAAAGGAAGGTAGAGGTCCTCAGTCCCTGCAGGGGGAAATTGACCAGAGACCTTTGGGGCTCAAATAAAAGATCAGAGAGCAACTTTAAGGTTAAGAATAGCCAGGTTTTATTTAAATTAGAAATTAGAAGGTCTAGGAAAACTAGGAGGTAGATAGAAAGGGAAAAAGGCTCCAAGAGAGAGAGCTCAGGGTAGATAACATCACCCAGCCTCCAGGCTCCAGAGAGTGAAAAGGCGCCAAACTTTCTCTTTTATACTTTCTCCTACACCTACCACAAAGTAAGTGGGAGGTTTGTGTGGGGGGGGCAGGGGGAGTTGTAGCAGGGAAGCCCTGGGAGACATAGTCTTCAAGGGCTTACAATAATTTTAAATGCCACGATATATTCTTTCTAAAAGGGAAATGAAGCCTGGACTAAACAATTTTTGTGAGATCCTTGTTTTGAGGACAGCTTTGGATGGGGGGATGAAGGAAGTGGAAGAAGAAAATTAGATGCCTAATAGCATCTAATCAAAGGAGCAATGGTGGGAGGTGGCAAGAGAGGTCATGAAAAAGAGAAAATGGGGGGGAAGGTGGGTGGCTCTGTGGATTGAGAGCCAGGCCTAGAGACAGGAGGTCTTAGGTTCAAATCTGACCTCAGACAAATCCTAGCTGTGTGACCATGGGCAAGTCACTTAAGCCCCATTGCCTAGCCCTTATTGCTTTCCTGCCTTAGAACCAATACATACTATTGATTCTAAGATAGAAGGTAAGGGTTAAAAAGAGAAAGAAAAAGAAAAAGAGAAAAAGGGAAGTGCTGGAGAAAAAGTTCAACAATATGACTATTTTTGAGAGAAAATCCTTAATGATGTCATTTGGAAATTTTTTTTCAGAAATGGTAAAATTTATCTGGCCTTCTTCATCAACAGGTAAGTAATTTCACTAAATACATGTACATTCCTAATTATTTAACTTTATTTACAGATCATCAAAATCATCATCTTCATCATTACCATCACATATTTTTTTAAATATAAACCTATACCTCTCCAAAGAAGATTTTTGATATGTTTCTTATTTGGGGCACATATGGCAATAAAAGTGTTTTTCAGGCCTTTTTTTATTTATTATACTACATAGTAGCCACCTTTCCCTTGTTTTCATTCACAAAGATTCAATTTGTATATTTCAGCTCAAAATATGATTCTTAAATCTTTCAAGGTGATGACTAATTGTCAATGAATTGCAAGTGAATTGAATTTTCATATTTTAAGTATATTTTCAAAACTTTTCAATGTTTTCATGCCATGTGTCAGAAGCCTTATCATTCTCAGTTCCATAATCTGTCTGGTCATTAATACTAGATAAAAAAGCTATCTGTCTTTAGCCTTCAATATTGACTTATACCAAAGTTTCACTGCATTGACTCCTCTCACCAACCCTTTCATGCACTTGCAAAATATTTTATACTCTGTAGCTTAAATGAAACATGATCATCAATAATTAAGGCAAAATTATATATGTATATATATATATATCAATAAAAAATAACGAACTAATTCTTCCTGAAAAAGTACTAAGATTTTAAAAATCCTTCTTGCTCTCTTTTTTCCTCCCTGTCTCTCTGACTCTATCTCTCTCTGTGTCTCTCTGTCTCTGTCTGTCTCTTTTTTAATTTAATATTTTAATTTTTTAACATTACATGTAATAATAAATTTCTACACAAGTTTTCCAAAATTATATGATAGAATTTATCTCTCTTCCTCCCTTCCCTTTCCCGTCCTGGTGCTGGCAGGTGATTCAATGTGGGTTATACATGTATTATCATGCAAAACATCTCCAAAAATTGTTCATTTTTTAAGTGAGTAATCTTATAAAACTGATACCCCAAAACATAAATTCAAATAAATAAGTGAAAAATTGTTTGCTTTCACCTGCATTCTGTCTGTGTCTTTGTCTCTATCTGTCTGTCTGTCTCTGTCTCAGATTCCAAACATTTAGTATTTTTGAATAGTTCCCCAGTCATTAAAGGTATTTAGCAAGGTTCTTAAAGAAAGATATATTCTTTTGGTGATAGAACATATGCAGTGTGATTAGAAAGGGAAAAAAGTAGTAAAAATGAATGGAAGGAAGTGGCAAAAATTATAAAATGTCCATTGACTATTCCTTAATCCTTAAAATGCAGATTTTAATCACCACATAAACATGAGGAGAAATTTGGGGTCTCACTGATAGGTTCATTTTCCATAGCAGTATGGAATGAAGGAGATTAAAGCCTTCAAAATGATTTCAGAACCTCAAGTGAATTATATAATCAATCCAATTGGTAATCCAGAAGATTTCCCTAATAATTTAATTTATTTCTTAGCTAAATTTACAGATGTTTATGGGTCATGCAAATATTATCAAAATCAAATATTGTGAGGTACTCCATGATAAAACATGAAATAAATACATTAAAAATCTTGCCATCATGGGTTCCACAGAGTCTGTGCTTCTCTAAGTCTCTCTCCCTAAAAAGAGATTTTTTTAAAGGAAAAGCCATACATAAGTACACAATAAAATATTTAAAATATAATTGTTAGATGTTAATTAAACTTACTTATATGAGAGATTCTCTTATTGTTCCTAAAATTAAATATTTCATATAGGTAATAATAGGGACTGTAATGAAGTTGAAGATTTCCCAAAGGACAATGAAAAGGTGCATGGTAACTGAGCAGTTTTCAATGTATTCCAAAATAAGTAATGTAATGGTAGATGCTGTCAAAGAACATGTGCAAGGAGAAGACGATAGTCATGTAGCAAGAGCAAAGGGTAACTGATGCCCACTCCATCAGGTGCTCCTTTAATATGCACATTATGACACGCAATATTGTCAGGCATAGATGGCTACAATTTGCAGCAATGAATGGAATATCTACATTTGTTAGAAAACAAATCCCAGGGAATATTTGGATTTTAAAAAAATGTTAATAACAAATTTCCATATAAATTTTCCAAAGTCATTTGATCCAAATGTCTCCTCTTGTTTCCTCCCTTCTCCTACAGCTGCCAAGCAATTCAATGTGGATTATATATGCATTATCATACAAAACATATTTCTATATTATTTTTAAAGCGAATAATATTATAGAGCCAAACCCCCCAAGTATATATTCAAATAAACAAATTATAAATCATATGTTTTCAAGTGCATTTCTACTCCATCAGTTCTTTCTCTGAAGGTGGATAGAGTTATTATTCATAAGTCCATCAGAATTGTCCTGGATCATGTACCGCTATTAGTAGCAAAGTCTATCACAATTGATCATTCCACAACATTCCAGTTACCGCAGATAATTTTTCCTGGTTCTGCTTATTTCACTATGCCTCAGTTCATATAGGTCTTTCCTTTTCTTTCTGAAATCATCCTGTTCATCATTCTTTATAGCACAGTAGTATTCCATTATCAACATACAACAAATTTTATTCATCCATTACCCAGTGGAGGGACATCCCTTTAGTTTCCAATTTTTGCAACCACAAAAAGAGCAGTTATAAATATTTTTGTACAAACAGATCCTTTGCCATTTTTTTAAAAATCACTTTGGAATACAGATCCATAGAAGTATTACTGGATCAAAGGCATGCATTTTAATGGCCCTTTGGGCATAATTCCAAATTGCTTTCCAGAATGGTTGAATCAGTTCACAACTCCATCAGCAATGCATTAGTGTCCTGATTTTGCTATATCCTCTCCAACAGTTATCATTTTTCTTTACTGTCATATTGGTTGATCTTATAGGTATACGGTAGTACCTGTTGAGAGGAAGATTAGATTAGCTAGTGATTAGGAATTACGTTGTACATAGCAGGAAGGAGCTGGAGCTGGGAATTCCAGGTAGGAATGAAGGAGCAGGAAGAGGGGACTTGGCTCTGAGAAGGGACTCCATTAGGGGTTAACAGAAACTGTGGTTAGCCGTGGGAGAACTCAGAGTAAAAGGACACCTTGCATCCTGATTTTCCCCTGGGATCCTGTGTGGTGTGGCATCTAGCAAAGAGGACAAGTTCTACAGAGCCAAGGGAGGAGGAGAAGTTTGAGGTCTGGTGGACAGAGTTTCAAGCAATCCCTTCCTACTTGGTTCCTGAGACAACCTTAGCTCCTGGCATCTAGCGATTATCAGTGGATTGCAGTGAGAATCCCAAAGCCACAAAGCCCCTAGCTGTACTCAAGCCTGGCAGGTTCCAGGTCTGAGGCAGTCGCCTAGAGACTCCATTTACAGCTTCTTGGGCCCTGTTAGTTTAGATCACTTAGATAAGAGTAGAATAAGTCCTCCCATTGCCCTGTGGTTTTATTCTTTAGATTTTAAGTATAGAAACCCCTTTCCCACCTTTTAGTCAAACAGAATTAAAACTGTTAGGTCCCTTTTACCTTGTCAGCCTGTTTCTAGACTCTGGCCTAGGGGAAGCTGAGTGACAGTTAAGATCAACTGCCATTCCTGTGGGAATCCAATAAACTCTGGACTTTCCATCCTGGTCCAGACTCTCATAAATCCCAGAGTGTGTTCCCACAAACCACTCAGTTTATTTATAATATCCCTGGTGACCCCATTACCTTACTTATATTTCCCACATACCTCAAAGTTGTTTTAATCTGCATTTCTCCAATCAAGAAGGATTTAGAACATATTTTCCTATGATTATTGATAACTTTGATTTCTTCAACTGAAAACTACCTATTCATACCCTTTGATCATTTACCAATTGGGGAATTACTTAGATTCTTACATTTAACTTAGTTCTTAATATTTTTGAAAAATGAGACTTTATCAGAGATATTTCTTATAAATTTTCCCCCAGTTTGTTGCTTCCCTTCTACTCTTGTTTGCATTGGTTTTGTTTGTACAAAACCTTTTTAATTTAATATAATCAACATTATTCATTTTACATCTTGTAATGTTCTCGGTCTTTTGTTTGGTCATAATTCTTCCCTTCTCCATAAATCTAATAAGTAAACTGTTCTATGTTTCCATATTTTTCCTCTATTTTATTGCTATAAGCATTTAGGGATATACATTTTCCCCTGAGTACTGCTTTGACTGTATCCCATAAGTTTTGATATGTTGTCTCCTCATAGGCATTCTCTTCAATGGTTGTTTTCTATTAATTGTTATTTGACCCACATGTTTTGAAAAATTAGATTATTTAGATTTCAATTAATGTTTATTTTGCCTTTCCATGAACCTTTATTGATTATATTGCATAAGGATATAAAAAGCTGCATTTATTAGTTCTGCTTTTCTGCATTTGCTTGTGAAGTTTTTATTCCCTAGCAAATGATCAACTTTTGTATATGTGCCATGTGCTGCTGAAAAGACAGTATATTCCTTTTTATCCCTATTCAATTTTCTCCAGCTATCTATTAAATCGAACTTTTCTAAAATTTCATTCACTTCTTTTACTTCTGTATTTATTTTTTGGCTAGATTTATCTAGTTCTTAAAAGGGAAGATTGAGGTCCCCCACTCATATAGTTTTATTATCTATTTTCTCCTTAAATTCCTTTAGTTTCTCCTTTAAAAATATGGATGATATAATTTCTAGCATGGGGGCTCTTGAACTTGTTTATAACATTCCTGGGAGCTGTCATTTGGGGATTTAGTATAGGAGGCAATCTGTGGATTCTTTTAACCTCTATTTTACCCTTTTGTTCAAGAATATCAGGGCAGTTTTCTTGTATAATTTCTTGTAAGGAGATGTCTAGACTTTTTTTTTTTGGTCATGACTTTCAGGTAGTTAAATAACTCTTAAATTGTTTCTCTTCGATACAATTTCCAGATCATTTGTTTTTTCAATGAGGTATTTAATATTTTCTTTTCTTCATTCTTTTGATTTTGTTTTATTGGTTTTTGATGTCTCGTGTGACATCGTTAACTTCTATTTGTCCAATTCTAATTTTTAACACTGAATTCCTTCCATGACCCTTTTGATTCTTTTTTTTCCATTTGGCCCAGTCTACTTTTCATGGAACTATTTTAGTCATTGGGGTTTTTTTGCCTCTTTTTCCAATGAGTCCATTTTGTTTTTTAAAAGAATTTCTGCTTCATTGGATTTTTGTGCCTCTTTTCCAAGTTGACCAATTTTGCTTTTTTAAGTTATTTTCTTTTTGCATTAGTTTCCTTTCTTTTTCTCATTTTTCTTCAACCTGTATTATTTGTTATTTTGAATTCTTTTTGAGTCCTTTCAGAGGCAGTGATGAATTCCCATTTTTCTTTGAAGTTTTTCATTTGGATGCTTTGATCTCCCCATTCCCTATTGCTACTGTGTTTTGCTCTTTGTTGCCATAGAAATTTTCTAGGGTTACAAGTTTCTTTTGTTGTTTGTTCATTTTCCTAGACTGTTTTATCTGTGGACCACAAATTTTGAAAACTGTTGATTCTGTCACTTTTGCTGCTGGCTTTCAAGGCTCAAAGCTGTGATCTATTTTGCCATGGGCTAGGTCTTCAACACAGCAGTGCAGGCTTGAAAGGCCAAGTGCTATGAACTTCCAGGCCTCACTATAGGCTGTGCCAGAGCCTGATACTTAAAGGGGTAGATCGGAGATGTAGCCCAGGTCCCAGGATCCCAAATTTGGCCTATGCCCAGTCACAGAGCCTGGTGTAGCAGGTGAAGGCCAGAATTCTTCTGTGTGCAATTGTTTTACTTACAGTTCTCCCTCATCCTGTGAAAATCTATTCTCTCTGCTTATTTTTCAAGTTTTATTCATCAGAATAGCCCCCTCAATTATTAGTCTTCCTGTTGGTTTTTGACTCCTGCCATTTTGAGGCACTTTATAAAGATTGGTTTGGAAGGACTGTCAGAGAGTTTTCAACTTTTGCTGCTACTAAGCCACCATCATGGTGCCACCCCCAATACTTGGATTTCTTGACTAGAAGAGTTTATTGCCAGCAATTCTTTTGTATTTCAGGATTTCTAGCTATAGCTGGCATATCCCCTAATGTTCATTTCCACCCCATCAGCATCCCAACAGGAATAGTGGTAAAAGCAATAGCTGATGATACAAGAGAGATACCTCAGGAAGAAAATATCTTATTAGCTCTCTGATGGACATCCCTACAACAATGATAAAACAAATAGAATGTCCTTTGTCCAAAAGGTCTGTAGTATATGTCTGCCCACCTTTATCCCTTTCATCCTACCAATTTAACATTTGGTTTAGAAAGTATCAACCCTGAGATCAAGTGAAATGTGGCCCATCACCAAACAATCCTGCCCCACTTTTACTTATGCCAAGGCCCACCATTAACCAACTTGGGTAATCCAATGTGTGTGTGTGTGTGTGTGTGTGTGTGTGTGTGTGTGTGTGTGTGTGTATGCCACTGAAATTAATAGTAACAGCAACACTTACATAGCACTTTAAGGCTTCCAAAATACTTTACAGAATATTATATTTGATCCTCACAACTCTGTGAGATAGTTAAATCTCAAACAGTGCAAATTGTGAATCCTGTGAAGAAGTCACATGTATTTGAATTCAGCCTATTAAGTTATGGTATATTAATTATAGTAATTACTTCAAGCCCAATAGAAATATGTAGTACAAATATACATAATATGCCCACTAATGAAGACTTAGCTATAGATTCTATTATTGTCTTCATTTTGCAAATGAGGAGATTAAGACTGAGAAAGAGGTTGAATGATTTATAGTCTCACAGTTAAGTAAATATCTGAGACAGGATTTGAACTCATGTTCTTTAAGTCTATCACTCTATCCATTGCATCTTTAAGCTTGCAAAAGTTCCTCATCACTCTCTTTATTAAGAACATAATAACATATATATTAACCTTCAGAGAAAGAACTGATCAATAGAAACAAGCAAGATATTGTTCTATATTTACATATATCTTTTGGTTAAATGATGTCTTCTCTAGTGTAGAGAGGGGAGGGAGATACCTGGGAATTTTGATATAATGAACTTACTAATTAATTAAATTTAAAAAATTTGAAAGATATATATATATACATATATGTATGCATGTATACATATATGTATTCAATAGCCAGAATTTCAATAAGACTTTGGAAGTCCATGCAAGAGACTAACAGTTTTCATTTATTTTCTTCACTCAGTCAACTCACATGGAAGTCCTTAGATGAATTATAAAGCTTAAAATTCTATTACCTTGGATTTGTATCTCTGTCTATTCTGTTTCTTCCCTGGAGTCACTTCTGCCACTATGCTGAGCAGTCCTATGATCATTTATACATAAACATGGGAATAAGAACCCTGGAAGAAGAATTTAGTGTTTAGTTTGTATAAAAACTGCCCTCAGGTTATGGTGAGATACACAAGTGTGACCTCTATTTATTTCAATAAAAACATCAATAACATTCATATAATGAAACCAATAATAACATATATGTATATGCTAAGTGACCAAAAGATGGGACAGACAGGACATCTCCAAGCATGAAGGAAAGAGAAATCATTAAAGGTAGAAGATGGTATGATAAATGAGCAGGACTTGAGCTGGACTTTGAAAGATGGGAGGGATTTAGATTAGGAGGAAAAGGCATAGCCAATGGCAAAGGAAGGAATGCAGAAACATTACCACCCATGTAGTTACTATCATTTTTGGGTACATAGTAGGCAAGAAATGAATATAAATTGAATTAAAATAAACTCTTTCATTATGTTCAGAATTGTCTCCATGATTGAGTGAAGCAGCCCATTTGATGTCAGAATTTATATCAGAATTTTTAGGGGCTCCTCAACAGCTTATGTGGCATTGGGGAACCTTAGCATTGGGCATGTATTCACCTTTTAAATGCCAGTAAAAATACCTAGCTTAACAACAAGATCCACACATTACAGTCTAATCTATTAAAGAAGAATGTCACAAATACAAATTGAATTGAGTGACTTGTAAATCCCTCAGTCAACAACAACAAAATTGGCACTTATATAGTACATTAAGATTTGCATAATGCTTTCCACATATTATCTCGTTTGAGCTTTATAACAACTCTTAAGGTAGAGTACTGTAGGTATTTTTAATTATCATTTTACAGACAATAAAATCAAATCACATAAAGGTAGTAAGACATATACAATTATATAGTTAGAAAATGTTTCAGGTGATATTTGAACCTATGCCTTCTTGACTTTGAGGACAATATCTCATCCATTTTATTTATTGCCGAATTAGCTCTAGACTCCTGCTATGAGAAACATGCTTTTGCACATCTGGTCTTGTATGAGGACAAAAAAGTCAACTTAAGTCTCAAGCTCTTAGAGAGTACGGTTTTTGAATAAAAGGTATGACTTTCCATGCAGTGGAGGACCTCTATTCTGATTTCCTATTCATTCCTGCTGCTGCTATGCAAGAAGCAGCTGTCCGTTTGTTCATTTGTCTCCTAGTCAAGCATATTTGCAATGGTCTTCTCTCTGACACAGAACATATATTTAGCAGGCTGTAATAGGAAGCATTTCTTCAGTTGCCAGCAATATTAACAGGTAGCAAAAACAACCTACACACACACAAAGTACAAATAAACACAGAAGTATAACAAGCATAGGAACACAGAATCACAGGATTTAGAACTGGAAGAGAACTCAGAAATTACAAAAACCAAACTCATTTTACTGAGAAGAAAGGGAACTGATTTGCCCCAATTTACTTAGGTAATATCTATCAGAAATGGCATTCAGACCCAGGTCTTCTGATTCGAAATCTAGGAGATTTTTCTACTATTCCATATTTCTCTGGGTCCACAAAGACATTCATACAAGTCCAAGAAAATATAAGGAAATATGCAAATAAATTGACATAGGAAAATAAAGAAACACATTTCAATTCAAATCTGGAGGGGATTCTAGGAAGTCTGAATTGTATTCTTTAGACCCTTGCCAGACAAAAAAGTAGGTCATCCTAACCCTTCAAGGACTTACACAGTGTGGGACAGATCTTACAGAGACCAAATCAATTTCACTTTGAATGAAGGTTTTCACAAGGTTGTTGCAGTCCTGGAGTATTGAGAGGTCAGAGCTTTCAAGGACAATTGACACTTTTCCCCTTAGGAAGAAATTCCTCTTCAGGCATTTATGCTCCTGCAGATATGCTAGAGAGATGGGCCCTACATCTATTTCTTAGGGATGAGAAAAGGGATCAAGGTCAAGTATCTCCACAGAGATTTTATACTAATGAGCCCCAGAGATAATTCTGGGGCACTTAAATATGTAAATAACTTGAGATAGCAGAGGGAAGGGTTTTCAGCTGGAGCCCAAGCATTCCCCTCTGTAGTGATGATTCTAAACAGAATGACATTTCCCCATTCCCCCAAATGCATTGGGCTTATCACAATTAAACAAGGTAGGCATAGGAATGGAGCACCCAGAAATCTGGTCCAGCTGATGACTCCATAAGGAAGCTGAATAAATATGGAAAGCATCTGTGCTGAGCCAGGAGGAAGAAATTCACAAAAGCAGAGTCTTGCCCTCCTGCCTGCAGCAAACAACCCTTCACTAATCCTTTCTTCCTTCTGATTGCACAAAATAGGGGCTTGAAGCCAAATGGAATACTGGCTATAATCCTGCTGTGTGTTCCATGCTTCCTTTTGAGTCTGGATCACCTCCACAAAAGCCTATTTCAGAGAATTTAAAAAATTTAGAACTAGAAGGTATTTTAGAAATCAGTTGATCCGATCTCGTTTCAGGTGAGCAAAATGAAGCAATCTGTCCAAGGTCACACAGCAAGTCAGCAGGCAGATCTAGGATTAGAAGTCAAGTCTGACTTCCTGGCTTGAATTCTTTGCACTTGACAATTATAACTTGGTATTGCTCATGCTCAGTTTGCCTAGCATGAAACTGCTGTATCACTAATGTGAGAGAGATAATTCCCTTTCATCACCTACATCACCTCAATCTCTGGCAAAAGGAAGGGGATCAGCAATTTTGCGCAATCCCCAGCTTGGATACACAATTCTTCCTTTTCTCCCTCTTCCCCAGGGTTGAATCCCAGGCACCCTGGCTTCTCAGGGTTCCATGCTGGATGGCAGCCTGTCTGCAATACAAGGTCACCATAGCTCAAACTCCCAGAACAGTGATGATCACCTCTAGCATCTCAAACTGTGAACAAATAACACTAATCAGAAACAAATACTCCAAGACCTATTTTTCACAGGACAGTAAAAGAAGGAAATAAGAGGAAGAGCAAGTCTGTCTTCTCAACACTACTTCAGTTCAAGGCATCCACATTGGGTACAGCACAGCAGATAGGAGTCTCTAGGAAGAGAGATGCTGAAATAAATGGCCGAAGAAGAGACCAGCCAGGTCTCATTGGTTTTAAAGAAACAGGCAGGTGGAGGTTATTCCACCTACATAATAAAGGATGTATCAGGCTCCAGGTTAGCCAAACTGAGCATGCTCAAAGCTGCATTGCACAATATCGATGTCATTTTTTTCTTATTCTCCTAGTGAATATGTATATTTGTATATATATGTGTGTGCATGTATATGTATTTTTATACATATACACATATATAGATCAACTCTGTAAAAATCTACTACATATTGTGGGGCATGAGTTATTCAAAAGTGAAAAAGACATTATGTCCATCCTTAAGGGCTATAAGAGCAAAATAAATAAATAAATAATTGGTTATGCAATATCCCAGGGCAGAAATTCATTTCCCTTTTTTTTCCTTTTCTCTCTTCCCTTTCTCCCTCATTATAGTGCAAGACTCAACAAGAGACAAAATGGCATCTATGATAACAGTTATAACTAGTAAGAATCAGATGATGAAGCATTTAGATTAGGCATAGTCATGGGATCTAAAAAAGGGGAGATTCATTATTTAACAAGTTGTAGTTGCTGTTGTTGCTTAATCAAGTACCTACTGAATATCTTATCTTGAGTTAGGGATATGAAAGAAAAGTAAAAAAAAAATTAGACATGTCCTCAAGGTGAAATTTAGTTGGAAAAAAAGTTCCAGGTCTAAATTATATAATCATGTGGAACTAACACACTTGGAAAGCTAAATAATGATATAAAAATGGTCTATCTGAACAAATCAGTGATGTAGTTTCTCCATTTGTAAAGTGAAGAAGTTTTGGTAATGATCTCTAAGCTCCCTTTCAGCTCTAAATCTATGTTCCTATGATTTTATGGATTATACAAGTGATATACAGTGACTATAGGAGTTGGAGTTAGAAGACAAAAGTTCAGGTCTTGATTCCACTCAATTCCCTGTACTTGGAATGCTCTCCCTTCTTGCTTCTACCCCCTGGCTTTCCTAGATTCTTTCAAGACTCTGATCAAACCCCACTTTTTGTAATCACTGTGATTATTATAATGCCTAGAACATAGAAAATAGGTAATTAACTCTTGTTAACTGTCTGACTTCCCTAATTGTGAGTTATTGATGATTATTAGGACCACAGGTCACTTAAATTCTCTGGATTTCTATGTCCTCATCTTCAAAATGAATTTGATATTAATAGGGATAATAATTATTACCCTACTTTATCTCCGAGATGAATGAGATTCAAAAATACAAAACCACTTTCAAAATATAAGATACTACACAAATGTATAGGTAAGTTTGTTGACTCCCCTCTAGTTGCCACACATTGGTGTTCAACCTTAGATAAAGCAATTTTGCTTCCCAATCTAAAATACGTTCAGACTGATAAGAGCTTCTTAAAGCACATTATCTTTGTCAAATGGCTTTTCCCTATTACTTCTGACTTTTATTCCTTCAATCACCCTTTACATGAGATAGAATGGGGATTATTATTTAAAACTCCATATTATTGATAAGAAAAATGAAGCCCTGAGAGGTAGTCTGTTTTATAGAGAGGTAATGGTGGACCTGGGCTTTCTTATCCTTTTCCTAATGAGCTTTCCTTAGGAGATCATTTTTTACGCTGAGTTTAAGCTTAATCAATTCTTTTTAAAACAACAATAAAAATAACTCAAAAATGAAAGGGACTTGGGGCCACAGAATCCTGGTTATGAGAAATCATCTAGTTTTATTGCATGTTGTCACACCCAGGTTATTCTGATATTGGCACTTTTTCTAGAATGGCCTGGAGCTGGGGGCCTGAATATGGCCACTAATTAATAACAACTTTGTGGAATAGATGAATCAATGACAGGGCAATTGTCTCCCCAGTTCAGTCTTTGGAGTTATTTTCTTTTAAAATATTACAAACAGAGTAAGAATTCCTTTGTCATGTCATCCATCAGTGGGAGATGTTGGAGAGATGAAGAACACAACAAATTAAAAGTTTGCTTAGGGCCCTAGGCATATTTGGGTTTGTGGCTTGGCTCAATTGGTTAGAGTGGTTTTCTTGAATGGTGCACTTGGTCTCATGATTCAGGGATAAAAATGCCAAAAGAAACAATGAATTCCCCCAAAGAAGGCTTGTTTTGGCTCTGAGGTGATATCTCAAATCACTTAGAAGTGTAGGATTTGTTTCCCTTGGGGTCCCATTTGAACTACCTAAAAAGTGTTTTCCAAGTTCAACCTTCATCTTTTCATTCCTCTCTTTATGATCTTTTTCTGGATAAGTTAATTCCTTACATTGTTCCAACTACCATCATTATCAAGACGGCTCTGATTAATATCAATAACTAATATCTCTTCTGAGATCTGGCCATTCCAATGAACTTAAAAGGGCTAATATCAGCTCAAAAAACATTCTTCAACCCCAATCTCAAACCTGCTTTCAAATAAGTTTCCTTTCTCAACTTTGCTTCTCAAACATTTTAATTAAAGACAACATCAATTTTCCAAATATGATCATGGTCTTGACTATGGGCAACAGGAAATCTCACATGATAGAGAATTATTTTGGATTTGGGGTAGGCTGGGAATGTAAGATGCATGATGTTGGTAGGGATAGGGAACCTGATGGTCAAAGTGGAACCAGAGGTCTTGAAACAGGTGAGTATAGCATTTGCACAAAAGAACAGAGAGGAGATAGCAGAAACAACCGTGGGACTATACATTAGAGGTTTGCCCCAAAACACTTTTGACTTTTCTGGGACAATTTATTAGTAACATAGTTATTTATTTATTTGTCTGTTTATTTTCCATACACTCATGATATCAATTTTTATTTCCATATTATTCATTTATAAAAACAAAACCCTAAATCATATACCCAAGTAAACTAGTGATAAATCATATATTTTCATTCACATTTTTACTCCAACAGTTCTTTCTCTAGAATTGGATAACATTCTTTTTCATAAGTCCTTCAGAATTATCCTGGATCATTGTATTGCTTAGTAGCAAAGTCTATCACATTTGATCATTCCACAATATTTCAGTTATTGTGTATAATGTTCTTCTGGTTCAGCTTATTTCACTCTGCATCGGTTCTAGTTGGTCTTTCCAGTTCTTTCTGAAATCACCCTGTTCATCATTCCTTATAGTACAATACAATTCCATCACCATCATATACCACATTTTGTTAAACCATCCCCAACTTGAGGGCCATCCCTTGAGTTGCCAGTTCTTTGCCACCACAAAATGCACTGTAGTAGATATTTAAAAGGATTCAATACTCAGAGAATTGGAAAAAACTAAGGAGAATGTGAGAAATCAATAATTGTGTAGGATTCATAAAAAGCAATTTTCAGATGAAGAAAGCAAAGCTATCAATAATCATATAAAAATGTTCTAAATCACTCTTGATTAGAGAAATTAAAATTAAAATAACACTGAAGTACCACCTCATACCTATCAAATTAGCCAATATGGCAGTAAAGGAAAGAGGTAAATGTTGGAGGGGACATGGAAAATTGGGGCACTAATGCATTGTTGGTGGAGTTGTGAACTGATCCAATTATTCTAGAGGGCAATTTGGAACTATAACCAAAGGGCTAAAAAATAATGCATACTCTTTGATCTGATTATACCACTACTGGGTCTGAATCCCAATGAGATAATCAAAAAGGGAAAAGGACCTACTTGTACAAAAATATTCATAACTGCTTTTTTTGTGGTGGCAAGGAACTGGAAAAATTGAGGAGATGTTCATTAATTGGAGTGACTGAACAAATTGTAGTACATGTTGTTAATGGAATATTATTGTGCTATAAGAAATGATAAGCAAGAAGATTTCATAAAAAAAAAAACTGTAAAGTACTGCAGGAACTGATGTAGAGCCAAATAAGCAGAAATGGGAGAACATTGGGCCTAATAACAGCAATATTGGACAATGATTATTTGTGAAATCTTGGCTACTGTCAGCAATGCACTGATCTGGGATAATCCTGAAAGACTTATGATGGGGAACAGTATTCACCTCCAGAGAAAGAACTGTTGGAGTCATCATCTTTCACATTGGTGTATCTTTGGTTTTATTTTGGGGTTTTGGTTATGTATGAGTGTGCTCTTACAACTATGACCAATATGGAAGTATGCATTGCATGACAATAAAAAATGAAAAGAAAAGAAAAGAAAGAAAATAACAAGCTATGCATATATAAAAAAGAAATGGAACTGAGGAACAGTTATTGGAGTCTGGAATAATTTGATATATGTCTCATATTTTTACTTATACCAGATGTCTTCTAAAGGTGGCTAGGAACACAAGTGGTATTTATTCTTTGGTTTTAAATATGAGTATGTCACTATGCTGCTATGGAGTACAAGCATAGATGACATCATAGTTGAAACTGTTTGGTAGTAATCTCTATCAGGAACTAACTCTCAGACTGTGGTGGTTGAGATTCCTAAAGACTTTCCCCAGAGCAAATATAGGAACATGATAGAGAAGTGGGAGTGTGTACTGATTGAAAGACAAAAAATGACTGTGGGTCAGGGCAAGATAAACAATAATAAGGACATCCAAAAATTATCAGAAGAAAGAGTGATGGTTTGTTTCCCTATGGCAATAATGAAGTAGAGGCCACCGTGTGCCTGTTTTCATTGGGAAATAACATGCCTAGAGGACAAAGTCACAGTTGAAGTAATGATCCAAAAAGAACAAACAGAATTGTACAGAAGTCAAAGTTAAAATTAATTTTAGATGTACCTAATCCAGCAGATAAAGAATAGCTTCTCAAAATGATTCTAGAATAGCAAGTCCAAAGGTTGGAGGTAGAGTAGGGCCAGTATGGAGTCAAGTCACTATAGAACCATATAAGAAAAAAAGCACCAAAAGCCAACAAATGAAGGTATTTCATCCAAAGTGTCTGTCTGGGACAGACCCCCATATTTTCTAACAGCAAGCTAGCCATAATTCTACTTTCCTCCTCTGTCAATCTGTGCTGTTGTAGGTTCTGACAGTGAGAGAAGAAGGTAGCTGAATATCTAGAGAAACTTTCAGGAATTAGGAAATATATTAGAGCTAAAGAACCTGAGTAAAGCAAACACGGGGCCAAAGTTGAGAGATTCCAAAGTCAAGAGGATCTTGATAACTGAGGGGTTTCTTAGTTTCAGTAAGTGAGTGGGTCAGTCACTAAAGATAATGACAGGGTATGGGTCAGATGTGTGGTAGTATACAGGAGCATCTGGATGAAGTAGAAAAAGATGGGCAGAAAAAAGAGTAATAGCCCACAGTTGGTTCTTACACAAGCAGTCCCTAATACATTAACTAATCATCAGAGTTATCCTGGACTAAAATCTTGGTGTCTTTGACTTATCATCCTCTTCTCCTTTAAAGATAATCTTCAAGCCCCCCAAATTTTTTATTTGAAATATTTCTAGAACCATTTTTTCCTTTTCATTCCCAGAGTATACTCTTACCAATTTCAATTCCGCTCTGCATCTGTAGCAGTTCTTATCTGAGCTATACAATTGAGAATTACCATATTTTTATTATCTATTATTGGTATCTCATTATCCAGATTGCAGACTCACTGAGGGAAGAAGTCATATCTTCTTGCTCTCCTCACCCCATGAGAGCACAATGCTTGGCACACTCTAGGCATTTAATAAATAGTTTTTGGTTGATTTATTAGCAAGTAGACTAAAGCTTGGTATCCATAAACAGAAATGAGAAACTGCTTTGTTAATCATTGAACATTTCAAATATAGGTAGATACTAGGACTTAGGTAAAAGATCATAGTCCTCCTATGAAATGCTCTTTGGGGATTTGAAGGAAATCAGAACTTTGAAGATGATTCTTTGCTGGTCAGGATAAAAATCTCCCTTACTCTGTTTTCATTGAATGAATCCTCATATAAACTGAGTCAAACAGAATACGAATGATGAATTCATGATCCAGACTTGAGGGGAAAAAAGGTGAGAAGCTACAGGCAGACAAAATCATACATCTTGGCATGTAGATTGGATACAAATCAGACATGATGTGCTGGTTAAAGTCATTGTGGAGTTAGATAATGTGTTCTCTGACTATGGCAACCAAAATGGGAAGTTCCACTGTAGTGAGAGACTGAGGGCTTAGATCTGGAAAAGAGGTAAATAATGCTTGTTGCCACCATAGGGGGTTGGATCTAAGACAGGGATTGGGTGAAGGGAAAAGCTGAGAGTTAAGCCAGGAAAAACCTGAGGAGCAGAAAAGGAAATATATTTGCAGACACATAGCTACTATCATTGCCAAAGAAATCCCAAATGTGTTTGCAAAGGTCACAAGTGAGGTGTGAGTGAAACAACTAAACACCAATAGCTACTGCCTGAGAATAGGAGCCAAGAGAAATGAGTGTTTGGACACTAAACACTAAAAACAAGTGTCTAGAGTATGCAAGGGCCTCACAAACCAATCAATCATTCAATCAACATTTCTTAAGTGCCTGCTCTGTGCCAGGCACTATGCTAAGTACTGATCTCAAGGAACTTATAATTTAAAGGGAGTTTTTATGTGTGTACATATACACATACACACAGAGCACTAAAATAAGTGGGAAATAACTATAAGGGAAATAACTAGAATTAAGAGGAACTAAGAAAGACTTCCTGAAAAAAGCTGAGAATTAAAGGAAGTCTGTAAGCATAGTTGAGGAGGGAAAGTGACCTACGCATAAGGGACAGCCAGAAAAAACATCCATATAGATAAAATGTCTTGTTCATGGTAAAGCAAGGAGATTACTGTCACTAGATCAAAGAGTATATATTGAGGAGTAAGAAAAGACTGGAAAGGTAAAAGAAGGGTCATGTTATAAAGGGCTCTGGATGTCAAACAAAACATTTTGTAGTTTATCCTGGAAGTAGTAGGTGGACATTGAAGCTTAGTGAGAAGGGGATGGGGGTTTGACATGGTTGGTGTTACACTTAAGGAAAACCACTTTGGTGGCTGAATGGTAGATGGATTAGAGTGGCTATATATTGTGGGATGCAGACCTACCAACAGGCTATTATCCAGGTAAGAGGTAATAAAATCCTGTACTAGGGAAATGTCAGAGGAGGAAAGGGGACATATATGAGATATATTTCTTTTTTTAATTACTATTTTTTCTATCAGGTTATGTATAAGATAAAATTTTAATAATAATTTTCTCATGTTTTGTAATCCATGTTCTTTCCCTCTATTCTAGACCTCTCCACTCCCCAAGATGGTAGGTAATATGATATAGGCCATACATGTTATTATTCAATACATATTTCCAAGTTTATCATGTTGTGAAAGAAGACATATCATTTACCCTAGAGAAGAAATTCATACAAGAAATAAAGTGAAAAATGGAATGCTTCAATCTGCATTCAGAGTTCATCAATTCCTTCTATGTAAGTAGATAACCTTTTTCTTCATGAGTCCCCATGGAGTTCTCCTTACTTTGTTGATAATGCTTAAGTCCTTCAGAGATGATCATTGTACATTATTGTTGTTACTGTGTGTGGTGTTCTCCTGGTTCTTCACTTTACATAGTTTCATATAATTTTTCTTTACAGGGTTTTTCTTGTGATCATCTTGTCTGTTATTTCTTATGGCAAAATAGTATACCATTACAAGCACATACCACAACTTGTTTGGCCAGTTCCCAATTGATAGGCATCCCTTTAGTTTTGAGTTGTTTGCTACCACAAAAAAAAGAGTTGCTATAAATATTTTTGTAAAATTAGGTCTTTTCCCCCAACTTTGAATGTTTAAGCATACAGACCTAGTAGTGGTATTTCTGGGTCAAAGATTAGGCACAATTTGATGGCATTTTAGGCATTATTCCATACTGCTCTAAAGAATTATAGTACCTTTTATTTATTTATTTTTAAACCCTTACCTTCCATCTTAGAATCAATACTGTCTGTTGCTTCCAAGGCAGAAGAGTGGTAAGGGCTAGGCAATGGGAGTTAAGTGACTTGCCCAGAGTCACATAGCTAGGAAGTATCTGAGGCCACATTTGAACCCAAGACCTCCCATCTCTAGGCCTGGCTTTCAATCCATTGAACTACCCAGCTGTTCACTTATAGTAACATTTATCAAGAGTAATCCCCTTCCTTACCTCACTTAATTAGATAGATTTCCACACTTGCTTTGTCTGAGATCATAATTGCTATTCCTGTTTGTTTGTTTTCTTAACTTTGGCTAAAGACTAGTAGATTCTGTTCCAGCTCATTACCTTTACTCTATGTGTGTGTGCCTCTCTGCTTTAAATGTGTTTCTTATAGATAGCATATTGTGAGAGTCTGGCTTTTAATCCATTCTGCTATTCTCTTCCATATAATGGGTGAGTTCATCCCATTAACATTCAGAATTATGATTACTAACTATGTGGTTTTTCAGAGTAGAAAACAATAAACCAGATGCTAACAAATGACAAAGAAGAGTTATTGAAAGATTTTTCACTTCCTGATGTTTTCTCCTCCCCACTTTTCCTTCTTTAGAAGTGGATGTGCTCAAGTGTTTTTTTTTTAATAATTGCGGGTGTATAGGCACGAGGGCTCAGAGCTGAACAAAATGAATTATTGATTTTTTAATAACTTCCTAGAGCAAGGAGAAAATGTGAACCCCAATCTCCTTAAGTAAATACATTTATCTGTTTTAGTGAAGGGAAAGCTGTGTTGAGCTGGATATAGTATCATTCAAGACATCTCAGAATCTTCCAATCTCAGATATCTCTTTCCCATTATAGGCTTAAAAAAATCTGAGCTATGATTGGACACAGAACTAAGAAAGTACCTGGAGAGACAGTCATATCCAAAGAGAAATATAGAAGATGTATGCACTCCAACTCATACAAATGTGGGGACCAATAATGAGTGACCTACCAAGTGGTGTATTGAGAAATATTTAATAGCTTGCTCTCAAAGTAAAAGCACTCATAATAAAGTTTTAAATTTAATCTTCATATGGGGAAAAATTAATAGGGACAAAAAGGAATACACCTTCTTTTCAGCAGTACATGATACATTCACAAAGATTGACCATGTACTAGGGCATAAAAACAAAGCAAACAAATGCAAAGAAACAGAAATAATAAAGGCAACCTTTTCAAGTCATAATGCAACAAAAATAATAATTAGCAAGGGCACATGGAGAGACAAACCAAAAATTAATTGGAAATTAAATAATATGATTCTCCAAAATCAGTTAGTTAAAGAACAAATCATAGAAACAATGACTGATTTCATTGAAGAGAATGATAATGATGAGACATCCTATCAAAATCTATGGGATGCAGACAAAGCAGTACTCAGGGGGAAATTTATATCCTTGAGTGCTTTAATATACATGTTTCTGAGAGGGGTTCAAGCTGCATCACAGAATTCCATAGTGACCCACAGAACTCTAAGGGAGGGGGCAGTTGGAGTCCTGGTATAAAAGCCAGGTCACCCCTCTTGCAAGGGTCCTGACTCTTGGCTCTTGGCTCTTGGCTTTGGGAACACACACACTCTGTGTAGCTTTCTGGGGCTGAAACATTCAGTCACAGACAGCCTGGCGCTGCTTTACTTTGATTGCTAACCTCAAAGATAGACCTTCAAGCAAGATCACAGTCTACCTTCAGTTTAGCAGTTTAGGTTTTAGAAAGAAAATTATTTAAGGGTTTAGATAGGAGGGAAGCTATTCAATATACATTCTCCCCTACCCCCAGGGGAAGGTGTTGTTAGCCTGCATTTAGTTGTTTAGCCAGATTACCTTCCCTCCTCTTTCTTTAAACTGATTCCCTTCTTTCTGTTCTCTGTAATCATTAAATTCATTTAGTTTGTGAAAGATAGAGCTTGTATCCTGTTAACTTGGGGTCATACTTATTACCTTCCTTTAAGTTGTCTTTTCAAGTTTGCAATCTCTTTGTCTTTTTCTGAGGCCTTAGACTGTTTAGGCTCAGTTTCCCTAGACTCATGAACATAGGCAGCAGTCTTCCTAAGCTCCTCAATGGGCATTGTCTCCCACTGTGGGCAATGCAACTTAAAGTATGACTGTATGGGAGTTGCACTACCCTTTACAAACTGACGCCTAATGTGTTTAATGTTGTCTTCTGTAGTCATGTCCCTAAAGCCCAAAATTCTCTCCTGCCTCCAAGAGCCTATCTAAATAAAGGCTTGGGTGCTCTTCTTCCCCTTGCCTAAGCTTTTCAAAGGATTCCCATGCATTGGAACAATGTGCATGCAGACGCATTGCTTCTGCCAAATCTTCCCTACAATGTTTCAGATATACCATGTTGGCATGGGAGGATAACTCTAAGTCTTGATGTTGTTCTGGCCAAGAGGATATATTAGGGTTGCTCCTAGTCTCAGCTATAAACTTTGCTTTCTCACTAGGGGTATACAGTTCTGACAAAAGCAACTCCACAACCTCAAAGGTGGGATTGTAGAGACAGATAGCTCTTTTATATTCTTTAATCGATTTAAGTGTATTTGTGTAAAACTGGAGAAATCTCCTTCAAAATTTCCAAATCGCCCCCAGAGAATGGTTTATACTCCTTCACATGCACAATCCCTGAATCTGGCTGAACCACAGTCCTATCCGTGATGGGTAAAATGGTGACAGGAGCTGCTTCAGCCCCTGTGACTTGTTGTTCAGTGTTGGTTGTCTCATTGGCCTTTTGTTTGCCTTCCTCCTTATTAGTTAAATTTGTTCCCTCAATTACTTCTAGCTGCATGATGGTCTGTGCATCTAGCTCCTTGCCTTCCTTTATCTGTTTGTTTATTTCTATTAGCACCTTCATTTGTTCTATTAAAGTTTCCATAGCCAGGTTACTAACTTCTGCCTTCCCAAAAGTAAAGCTTAAAAACTTCCCCAATAGTACAAAAACCCAATAAAATGATATTGTCATGGCCATACCTGATGGTACATAGGTTACAGCTTCACCCAGGGGTATGGTCAGCCATTGGCATGATTCATTCACCCTGAAAACTTCCATGAAAAAATTGATGGATTGTAAAAAGCCAGAGGTTTGAACATCCTCTCCAAAGACTGTAAAGCAGGACTGAAGTGCTCCCCAGTGTGACAAGCATTCTGTTAAGAGGGTTAGCCATGATGTCACTTCCACCCTCAGGTTCAAAAAATCCTAGACTAGCTGACAAAACTGTATGATTAGAGTCAGATGGCAATGGGTTCTCCCCAGTGCCAGATCAGAGGAAAAACAGGTAAACTTGATTGGATGAGAGGGGCAAGATCCCATGGAGTATTCTTTCACCTCCCCCTACCCTGTAAGCAGTTGGAAATCAGTTAACAGAACATACTGAGAGCTAGTTATGAAGGATATTCAAGCTTGGTAAATTCTGGGCTAAGATGGTAAGTGGATAGGTACTAAACCCCTTGTGATGATAACTTTCTTTGTTTGAATTTCTCTCTCATAGGATGGAAATATAGGAGGTTAAAGTCTTCTATAGATCAGACCACAGGCTATAGGACAGAGACAGTTGGTGCTCCAGCTTGGTTGTATTATTTGCTTTGGTGAAGGGGACCTGAGGGAGTTTTGCTGGTTCGTGACCAAGACTGTTCCACATGGCGAGTTTAAAGACCAAATCTTCCTGAACTTCTATTAAGAAACTTCTTTTTCTAGGCTCTGTGAATGAAGTCTGCTCCATTCACCTCCGGGCCTCAGGCCCTACCCTTGGATGAGGGTTAAGATCTACCTGGACTAATCAGTGGGATATCCTTATTTCCATACTTCCTCTCTCTCTTCTCATGTAAATAAATTTCCATAAAAGTCAATTTTGATTTGAGATTATTCTTGAGGATTGATAATAGTTCAATCCTCTGGTGACCATCTTTAATATACTGAACCCATAAAACTCTTTTTCACCCTTACACAGATCAAGATAAGCCCAATTTTCAATAGCAGTCCAAAGGGAAATTTGAAATCTAAAACCAGAATTTGATTTTTTTTAAAAAGCCCTTTACTGGAAATTGTTAAAAGGAAGAATGAGATCAGAATCAGCAAATATAGGAAATACAGGAAAATCAAATGAACTGATAGAGATCTATTGAGTTTTCTCTATCACTTTGGTAATAACTACTTATTCAGTGACTCTGAGTTATATTTTGCTTTTGTCAGCAATATTCATGCCTTTGCTTCATAGGATCAGTAGTATCTTGGGACCCTAAATAAAATCCTGGCCTCTTAGTATATACTCTGTTGAATTGAATATATGTTCTATGGGAGATTGTCACAATCAAACCATTTCCCCTGATGTGCACAAACCATGAGAATTAACAGCTGCAATATTTTCCATAAGATATGTCTTATGTCCTGTTACAATGTACAACTGTTTCTCCTAAAGATATACAATGGTTGCTGGCAGTCCACAAAATATTTACATAATTTCTTCTAGATTGATGTTGTTTACATTCCTCAGTACTGATTCTGACAGGGAAGGAAGAACAAGCAGGAACCTTACCAAAGCTGGTGACAGGCTCCCAGCCAAATATCCCTTTACCAGCCATCTTGGCCGCCTCCAGGGATCTCATTCTGACAGCTTGGCCCTGAGGAATCAAGATAGGACACATCATTCAGGCTTCAAAAGAGCTCCCTATGCACCCTGATCTTAGCCTTATTATAGAAGCAGTCAGCTTCAGGCTAGGAAGAGCAGTTCCTTCATTTTTCATTAAAGCTATGAGAAAGCAAGGGAATCACCACTACAACTTGTAGGGACAGTGTTCACATGGATATTAAGCAGGAAGGGCTTTTAATAGTGCCAGTAGATTTAACTGGGATGTCTGTTTTATTGCCATTAGATGGTTTGGACTTCCATAAAGCAAGAGAACTTAGTTTATTCTCTAGGATTTAAGAACATTATCTATAGTTTGTATCTTCTAATGGGAAAAATTCCTTCATACAAAGATTTCTATTCCTTGGTATACAAATCAGGAATAAGTCAGTTGAGGAAAAAAGTGCATGTCCACATTTCCCTTCTATAGATATATCATGGTGTCTTGGGGAAGCATTTGGTAAAGTTTTCATATAGTACAGGGGTCAATGATATGGCAAGAGGTAATTCTGTAAGGAGAAGAGCTTAAAGAAACAGCTCCAAATGCAATTTTTATGTAGTGCTGGTTTTTTAACTCTACTTCATCCAGTGGGAACATGGAGAGCTCAAATGTAACACATGGAAATTTAGCAAATAATCTCATATTCAACTAAGAGGATTTCTGGAATAAGAAAGATGACATTGATGTTCTTAGGGAGCCTAGAACCCCTCACACAGGTGAGGACAGAGTTTTCCCAGAGTAAAGGTACCCAATGATTTGTAATTACAACTTTCACTGATCTTGGCATAGCTTCTTGCATCATCATACAAGATTAGTCATGGTACTAGAGTTAGTCAGAACTAATTTTTGGCCACATTCTGTAGAGGTGAGGCCCCAGAGTATGTAGCAGTTAAAGGAAGATCTTTAATGATAGGATATTGGATAGAGAGCTCAAAATCACCAAAATCCATTAGGATCAATGAGGTAGTATTAGCAAAGAGAGAGTCAGGGAAATGGCTATAGAGGAGAACAAAGAGCACTAAAAAGTTGTAGGCAAAGAAGAAGAGCATATGGAGTCTGGGTGATGAAAGTGGAACAAGAGTACATCACAAAGAAAAGTTGACAATTATTATGGATTAGAAAGCAAAAATCAAAGTTTCCATTCTTGGCTCTGTCACTAAAAAGTATGTAATTTGGGACAAGTCACTTTTCTAAGACTAAGTTTTCTTATTTATTCTAGATGATCTCCTTTGTCCTTTGAATAAATATTACATGAATCCATATAAACACATCTTTGCATAGAATTGATAAGGTCAGAAAATAATGTATATGAAAGTATTTAGAAAAAATGTAAAAATATAAAGTCAATATCTGATTATTAATTGATTTTAATGAATACATCTAATGTACTCAGCATTGTGGTAGGTACTGAATTATTATTGCTATTTTTTATTTGAACCATTTTCTTCCTTCTGTGCATCATGCATTATATCTTTCCAAAGGACCACATTTCCTAATTCACATTTTTACATGCTATTGCCAATTACTTACATACTACTATACCTAGACTCCAAATGTAATATTCTAAATATCATTGTTGATAAAGTGAACTCCATGGAAATGAAAGCAGAACTGTTTCAATTTATATTTATTTGTTGTCTTTACAGTTATTTCTTCAAATATTATCAGAATAATCTAGCTGACAGCTAATTCTCATATCAGTGATTGACTGAATGAATGAAAAAGTATTTCTTGACTTAGCATTTAAAACATTGTACTCTCCTCATGCTTATTTTTCCATAACCACTTTTTGTTTCCTTCTGAAATCATTCTGCTAGTAATCTAACTTCCTATTCCCATGTGATGATTAGGAAGTGAGCTTGTACTCTAAACTGATTTTGCCTTTGGTATCTGTCTCTATGTTTAGCAAAGAAATCAAATTATTATTGCTTCAGTTGTAGTTTTGTTACTTTTCTACTTTCTTGTAACCAATAGCTTATTTTAAGTACTTTAGACCGGCTGTAGAAGTGTCTTCTATTTATCTTTATGGTTTCTTCTAATTTGCCATTGATTTTGATCTTTGCTTTTACCAGTCAGTGATGAGGCTGCATATAGAGAGTGGATTGTAAAATTAATCACATATTACATACCAGTCATTTCCTATCTAGTAAGAGAATCATGGGATTATATAATTATATAATGAAGAGAAGAGATATGGGCACTAAGGGCAATACTGCTATAGAATATAAACATGTTTATAAAATTTTAGGCATGAAAATAGTAGAGAATTGTGATCAGTGCTGCTCATGAAAGATAATGGAGCAGTGGAATTTAAAAGAACAAAAAGAAAAGTTTGCAAAGAACTTGGGAAAAGAGATTTAAATAAACTAAATCATCCTAAGGGCATTTAGGGTGAAACTGAAAGGAAGAAAACAAACAGATGAAAAAAATAGAAAAGATCTGTAAAAATGTCTATACATTTCTTTCCATCATGGATAGAGGAGCCACCATATTTCAATGCTAAAATCACAGTTCGATATGTGCTATGAAAAGAAGTAAGAATGGCACAAAATAAAAGAAAAATTGGAAGAGCTTCTGGGCTAGACTAGGTACATACATGAAACAAGTCTATGTTGCATGCCATGCTGTTTCATAGACATTGAGGGACCTATTCATTCACAAGATGATTGAAAGAGGGAAAGATATAAGATGCTTGAGAAAGAAAATCTCAGGCCTTATTACCAAAAAGTCAATGAGAAAACAGTAGTATTACTGATAAGATATTCCTGGTTTCCCTCTACATACACATCAATAGAATCATTAGTAAGATTTAAGAAGAGAGGGCACAGGCTTTTGCCAATGATATTCTAGAGCAGAACACATCTTTATGTAGTCACACAATGGTCTCAAAAGTGATAATATAAGATTCCACTGTGTTTACTATTTGTAAGTTATCTTTTCCAACAAGATTTCTCCTTTTCACTTGTCAAAATCATAATAGGTTCTTTGAAAAATGAAATAAGAAAGATAATTTTGTTCAATTGTTTGGTAATGTAAAGGGGGACATAAAATAAGAGGTAATGGGAAGGAAACAAATATTTATTCAGCATTTTACACATATTTTCTCATTTGATCCACCACCACAACATTGGGAGTTAGGTGCTATTATTATCCTCATTGTACAGTTTGGGAAACTGAGGCAGAGAAGTTAAGTGACTTGCATAGTGTCACACAACTAGGAAGTGTATGAGGTTGGATTTGAATTCAGGTCTTCCTTCCTAAGGGGCCAGTGCCCTATTCACTAAGCCATCTAGCTTCTTCAATAGTTATCAGAAATGTTATCCTTTCATAAATAATATTCAGCAGATATTACAAATTAAAGAAAGAATCTTACAGATGATGTCTTCCAAATCTTCCTGCAAAAAGGTGATACTGTAGTGATTCCATCAAACATCACACTATCATAAAGCATTCTAAGTGATATCCATAAACATGGAAAATAATTTGAATTAATTTCTCACATAAGGAAAACCATGTGGATCAAAAATGCTTATTGTCTATACTGTGAAATGCAGTTGAGTAACAATCACAGAATCCATCCATCCTTTTATATAATGTGAATACAAAGTGTAGAGACTTTGACAACAATTAAACAGGAAGAGAAAATATTATGTTGTTTTGGTGAAATTGTTTAGCATTTTAAGACAATTTATATCTGGATGGAATTTTTAATATTGATATTTTTCTAATGAAGTTTTATATCTGCAATTCATAGAATTACAATCTTTGAAAAATTAATGCAAAAACAAAACTAAAACTAAATTAAACTAAAGGAAATATAAAGGTAATAAGAGAGAGGTGGTTGATTGACATCAGTGAGTTACAACATATAACCAAGTGTTCAGGAGCTACATTATTAAGTACAACCTCAGAGAGATAAATTATTAGAAATATAGGCATATCACAGTCATGTCATGAGAGCAAGGGCTAACTCATGGACATCCCACATGTAATGGTAAGACCTAGGGAAAGACCGTAGCACATTGGAAAACCACTTGTGAAAGATTGTGAAAGGAGATGAACAAAAATCACATGATTGATGAGAAGACACCAGAGTACATTGTGATCTGAATCACCAAAAGCAGTGCATGAAGACTGTGTGCTGATGAAATCACAGAGCCATGAAAAGATGAAAGGAAAACAGAATCAATTGTACTTTTTTCATGTCATATATTTTTCATATCCAGTACTCTCTTCTTTTCCCCTTTTGTTCATGATGGAGAGGTATGAGGCTTCTTATCCACCCTAAGTCTTGAAATTCTTCCATTACTTGATCCCCAAAACAAAATTTGGGCTCAGATAGATTTGCTGAGTTGATCATGGTCATATGGCTAGTAAGAGTCAGTCGAGGAACTTGAGTCCAGATCTCTTAAATCCAATTTTTTAAATTCTTTATATATAGTTCTCTCCATCTTCCTTTATATAAACATATACACATGTATGTACATACATTACACATGCAAATGTGTGTACATATACACATGTGTATATCAATGTAGATTTGCACACCCAGAAAACATATTTCATATGCATATGTATAAATATGCATAATTTCCTGGCATATGTTTACTGTTAACTATTTTAAATAATGTAATTTAATTACATATTAATTTGAAATATGTAATTTCATCCTTATGTGTTCATAAAAATGTATATGTGTATATTACATATACAGATCAAAGAAGGCAAAATGGAATAGTAAAAATACATTCCCTTGATCACTTCATTTGGCTTTTTATGCACCTTCTGCCATTTTAGAGTTGTAGTTACCAAGCCTATATACCTAAAATTATGAATGTGAAGGCACTGTGCTTTGTTGTTAGTGACTTAAACATTTCTGTGTCCATTGCTCCCCAGTTCATTCCTTGAGCTCTGGATCAGCTTGCATCATTTTTTCCTCCTGCAGAGACTGAAGAAATTCAGATAATTCAGATAAGTGGCAAAAAAATTAAATCTTATCAGAGGCTGCTCATTCTTGCTTCTTAGAACAATGGAAGGTGTTATCAAGCACAGACATCCAGGAGGGATTTCTAACTTCTATCAAATCACTGATGTATGGAGGGTGTACTTGCTCCTCACTGAAGGTTGGAAATCAATACAGTGCTCCAGAAAGGAAGTCCTTCTCGCTTCCCTATCCCACCAATCTATGTCAGAGTCTTAGGGGAAAAAGTATGCTCTCTCTTCTTACCAGCCCTGAACTAAAATTTTCTAAAGGTCCCATCAGCATTTTATCCCTCTCTTTGGCCTGCTTTTCCACTCTGGTGTGACTGCAACTAACCTAGATGGACTTCCCACAAATAACTGACAATGTAAACCCCACTACACTGAGGATCAAGTATTATGGCAATTTGTACTGACCTTAGAGAACCTACATTTTTTGTTTGTCCCCATAAAAATGGCTCAGAAACATGATTATTATATGACTACATCCAATCAGAGTAGAGTGTCCATGGGAGTCTTTTTTTAAATACCCAGTATCAGTGGCAATGCATAATCCTTAGCACAGGGTTTCTATCTTCTGACCAATTCCAACCTTCTTGGTCCTGGAATTCCCAGTTAGATGTCTATCACTTCTCAACTAGAATTACTAAGTGTTTGTGAACTGAGGAAAGTGGAATAAGGATCTAGGGCTAGTGGTTTCTCTCCAACTAGAATATAGCAGTAGATTTAGAATTCTCCCCATATGGCTACATAATCTACCTCTGCATCTTGTGTTCTTCAGATTCCCCTTGCTCCAACAGATCCAGGTGAACTCTCCTCACTTTATGATCTCTCAAATCACTGAGCTCCATGGTGACCCTGCCCTGCCTGAACCCAAGAGCTAGATCTTCCTCACTCATAGACACTGAATTATAAATAAACCAGGTTTCCCCAAACTCTACTTATCCAAAAATAGATAATGGATCTCACAGTGACATCAAAACATTTTTGATCATTGGCATCAAGAAAGGTATCACAATACAATTCAATAGCCAAAGGGGTGAGAGATGATTAAAGGTTGCAAAAAATTACATGAACATCTTATCTTCTCTATATATCTGTATGATTTTTCTCTGGAATTATCAGCTTTAACACTTGGGCAGGAGAATATTTTCCTTTTGGTTTCCAACTTCCTTCTTGAGGATACTCATCCCTGTACGATCTTTTTTTTTAAAATTAAAGCAACAGGATGACTTCCAGGTTAAGATGGAGGCAGAGTAAAAAGCAGCTCTTAACCTCTCCTGACCAAAACATATAAGACTCCTCAAGGAGACATAAAAACAAACCTAGTCGAACAGAGGGACCCCACAACAGGGCGCAGTGTGGAAGGTACGTGGAATCGGGACATTTCCATGCTATAAAGGGGTGAAACAGCTCTCAATAAATCACAGGCTGAGTAACCAGCCCCCCACCCCCTCCACACACAGCACCTATAGCGCTAAAGCCAGCTAAAAAGAAATAGAGCAAGTTTGGGGCACCCATTGAGTCATTGGCAGCTCCAGGGCCTGTTCCTGAGAGCAGCAAGATTTAGGACCCCAAAAAGCTAAAGAACGCGCATGGACTCTGAGCGAGTGCGCAGAGCACGGGAGCAGAGCACGAACGCAGAGCACGGGAGCAGAACGCGGGCGGAGGCAGAGGCGCGGGTGGAGGCAGACACAGGCACGCTCCTGAGCTTGAGCAAAGGCTCTGAAACCCTGAGTGGGGAAACAGCACAGATGGGTATATGACTGTGGAAGCAGCGCCCTGAGACTTGTAAAGGAACCTCCAGCAGAGGACCAAGCAAGGGGGTCCACCAGGGGGCTTGACCTTGAGAAAAACCAAAACTCAGACCTCAGGACCCAAAAGACTGCAGACAGACCCTGAGCGAGAGGATAAAGCAGAGAAGCTGCTGGGATAACAATGGCTACCCAGAATCAGGAAGCTCAGACAAGAAAGATTAATAAGAAAAAGAAATCTTTAACACTCTAAAACTTTTACACAGAGAAAATCCAGACAACCGAGCAAATAGAGTGGGAGAACAAACAAGCATCCGGAGCCTCCCAAAATAATAATGAAAACTGGTCACAAGCTCTTGAAAAGTTCAAAACTGAGATGATGAGAAAGATGGAAAAGATTTGGTTAGAGAAATGGGAAATAGCTCAAAAGGAAATCAGGCAAGAAAATAACAGTTTATAAGGCAGAATTTTGCAATTGGAAAGTGAGGCTCAGAACTCAAATGAACTGATAAGCAAAGTGAACACCAGAAATGACCAGATTGAAAAGGAAAACCAAAAGATCGTAGCCGAAAACCAAAAGATCATAGCCGAAAACCAAAAGATCATAGCTGAAAAACCAAAAGATTATAGCTGAAAACCAGTCCCTAAACGCTAGAATTGAGCAATTAGAAGCTACTGATCTCTCAAGACAACAAGAACAAATAAAACGAAGTCAAAAGACTGAAAAAATAGAAGGAAACATGAAATATCTCAATGAGAAAGTGACAGACCAAGAAAACTGGTCTAGAAGAGACAATTTGAAATTAATTGGCCTTCCAAAAAAACCAGAAATTAATAGAAACCTAGACGCCATACTAAAAGAAATTATTCAGCAAAATTTCCCTGAAGTCCTACAACAAGAGGGCAATAAAGACATTGAAAGGATCCATAGATCACCCTCGACACTCGACTTAGAAAAGACAACGCCCAGAAATATAATTGCCAAATTTAAGAGATTCCAAGTAAAAGAAAAAAATCTTTTAAGAAGCCAGAAAGAGACAATTCAAATATCAAAGAACACCAATCAGGATCACACAGGATCTGGCAGCCTCCACACTAAAAGACCCCAAGGCTTGGAATATGATATTAAGAAAGGCAAGAGAGCTGGGCCCGCAACCATGGATCAACTACCCATCAAAATTGACAATATACTTCCAGGGGAAAGTATGGGCATTCAACAAAATTGGAGATTTCCAAGTATTTGCACAGAAAAGACCAGGGCTAAATGGAAAGTTTGATATCCAACCACAAAAATTGAGAGAAACATGAAAAGGTAAATAAAAAACAGAGGGGAAAGAAAGAAAACTCATAACTTTTAAATTTGCCTTTTTAAGGGCCTCAGTAAGATCTAATTATCTGTATTCCTATGTGGAGAAATGCTATGTATAGCTCTCGGTAGTGAACTCTATTCACTATTATAGTATTCACTATTATAGCAATTAGAAGAATAATTCACAGGGAGAGGGTGGAATACTAAATGGTCTAAGATGATATGGGGGAGTGGGAAAGAGGGGGGTGAATAGTAGGGGACACCAAGAGAAAATTGAGTGAATAAGAAAAATAGGATATTCTATTACACACAAAGAGGGCATGGGAAGGAGAGGGGACAAATACTATTATAAGAAGGAGAGGAAGAGAGCATTAAGAGGTAAACTTTACTATCAGTGTAATGAACACGGAGAGGGAAGAGTAGCTATATTATCCATTGGGATATAAAACTCTTATCTAACCCTACTGAGAAAGTCAGAAGGAATAAACCAAGGGGAGCAGGGGAGTGGGGAGGTCAAAAAAAAGGGAGGGGAGAAGAAGGGGGAGGGAATTCATTAGGCCTTTAAAAACAAAAAGAGGGGAATAATAAGGGAGGGGGTAGAAAGGGAAGTTAGTCAAGAGAGGGAATAAGGGATAGGGTCTTAATAGCAAACCACTGGTTTAAAAGGAAATAGTTTAAGAAGAAGGGGTAGGAATAGGGGAGGATACAAAAATGTCAGCGAATGCACAACTTATAATTGTAACTCTGTATGTGAATGGGATGAATTCGCTCATAAAACGGAAACAAATAGCAGAGTGGATTAGAAACCAAAATCCTACCATATGTTGTCTACAAGAAACCCATATGAGGTGGGTGGACATACACAAGTTTAAGGTTCAGGGCTTGAGCAAAATCTTTTGGGCATCAAATGAGAAAAAGAAGGCAGGAGTGGCTATTATGATTTCTGACAAGGCCAAAGTAAAAATAGATATGATTAAAAAAGACAAGGAAGGTCATTACATCCTGATTAAAGGCAGTATAAACAATGAGGAAATAACACTGCTCAATATGTATGCACAAAGTGGCATAGCATCCAGATTCATAAAGGAGAAACTGGCAGAGCTCAAAAAGGAAATAGATAGTAAAACCATAATAGTGGGAGATCTAAATATTCCTCTTTCAGATCTAGATAAATCAAACCAAAAAATAAATAAGAAAGAGGTAAAAGAGGTGAATGAAGTACTAGAAAAATTAGAGTTAATTGATATGTGGAGAAAAATAAATAGGGAGAAAAAGGAATACACCTTCTTTTGAAACTCACATGGTACATTCACAAAGATTGACCATGTAATAGGGCATAGAATCATTGCAAACAAATGCAAGAGAGCAGATATAATAAATGTAACCTTCTCAGATCATAATGCAATAAAAATAATAATTAGTAAGGGCACCTGGACAGGCAAATCAAAAACCAATTGGAAATTCAACAATATGATTCTCCAAAATCAATTTGTCAAAGAAGAAATCATAGAAACAATCAACAATTTCATTGAAGAGAATGACAATGATGAGACATCCTACCAAACTCTGTGGGATGTAGCTAAGGCAGTTATCAGAGGGAAATTTATATCCTTGAGTGCATATATTAACAAATTAAGGAGAGCAGAGATTAATGAATTGGGTACACAACTCAAAAAATTAGAAAGCAAGCAAATTAAAAACCCCCGATGAAAAGTAAATTAGAAATACTAAAAATTAAGGGAGAAATTAATAAAATTGAAAGTAAAAGAACTACTGAATTAATAAATAAGACTAGAAGCTGATATTTTGAAAAAACAGATAAAATTGACAAAGTACTGGTCAATCTAATAAGAAAAAGGAAAGAAGAAAACCAAATTGACAGTATTAAAGATGAAAAGGGAGACCTCACCTATAGATGAAGGGGAAATCAAGGCAATAATTAAGAATTATTTTGCCCAAATATATGGCAACAAATATAACAATTTAGGAGATATGGATGAATATTTACAAAAATATAAATTGCCTAGATTAACAGCAGAAGAAATAGAATACCTAAATAATCCCATATCAGAAAAAGAAATTGAACAAGCCATCAAAGAACTCCCTAAGAAAAAATCACCAGGACCTGACGGATTCACAAGTGAATTCTATCACACATTCAAAGAGCAACTAATCCCAATACTATACAAATTATTTGATATGATAAGCAAAGAAGGAGTCCTACCAAATTCCTTTTATGACACAAATATGGTACTGATTCCAAAGCCAGGGAGATCAAAAACAGAGAAAGAAAACTATAGACTAATCTCCCTAATGAACATAGATGCAAAAATCTTAAATAGAATATTAGCAAAGAGACTCCAGCAAGTAATTAAGAAGATCATTCACCATGATCAGGTGAAATTTATACCAGGAATGCAAGGTTGGTTCAACATTAGGAAAACCATCCACATAATTGACCATATCAACAGTCTAACAAACAAAAATTATATGATTATCTCAATAGATGCTGAAAAAGCCTTTGACAAAATACAGCATCCATTCCTATTGAAAACACTGAAAAGTATAGGAATAGAAGGACCTTTCCTAAAAATAATAAACAGTATATACCTAAAACCATCAACAAA
>NC_058132.1:321210660-321254477 GCF_016433145.1 Gracilinanus agilis | reverse complement strand
CTTGATTGAGGACACATGACAACACAAGTGGAAATGGCCATGGGCCATGGGGGGGAGGTGCGGGGGGGTGGGGGTGAAGGGGATAGGAGGAGCAAGAATCAGGTAACCATGTTAAAAATGTATATTAATAAATGTTAAAAAAAATGAACATTCTACCCAAATTAATTTAACTATTTTGCACCATAGCTATCATATTACCAAAAAACATTTTTTACTGAATTAGGAAACACTATAACAAATTTCATTTGGAATAACAAAAGATCAAGAATATCAAGGGAAATAATGAAAGAAATGTGAAGGAAGCGGGCCTAGCAGTACCAGATATTAAACTATACTATAAAGAAGCAGTAATCAAAACAATATGGTACTTGCTAAGAGATAGAAGGGAGGATCAGTGGAATAGACTTGGGGTTAATGACGTCAGCAAGACAGTGTATGATAAACCCAAAGAGCCCAACTTTTGGGACATGAATCCACTATTTGACAAAAACTGCTGGGAAATTTGGAAAACAATATGGGAGAGATTAGGTTTAGATCAACATCTCACACACTACACCAAGATAAATTCAGAATGGGTGAATGACTTGAATATAAAGAGGGAAACTATAAATAAGTTAAGTGAACACAAAATACTATACCTGTCAGATCTCTGGGAAAGGAAAGATTTTAAAACCAAGCAAGAGCTAGAGAAAAAAACAAAATGTAAATTAAATGTTTTTGATTATATTAAGCTAAAAAGCTTTTGTACAAACAAAAACAGTGTAGTCAAAATCAGAAGGGAAACAACAAATTGGAGAAAAATCTTTTTAACAAAAAACTCTGACAGGGGTCTAATTACTCAAATATACAAGGAGTTAAATCAATTGTATAAAACATCAAGCCATTCCCCAATTGAAAAATGAGCAATTGACATGAATAGGCAATTTTCGGGTAAAGAAATCAAAAGTATCAATAATCACATGAGAAAGTTTTCTAAATCTCTAATAATTAGAGAAATGCAAATCAAAACAACTCTGAGGTATCACCTCACACCTAGCAGATTGGCTAAAATGAAAGAACAGGAGAGTGATGAATGTTGGAGGGGATGTGGCAAAATTGGGACATTAATGCATTGCTGGTGGAGTTGTGAACTGATACAACCATTCTGGCTGGCAATTTGGAACTATGCTCAAAGGGTTATAAAAGATTGCCTACCCTTTGATCCAGCCATACCATTGTTGGGTTTGTACCCCAAAGAGATCATAGATAAACCGACTTGTACGAAAATATTTATAGCTGTGCTTTTTGTGGTGGCAAAAAACTGGAAAAGGAGGGTATGTCCTTCAATTGGGGGATGGCTGAACAAATTGTGGTATATACTGGTTAGGGAATACTTTTGTGCTAAAAGGAATAATAAACTGGAGGAGTTCCAGGTGAACTGGAAAGACCTCCAAGAATTGATGCAGAGTGAAAGGAGGAGAGCCAGAAAAACATTGTACACAGAGACTGATATACTGTGGTAAAATCGAATATAATGGACTTCTGTACCAGCAACAATGTAATGACACAAGACAGCTCTGAGGGATTTATGGTAAAGATGCTACCCACATTCAGAGGAAGGACTGCATGAGAGGAAACATAGAAGATAAACAATTGTTTTAACGCATGGGTTGGGGTGGACATGATTGGGAATGTGGACTTGAAACTACCACACCAATCCAACTATCAACAATTTGGAAATAGATCTTGATTGATGACACATGTTACAACCAGTGGAAATGAGCGTCAACCATGGGTGGGGGGAAAGTGGGGGGTGAAGGGGAAAGTAGGGGCAAGATGCATGTAAACATGTTAAAAATGAATATTAAAAAATGTTAAAAAAATTAAAGCAACAAATGGTGTTGATGTCTGAAGTGCACAGGTTACAAAGTGTCCCAGTCTTTTTGAGATATCAAAGTCCATCATATGTAAATTGGATTGATATAGTTTTTCCTCAAATGCATTACTTACATTGGAAATTTCACTGGGTCTGTGTGGGACTTTACTGAATTTTATGACTCTGATCATTAAACACTTCATTTTCTAACCCAATGGGAAATCTATGGTGCAAAGTTAATAAAAATAGCCACTACCTACTCAAGTTTAATCTAGTAATGTCATTAAGAAAGTGATACCTAGTCAGGTTTGGTGGTGCATAACCAATAATCCCAGCTACCAGGGAGGTATAGGCAAGTGGATCTCTTGAGCTCTGAGCTTCAGTGGACTATGCTGACTGAGTGTTTGCACTAAATTTGGCATTATCCTTCATAAATGACGAACCATTGATTTATCTAAGCAGGCATAAACCCAGCCCTGAATGTAAATGGAACAGGTCAAAGTTCTCATGACAATCAGTAGTGGGATCAAGGTTGTTAGTATTCCTGTATTTCTAGTCTCGGTAAAATGGAGAGACTATCTTGAAGTAAAAGAAGGAAGAGAGGGATTGAGGAACAGATAACAATTAGGATAGGGAGAAAGAAAGACTTTGATCTGGTATCATATTGTGGAAGAAGATGTAAAAGTTGCCATTTTCACAAAATGCAAGTTGGGCTTCTGCCAGACACAAATTAGGTTTAGATCAACATCTCACACCCTACACCAAGATAAATTCAGAATGGGTGAATGACTTGAATATAAAGAAGGAAACTATAAATAAGTTAAGTGAACATAGAATAATTTACTTGTCAGATCTCTGGGAAAGGAAAGATTTTAAAACTAAGCAAGAGTTAGAGAAAATTACAAAATGTAAAATAAATGATTTTGATTATATAAAACTAAAAAGCTTTTGTACAAACAAAAACAATGTAGCCAAAATCAGAAGGGAAACAACAAATTGGGAAAAAATCTTTATAACAAAAAACTCTGACAGGGGTCTAATTATCCAAATATACAAGGAGTTAAACCAATTGTATAAAAATCAAGCCATTCCCCAATTGATAAATGGGCAAGAGACATGAATAGGCAATTTTCAGGTAAAGAAATCAAAAGTATCAATAAGCACATGAGAAAGTGTTCTAAATCTCTAATAATTAGAGAAATGCAAATCAAAACAACTCTGAGGTATCACCTCACACCTAGCAGATTGGCTAAAATGAAAGAAGGGGAGAGTAGTGAATGCTGGAGGGGATGTGGCAAAACTGGGACATTAATGCATTGCTGGTGGAGTTTTGAGCTGATCCAAACATTCTGGCTGGCAATTTGGAACTATGCTCAAAGGGCTATAAAAGACTGCCTGTGCTTTGATCCAGCGATACCATTGTTGGGTTTGTACCCCAAAGAGATCATAGATAAACAGACTTGTATGAAAATATTTATAGCTGTGTTTTTTGTGGTGGTAAAAAACTGGAAAATGTAGGTATGTCCTTCAATTGGGGAATGGCTGAGCAAATTGTGGTATATGCTGGGGATGGAATACTATTGTGCTCAAAGGAATAATAAATTGGTGGAATTCCATGTGAACTGGAAAGAACTCCAGGAATTGATGCAGAGTGAAAGGAGCAGAGCCAGAAGAACATTATACACAGAGTTGGATACACTGTGGTAAAATCGAATGTAATGAACTTCTGTACCAGCAGCAATGCAATGACCCAGTATAATTCTGAAGGACTTATGGAAAAGAACTCTACCCACATTCAGAGGAAGAACTACAGGATAGGAAACACAGGAGAAAAACAACTGCTTGAACACATGGGTTGAGGTGGACATGATTGGGCATGATATAGACTTGAAACGACCACTCTAGTGCAACTATCAATAATTTGGAAATAGGTCTTGATCAATGACACATGTTAAAACCAGTGGAAAAGCGTATCAGCTATGGGGGGTGGGGAGGAAGTCGGGGGTGAAGAGGAAAGTAAGAACATGAATCATGTAACCATGGATAATGTTTCTAAAAAATAAAATTATTTAAAAATTTAAAAAAATATGCTCAGCTCTTATTGTTCTGATTTCTCTGCTCCTCTTTTTAACCTTTTTCAAAAGTCTGTTTTTAAGGCAAAGTAGATTAATCTTAGATGGGCAGAATTCAGCACTTATTCTGACTTAGAACATTATGTTTGCTTCCTTCAGGATGACTTTCTCTTCTTTGCTGCTCCTATTCTTAACTGAAGAATTGCTTAGTTTTTGACTTTCACATTAAAAGTGAAAGAGGACGACCCTGACTTTCTTGCCAGAGCTACAATTTTTTTAATATAAAGAGGAGGCCTGAAATGGTAACACAAACACAGTTCAGTTTGACTATGGAGTTTCATACTGTTCTTTCTAAGAAGTCTACAAATATTCATTAATAAAATGATAACCTAAAAGTAAAGGAAAGGGAGAGATGGCAAGGAAAATTTCTGCAGAGCAGTGTCTCTTTTTCATCTTTCAAAGATGCAAATTTTATGCTGCCTGAAGGCAAAATAATATTTCCATTTCCATTTCTTTGTGCTTCAGCTTATATAATGGATCTGGCCCTGCACTATTTTGTAGCATAGGTAGACAGCAATGATATTTCATGGGAGTAGACTTTACATGCATCACAGAAAGGTTCATCTGAGATTTGTGGCTTATTGTGGGGGGAGAAGTTTATGTAGGAAAAGGTAAAAGGGCACCCTTTAATTTTATATTAATTAATGATTTCTAGGATCAAATAAAGGGGTGTGTGTGTATAATTTTTAAACCACTATTGCTCTTTATAACCTGTTTCAATTCCATTAATGATAAATCTGACTGCCTGCGGTCCAGCCAAAGCTTTATAATATTAGCACTAAACTAGAGCTCATCTTCAAATGAAAGGAACTGGGCCAGAAGTGTTCTGCCAGTAACAATTTGTTACTCTCAGGAGGTTTTAATCTGCATTTTTAGGATACTTCAGCCGCTTCATTTGAGTAGTAAATCACTCAACTATTCAGACTCTTTGCTATAGGATAACTCAGAACATTTTTTCTGTATCCTGAAGAAGACTGAGAAGTTTGCCCATGAAGTTCTTGAAGGGGGGAAAAAAACCTTAATCACAAATTTGAAAGGGAATTTAGACACCATATAGAATCTGTATACCAGTTGCAGGAATCTCTTCTTCAATATCCCTAACCACATTACTTCCTTGCTTAAACTCCATTAATTCCTTGTTACTTCTACCATAAAATACAAACCTCTGTAGGCTAAATTAAACCCTTCACAAACTAACTCCTGTCTACCAGTTTAGGTTTCTTACCTGTTATTCATCTACATTCATGGTACCATCTTATGAAATTGTTTTCCCTGCTGTTCCTCACACATAACAAACCATCTCTCATTTCCATTCATTTATGTAGACTGCCCTTCAAATCTGGAATATATTCACACACCCCTTTGCCTCTTAGAATCTCTAACTTTTGTTCCAATTTAAAGTGCAAATACCACTCCATGAGGCCTTTGGGGTTCACTTCAACTTCCAGTGCTTCCCTCTTAAAATTACCTTATATAAACATTTGTATATACTAATATGTGTATCTGGTGTCTCCATCTACAGAATTAACCTCATTGTATCATTTTTCATTTGTATTCATTTTTTCATTTGTAGTATTCAGTATCTAAGAGAATGCCTGGCACAACAGAAGTACATAATAAATGCAAGTTGGCTGATTAATTTTCAGGTAGCTGTCCAGTCTTGTCTTGAACACTTCTAGTAATAAAGAGATTCTCTAAAGGAAAACCTATTTCTGTGGTCAGAAAAATGTTAATCTTTAGAAAGTATTCTATTAAGTCAATTCTCCTTCCTCTTACTCATACTTCAGGAATTTTATAAATCCAGTCTATTTTCCAAATAACTCTTCAAATATATGAAAATATCTATTATATCCTTCTTAAATAACAATAACTAGTATTTATACAGTGCTTTAAGTTTTGCAAAGAACTATAAAAATATTACCACCTTCTATCCTCACAACAATCTTGGGAGTTGGTGTTATTATACTCAATTTTTTGGATGAGGAAACTGAGTATGAGGAAAGTTAAATAGCTTGTCCGTGACTATATAGCTAGTAAGGCTCTGAGACCATATTTGAACTCAATTTTTTTTTCATTCTTAATCTAGCAATCTATCCCCTGTATCACCTAGATACCTATTTTTTTTTCTTTTTCCACACTATTCCCTATTTCCTGAATCATTCCTCGTGACAATTTCTAAACTCCTTACCATCCTTTATTTTATTAATATTTTCATTAAGGTGAGGTATAATACTGAGCAAAGTACTCTAGAAGTTGTCTGATTAGAAGGGAGTATAATGTAACCTTACTGCTGCTGACCTAGACATTTTATTTCTACCAATTCAGCCTGAGATTTTTAGATTTCTTGGTGATCATAACAATATATTGTCTCAGTCCAGACTTCTAGTCAACTCATATTCCTAGGTCTTTTTTTCCCTTGAAATGATGTTAAACCAAATTCTCCTGACTGCATTTGTAAATGATTTAAACAACAATCACAACTAAATGCAGGACTTGACATTTTTCTAGTTAAACTTTTCATTATTTTGGTTTGTGTCCAACTTTCCAGCATAACCTGACCTTTTTCTATTATACTTGGTATCCACCTTAGTAGTTCTCCTTTTGAATATTATGTAATCTGCAAAAGTGATTTTAAAAAATTCTGTAGTCTCATTCAAGTCATTGATGAAGATGTTGAACAGACCTTTGGGATAGTCTTCTGAAATTTTCCATTAAGATTAACATTGATTTTTAAATCATTATTCTCTAATTCTAGTTGATAAATTAACTATGCATCCTTCTCCAATTATTATCATATAATGCATACTTCTTCATCTTCCTCCTGAAGGTATCATGAAACATTTCATTGACTTATTGAAATCAAGATTTTTTAAGTTTATGGCATCTTTCCCATCCAGCAGTCTGATAACCATATCAAAAAAGACTATAAGCTTAATTTTGATGTGATTTATTATTTTTGAACCTGTCCTACCTTCAAAGTGTTCAAAGACTCTGTATTTAATAGGATAAGGAGAGTTGATTTTATCAGCAGTTGAAAGAATATTTCATAACTTTTATAATTTTCATGTGCTTTACTATAATTTTCCTACCTTTGCAAATATACTTTAAATACAAATAATTACAAGCAAATATTCCATATTTACCTAGAAAAATACATTTTTTGTAATAAAAAATAATGATGGTATTTGTTCATGAGTAAAGAATGCTATGGGCACTGAGAATTTGAACAGCGTGGGGAATGGAGTGATTCATGAAGGTTTCTCCAATAATGCTTAACTTGAGCTAGACCTTGAAAATCTAATAGAACACATTTAGAGTTAAAGGGCATGGAGGGACAAATAGAATGCCCAGCTAATAATCTCAAGGAAAATGCTCTCAAATCATAAATTGTTACTTTTTTTCCCTTTTTATAACCTCCTTGTCTTCATCACTTTACTCTCATGCATTCTTCGCCTGAGAGCTACAGTCCTTTATTTGATTCTTGCAAATAAAAAAGTCTCCCAATCAGTTTCATCATGGTTGTCTCTAGTTTCAATAGAGCAGATTATCCCAGATTATGCCTAGTAGAGAAGAGGCTGATTCTATTTTTTTTAATTTTTTTTTTTTTTAGTGATATGGCTCATGGTGTCTTTTCTACTTTCATTCTGTATCCTTATGCCTCCACCCCTTCAATTCCTCAAAACCACTTAACTAATCATGGAATTAACTTTGCTTCCAGTATTTCAGATACCAAAGGTCAGAACTATTTATTACCCTCAATCTCACTGAAGTACAAGAGACTTAGTGTACTCTTCCCTATCCCCATCTACCATACACAAAATAATTCAAATTTTAGGGAGCATGGGGTATGTAAAGAGATATATTTAGTTGACAATGTCCTTCACAGCATATCATGCACATTACCTCCTCTTTGACCAGGGGGCAAGGAGAGTCCTGTCTAAAGAAATCACGAAGCAAGGTGAGGGGAAATACAGATATGTGCACACATAATGTATTAAAGACTTCTCTACATTCATGACACTTCACACAGCCCTGTGACTTATTCGTTCAGTGCAGTTCATCTAATACTAAATCTTTAGGTGTGCCAATGAAATGTACAAAGCCTTCGATGCTTTTTGCATACCTCTAATTGGATTCCAATTTTTATGACCTCACATCAATTAGAGATCTTGAGCTAGAACTGGATCTCAAAGACTATCTAGTACAACCCTCTCATTTGAGAGCTGAGAACTCTGAGAGCTCTCTACCCCTGCTGGTTCAATTGGCCCTTGTGATGCTGATAGCTTAAACACTTGTCTCAAGCTTTGATATAAGCTTTTGATTTCACTCTGATCTTGATCAGGTCAGGGATTGGTTCTCAGCCCTCAGCCCTCTGACCAGCACATTATCCCCCTAAGCCTACCTATAACTAGATTTTAAAAATTAGCAAACAATAGCAACAAAAACCTAACTCTAAAAAAGTTTAATGGAGACAAAGAGCAAGGTACAGATACAGAAGGGAACAGTGAAAGCAAAGGAAACACACTCAAAGTCCTAAAGAAAAATGTGGATTGGACACATATTCTGGAAAATATCAAAAAGGGCTTCAAAAAAAGAGAAGCAGAGGAAAAGTGAGGAAAAGAAATCAAAATGATGCAAGAAGAAAGGAAAGTAATGCAAGAAGTAATGGGCCAGTTGAAAGAGAAGAACCAAAAACTGATAGAGGAAAATCAGGCCTTAAAAATCAGAATTGACCATCTAGAAACTAATGATTTTATGAGAAAAAAAGCCATCATCAGGAAAAAACCTTTGATATCATATTATAAGAAATTACCAAATATAACTGCTCAAAGATTCTCAAACAAGAAAAGAAAATTGAAATTGAAAGAATTCACAGGTCACCTCCAAAAAGAAACCCTCAAATGACAACTTCCAAGAATATAATAGCTAAATTCAAGAGCCACAAGCAAAGGAAAAAATACTTCAAGCAGCCAGGAGGAAACCATACAAATACCATGGAGCGATAATCAAGATCACACAGGATCTACCAGCTTCTACATTAAAGGCTTGAAAAGGCATGGAATATGATATTCAGGAAGGCAAAAGATTTAGGTTTATAACCCAGAGTCACCTATCCAGCAAAACTGAGTATATTCTTTCAGGGGAAAAAATATCCATAAGATAGAAGATTTCCAACAATTCCTGAGGAATAAGCCAGACCTAAACAAAAAAAAAATTGAAGTTCAAACATGAGACCCAAGAGAAGCCCAAAAATGTAAATAAGAAAGAGAAAATATAAGGGACTCATTAAGGTCAAAAGGTTTATATGTCTACATGAAAAGAGGATTTCTAAATTGCTCTTAGCAATAGAGAAGATAGAAGGAATTTACTCAGAAAGAGAGTGGAGAAGTAAGCTGCTTATGATGATATGATGATGTCTGTGTAAATTTGATGATATGGAATGATATGTATGTATGATATTCTATGTATGCATATAAATGATATGTAAAAAAATCAATCAAGGGCTGAGAAGGTTGCACTGAGACAAAAGGGAAGGGAGAGATAGAATGAGGTAAATTATATAACAGAAAGAGACATGAAAGATCATTATAAGGGTTGTTATGGGGCAATGCTTAAACTTTAACCTCATTGTAAGCAGCTTAGAAAGAGTAAAACAAATATACTCAGTGGGATATAGAATTCTATCTTACCCTCCTCAGTGGAATATAGAATTCTATCTTACCCCACAGAGAAGTAAAAGGGGAAATAAGACAAGGGAAGAGAGAGGTAATTGGAGAGAGGAGGAAGAGTGGGGGGGTGTGACAAAAAGCAAAACACTGGTGAGGAAGAACAGAGAGAAAGGGAATAAAACAGGATCTAAAGGGGATAATATGATGGAAGGCAATACACAGTAATGATAACCTTGAATGTGAATGGGATGAAGTCACCCATTAAGGAGAAGTGAATAGCAAAGTGGATTGAAAACCAGAATCCTACTATATGTTGTTTACAAGAAACACATTTGAGGCAGGGTGACACACTCAGATTCAAGGTAAAATGTTGGAGCAGAATTTATTATGTTATCTAAAGTAAAAAAAGCAGGAGTAGCAATCATATCAGTCAAAACTAAAATAGAAATTGATCTGATTAAAAGAGATATAGAAGGAAATTACATTCTGTTAAAGAGTACTATAAACAATGAAGTAATAACAATACTAAACATTTTTGCAACAAATGGTATGGCATCTAGATTTCTAAAGAAAAATTAAAGGATCTCAAGGAGGAAATAGACAGTAGAGCCATATTAGTGGGAGATCTCAATCTTCCCCTTTCAGAACTAGATAAATTGAACCAAAAAAAATAAATAAGAAAGAAGTAAGGGAAGTGAATGAAATGCTAGAAAAATTAGAGTTAATAGATATTCCTATACCAAGATAAATTCAAAATGGGTATATGACTTAAACATAAAGAGTAATATCATAAATAAATTAGGTGAACATAAAATAGTATACCTGTCAGATCCATGGGAAAGGAAGGAATTTAAGACCAAGCAAGTGATAGAGAACATTATGAAATGTAAAATGAACGACTGATTACATCAAATTAAAAAGTTTTTATACAGACAAAAATAATGCAACTAAAATTAGAAGGAAAGCCACAAACTGGGAGGACATTTTTATAATAAAACTTCTGAAAAAGGTTTAATTTCCCAAATATATAAGGAACTAAATCAAATTTACAAAAAATCAAGTCATTTCCCAATCAACAAATGGTCAAGGGACGTGAATAGGCAGTTTTCACCTGATGAAAACAAAACTATCAATAAGCACATGAAAAAGTGTTCTAAATCCCTCCTGTTAAGAGAAATGCAAATTAAAACAACTCTGAAGTACCACCTCACACCTAGCAGATTGACCAATATGACAGCAAAGGAAAATGAAAAATGTTGGAGGGATTGTGGCAAAATTGGGACACATACACTACTGGTGGAGTTGTGAATTGGTTCAACCATTCTGGAAGGCAATTTGGAATTATGCACAAAGGGCTTTAAAAGAATTCCTGCCCTTTGATCAAACCATTACACTGCTGGGTTTGTAACCCAAACAGATCATAAAGAAAAAAAACTTGTACAAAAATATTTATAGCCACGCTCTTTGTGGTAGAAAAAATTGGAAAATGGGGGTGTCATCCATTGGGGAATGGCTAAACGTATTGCAGTATCTGCTGGTGATGGAATATTGCTGTGCTGAAAGGAATAATGAACTGGAAGAATTCCATTTAAACTGGAAAGACCTCCAGAAATTGATGCAGAGCCAAAGGAGCAGAACCAGGAGAACATTGTACACAGAGACTGATACACTGTGGCACAATAGAATGTAATAAATTTTTCTATTAGCATCAATGCAATGACCCAGGACAATCCAGAGAACCTTATGAGAAATAACACTATCTACATCCAGAGAAAGAACTGTGGGAACAGAAAGACAGAAGAAAAACATATGATCAGTCACATTGTTTGATAGGGATATGACTAAGGTTTTAATATTAAAAGATCTCTCTACTACAAATATGAATAACATAGAAATAGATTTTGAACAATGAAACAAGTATAACCCAGTGGAACTGCTTATCCACTCTGGGGGGGGGGGGGTAGGGAAGGGAAGAAGGAGCTAATGAATCATGTAACTATGGAAAAATATTCTTAAAAAAAAAGAAAGAAAAAGATTAGAAATTGTTTTTTTTGTTCCTTGTTCTATTTTACTCCTCACCCTTTACTCCAAAGTAATATCTCTTAAACAAAGCTCTCTCCAAAAAGAATTAGTAGGATACCTTCTAGAATAGTTGCCCAGTACATAATATGGTAAATATTAGATAGAGGATAGCTATTTATTCATGGCATCATGAAAGAAATGGTTTAAAAACAAGCTTTATAAGCTCATATTGACAAATATTTAAACACAAAACAATAAGATAGTACTATAATACTGTCTCAGGAGAGGGGAAAGACTCCTAGGAGATTTGTGGGATTGCTGAACAGATTTAACATTCTCCAGGGTGTAATTCCTAAGAACTTAATCAATATTAGACTAGATAGAAGGAGTATGGATAGACAGAAGGCACAGTGTGAGTCCATTAGTCAAGATGATCTCCAAAAAAAGATGCAATGTTGAGAAAGAGGGATATGTTGGGAGAAGGGAGAAAGGAGAGAATAAAGCAAATTTCCTCACGTAAAGGAGAAGTACAAGGAAGAGTTTCTATAGTGAAGGAGAAAATGGAAATTGGACAGTCCTTAAACCTCATTCTCATCAGAATAGATTAAAAGAGTTAAGTGTGTATACACACACACACACACACACACACACACATATTCAGTTGGAAATCTATCTTACCTAATAGTGTGAGATTTATTTATTTTAAAACCTTTACCTTCCATTTTAGGATCAATCCCATGTACTGGTTCCAGGACAGATGAGCTGTAAGGGCTAGGCAATGGAAGTTAAGTGACTTGCTCAAGGTCAAACATTTAAGAAGTGTTTGGGGCCAGGTTTGAACCCAGGACCTCTCATTTCATCCCTAGGCTTGGTTCTCAACCCACTGAGACATCTAGCTATGCTCAGGAGATTTATTTTTAATATATATTATTATTACATCTCAAATTTTAATTAGAGGCTCCAATCAGTTTGTGTAATTGTACAATTTGACCTTGGAACACATTCCTTTGTTCTTGGGAATTCTAAGGAAAGTCCCCTTCCCCCAGAAAGAAAACAATCTGTTTAATAAATAACGGAAATAATGAAGCTCTTCCTACTACATAGGGACTGCTCACCATCTATGGGGATGCCAAAGGGTTGAGAGTCTTGAGGAACTACCTCCTCCTTAACTATTCATCAATTAGAGATGTCTTGAGATGTCCAGGGGAGGAGCTGCCTAATGAGTTCCTAATTATATTTACTGACCTTTGTGAAGGGACTTTCTTTTTTTTTTTTTTTTTTTTTTTTTTTTGATTACCAAGAGGATCATAGACCATTTACTTATTGGTTAATGGTAGCCTAATCAATAAATTGATATTCTTACCTAGAAATCAGTCACTTAAAAATTTTAATTGTCAGAAGAAAAATAGGAAAGGAAGGGAATAAGATAAATAGTGGGAAGGAATGAGAAGGGGGAGGGAGAATTGGAGAAGGCAGCATTTGGAATCAAGACAGATTTTTGAGGAAGAGCAAGATATATAAAGGGAGAAGATAAAGGAAAATGGGATAAAGGGAAATGTATAGTTAGTGATAATAACTGTAAATATGAAAGGAACGAGCAGACTGCTTTTCATTTTGGTTTTATGTCTTTGGGTGCTGAATAAGTACTTTTGAATTGATTATCATGTCTTACATTTAGTAGGTGCTTAATTAATTAGTTAAATGGCATTGGGCAAGAGCAAAAAAAAATAATAATGGAAGCACAAAAAAGGAAAACTAATATTAAAGTCAAACTTCAATTTATGTTATTATTTTACCCAATGCCAACCTTGCTGCCACAGGGGTGATCATGTTTTGCACTCATCTAACCAATCATTTCTATAGAAATTACAATGAAATATAATAACATCTAATTTATCAAGCATGGAGGGAGAAGGCAGGGTTCCACCTAAATGAATTTTCCAAATAACTTGAAAAAGAGCTTCAAAGAAACAAGTTTTTTTTTAAATAATAACCATTTTGATAGAATTCTTTCTAAAATGGATTACATGCTTCCCTGCTGTATTATAAACAAAACATACAGGCCATAATTTATCCTTTTATTGATGACTCACTGTAAATAAAGTAACTCAAATTTTTAGACTGCTTTATGAATTATAAAGCAACCTGAAATACAGGTATGACAAATAATACTATACTCATATTACTAGTTAGAGAATTAAGACTCATATAGATTAAATTATTTTTCACTGAGTCATTTAATTAATAAATATAGGAACTTGGATTTGAACCCAGATCTCTTTACTCCAAGTTCACTGGTCCTTTTGCTATATCTGATTGCCTCAAATATCAAAGACTATTGAGGTAGGCCAGGCTTGCTTGTTTCTTTACCAACAAAGATGTGTGTACATGTGTGTATAAAGGCACTTATCCAGAAACCAGTCTCTTAAAAATGTTAATTGTCCCAAGTGAAATAGGAGGGGAATGGGATAAGAGATAAAATGGGAAGAGATAAGAAAGCTAAGAGAAGATTAGAGGAGGCAGTATATGTATATCTACAGTGTGTGTGTATATATATATATATATATATATATATACATACACATAGTTAAAGAGAAAAGTAACATCTATATAATGCTTTAAGATTTTCACAAGTGATTTACATATATTATTTCACTTGAATTTTTACCAACACCCTACACAGTAAATGCCATTATTATTACCTTCATTTCACAAATGAGAGACATGAAACTGAGATAAGTTAAGTGACCTTCCCGAGGTCATACAGTAGCAAGAGGTTGAATTCAAACTCTAGTCTTCTGACTCCAAGTTAAGTGCTCTGTACACTGAGGTACCTAACATATCTTTGTTCAACACTAGACAATTTAAAAAATTTTGCAAGCATCATCTCACTTGGTCCCCTAAAGTAGTGATGGGCAAATTTTTTAAAGAGGGGGCCAAAGGAAAGGAAATGCTCATTTGACAGTCTGTTTCTAAGACAACTCTTTTCCAGTTTCATTGTATTGTATCCTACTCATTATATTCATCAGATTAGGAATAATGTTGCATGGCCAGATAAAATATTTCAGGGGGCCACATCTGGCCCAGGGGCCATAGTTTGCCCATCACTGCCCTAGAGCACTAGGTTTGTAGGGTCCTTAAATATTCTTTTTGTAACTCCACCATCCCATTTCTCCTCCTATATTGTCAGATTGTCAGCTTCATCCCTCTCTGCTGGGATCCACCTTTGGCACAGTGCCCACTCAACCATCCCTCTAAAGTGCTATAGCACTTGATGTATCTGGTAGATTTAGATTTTATGTAAAGGGTTTTCTTAAAATTGGACCCACCTGGAGCTCTGTCTTTCAATCTATGGATCATTTTGGCAGTTGGCAATATAAAGAGCATTGAGTTGGAAGACAGAAAAATCAGGTTCTGGTCCCATTTTTGTCACTAAATGGCTATATTACTTTAAGCAATTTTACTATCATCTGAGACTCAGTTATTTTATCTGTAAAAAAATAGGTTATACTGAATTCTTTCTAAACTCTCTGCTAGCTTTAAAATTCTATCGTATTATCTTCATATCATTTAAATAGTTTTAGCACCCGGTCTGACTTTTGAAAATTAATACCTAGGTCTGACCTACTAACTTGAAATAAGTATTTATCCATTTTGCCTAATGTTGTTTTTGCCAGCACTCTGGTGGGATTTTTCATGGGAAACATTTCATTTTCTATTGTTTTATTTCAGCTTTACACTTATGACTCTATCTAAGGCCATGTTTTATCATCTTGATTCCTTTCCTCATTCCTTGTTCATTTTTATATCAGACTTGCTTTTCTATCCTCTCACTTATTTTTGATTGTTGTGTTTTTGTTGTTGTTTTACAATGTCTCTCTTCATTAGGAGAGAAGAGAAGAGAAGAGAAGAGAAGAGAAGAGAAGAGAAGAGAAGAGAAGAGAAGAGAGGAGAAGAGAGGAGAGGAGAGGAGAGGAGAGAAGAGAAAAGAGAAAATAAGAGAAAAGAAAAGAGAAAAGAGCTTTGTTGGTCTTTTAAGGTTTTTTTGTATGAAGCAAATATGAGTCCACAAAAACTCTCTTTGTATTTCCCTTATCTCATCTTTACCCACTTCTTTCACTTCTCTTTTACAGAACACAAGAAAGAATTTAACAATGAACTAAACAACATTTTGTACAGCAGCCCTGCAACTGCTCTATGTGACCAGGAAGGAGAAGAGTGAAAGAAATTAAACATATAATCCATGCTCATCCAGCCCTAGAGTATGTCTCTAAATTCAGCGTAAAGATACATTTTGGAGAAGGTTATGGTTTTTCATTCTGACATCATCTCAAAGTGACAAAATGAAAAAAATACTGATTGAAGTCAAAGAACCTTGGTTCAAATCCCACCTCCAATGGTTTCTGCTTGTGAGACCACATTCAAGTCACAACTTCGTCAGGTCTCTATTTCCATATATGTAAAATTATGGAATTGGATAGTATGGCCTCTAAAGGTACTTTCAATTCTGAACTGATGTCCTACTTCAGCAAGGACCTTTTCAGAGTGGAGGGAAAGAATAAGGGTGAGGAGGAAGAAGAGCAGCTTATGGACAGTAAGCATGGTGAATAATAAACTGTGATATTTGTCTAATGCCCAAGAAAAGTTCCTACTATATTGGGAACTGAACTACATGTATGAATATGAAACAAGGAAAAGAGAAGTCATAGCTAAATAGAAGAATGGTTCATGAGGTCTTGTTAGAGAGGCAAATAAAGGTGATGAAGTTCTATTTATCCCAAATCCAAGGAAACCGGAGGTATCATTTCCTTGTTCCCATCATCCATTGCTGTGCTCATAATTCTAAGTTTTAAAAGACCACCATGAAGATAATTATAGTTTATATGTCAACATCTGTTGCAAAGGATGAGGAGACAAAGAAATTTTAAGAAATTCTTAACAACTTCCAAATTAAATAAATAAATACTACTTGGTGACTTCAATTCTAGGGTAAGCATAGGAAGGATGGTTCAAAATATGCTGAAATGAAAGAAGCTAAAGACTATAAACTCAAACTTAGCACCTATATTTCATGAACAATTTCCTGAAGAAGACAGTTAGGAAGAGAGTCATAGATTTGCCTTTGGTCACACAGTTAATGTGGTCATAGAAAAAAAGAAGTATTGAACTATGTAAAGAGAACATGGGTTTAAATGTGAAAGGACATCAGTCTAAGTCTTGAATTTTCCATTTAATAATAATAAGTAGTGTTTTAAACACTTTCCAAATATGTCCACAACAATCCTGGGAGGTATGTGGAATTATTATCGCTACTTTATAATGAGAAATAAAAGGCAGCGAAGTCAAGTGATTTCTCTAGGCATACATTGCTAACTAAGTGTCTGAGACGGGATTTGATCTCAAGTTTTCCTGATGACAGTTTCACTGCTCTACCTAAGTGTCTAGGTGTCTAAACTGCCATTTACTCCTCAGATTCTTTATCTGTAAAATAAGAGGAATGATCTAGATGACCAGCAACATCATTTAACAGCTTGAAATCTCTGAGCCTTTGGTGTATAACAAATAAAATTACCAAAAAAAAAAGAAAGAAAGAAAAAGAAATTTACTACATATTTTCAGAAAGGAAAGCACTCGGCTGTTTATTATGACAGCCATTTTCAAACAGTTCCTTTCTGAGCGATCAGTCAATTGACTTCCTAGAATTAATAACAAGAACAATAACAAATTAGCAGAATAAAAAGCCTGAAGAAGATATGACATAGAATTGGGGCAACTGCAACCTGACCAATTTAAATGCACTACTGATTCCAAAAAGCAGTCTTAAATAATATCACTTTTATTTAAAGAAGTTTAACCAATGTACATCAATCATCACAATGAGAAAATGAAAAGTGTATAGCTTTCACCTCTGAAAACAAACAACATCTCCTTGTCCAGTGGAGATAAGGTATGTAAAGGCAGCATCACTTGAGAATATAAACTTGTTTGCAGAGTCGTAATGAGCAGTATGATGGAAGATAGGGCTAAAGTATTATTCCACAAAGGTGGCAAGAAGTAATGAAGGGAAAAACAAGGATTCAGGAAGTTTAATGAAAGAATAAGAGTATATGTAAGGGTGAAAGTGGAAGGAAGACAACCAACAGACTGAAATCTCAAAAGCTTTGTCTATCTTACTCTAAGTGACTATTCACTCCATCCAGATGGAAGAGCCTCATTTGGACACAAACATAAAAGTCTTTGATATGTGGTATGAGAAAGTAGAAATGACATTAAAGAAAATCAAGATGGGGAAAAAAAGTTGGAGTCTACTAAGTAATAAAAGAGAAGGTCCATTAGAAGGTGACACAATTTGACCACAGCAAGGGAAAACTTCTCAAGACATTTGAAAGAGGGAAAGATATCAAGCACATAAGGATTAAGTTATTACTGTCAAAAAAGTGATGGATAAAACATTAATGACTATCATATTGCTCCATAGATTTCCTCATGCATCTCTATAAATTTTTATGAAAATAACCTACATACATATTAAGAGCAGCCTTGATGAAGTTAGGGGGAAGCATTAGCCAGGCTTTCACAAATAATACTATATCATTAGAGGCATACACAATTGCCTAAAAGGGATAGTGAATACATGATCACATTGTTCTAATTATTTAATGATAAAAATAATTTAGAAGTCATTGTAGTATAATGCAGAAGTTAAAAAAGTTTCTCAGTTCATGATGTTTTTAGTCTCACAGTAATTTTCTCAAAACACCCCAGGCCAAAAGAAATACATTTCAGTTCTGTTTATTAAGCAGTAAAGCTGAGAATTTTAAATATCCTGCAATGACCCTGTGAATTCACTTGGCTTTCTGGAGTGTGACAGTGCCCAGATTGGGAACCAAGGGTAGAAAGGATAGAGCACTGATTGCAAAGTTAGTAAGGTCTGAATTCAAGCTTTTCTTCTAAAGCATATCATCTATGTTATAAAACCTCTTTCAGTCCTCCCAGCAAACTCTGTTGGACTATAAACTGAAGAGCAGGTGCCAATCTACATTAGTGGAGGGACTTTCCTCCCTGGGATTCCTTAAAAGAAAAGAACCATGGGTCTCTTTATTTTAAAAATACTACTTCTGGAAGCAGCTGGGTAGCTCAGTGTATTAAGAGCCAGGCCTAGAGATGGGAGGTCCTAGGTTCAAATCTGGCCTCAGACACTTCCCAGCTGTGTGACCTTGGGCAAGTCACTTAACCCCCATTGTCTAGCCCTTACCACTCTTCTGCCTTGGAGTCAATACATAGTATTGACTCCAAGACAGAAGGTAAGGGTTCAAAAATAAACAAATGAATGAATGAATGAATAAACGAAATAAATAAAGGTACTATGTCAGAATGGTAATATGCCTCAGTTTCTCTTCTGATAAGGTATCTCCTATTGATATATAAAATCACACAAGATTTCATCAAAAATACAGGGACACAGTTGACTTTTGTCTGACAACCCTGTGATTATTAACATCAATCAAGATAAAAACAAGGGGCTATACATCCATCAAAGATATTCACCATTGGCAGAGAGGACATTCAGCATATAGTCATTTCCAGGCCTGCAGCCCTGTCCCTGAATTTATCTCAGTGTCTGGGCTTCTTTCCCTTACTTCCATCCCCAACAACCTGCTCTTATACCTTTCCCATGTAACTTCCTGTTTTTCTGGCTCTGCAGCACACTACTAAATATATTCCCTCTACTCACTAATGATTCACCTATAACCTCTTGATATTTCTTGCCCATGCTGTATTTTGGATTTTCTTGCACTGGCAGCTGCTCTAGGTTTATTCTTCTTTTGGGTCATGGCCATTTGTAGAATCCAGAGTATTGGATTTCTCAGGGTTTGGGATCCCATTAATAGGACAATAGTAGAATGAGGAACTTGGTCATAAGACACCAAGACAGGAGCCCAATTATTGGCTCCTGGGTAGAAAGTAGCCCAGTAACTCTGACTTGTTTCTGGGGGAAAAAAGCTACTGTTCTAAAGCTTCTTTTATTCTTTGATAGGAGTCATTCAACAAATACATTCACTCATCCATCCTTTCATTCCCTCATCAGTCTATACCTATTAAGCACTTTTATGTTCAGAAAGCTGTTAGGAGCTAGAGAAGATATGAAGTTTAAATAAGATACATTTAGTGTTTTTCTTGACATAGAATACACTATTAAAGATATAAGATGAAAATACAGATAATTAGATAATATCTAATTTGGGATAGACAGGAATACATTGTAAGTTCAATAGATGACAAAATACCACATAAGGTATATGGTGGGAGAGGGAACAGGAGTTGAATCTTTAGGCAGGGGCTAGTGGTCCCAGCTGTGAAGGTTAGCCTCCTACAGAGACAGGGAGCCAAGTAATTTGACTGCAGTGTCAGGCAGGAGATTATAGGGTTTCATTGTGATTTCTGCAAGAGCAGTCTTAAGCATCAGCTGAACATGACTGGTTACTCTGATTTGAGTTGGGAGGGTGGTATTAGCAAAATGAGAACGTGAGAGAAGGAAAGCAAAAAGGATTAGAACCAAAGTAAAATTTTTCAACACTTTTGCTTGATTAGAAAAGATGTGATTTTCTTTTATGATGAAATATGCTGTCTTGCTTTTTCTCTTTTAAAATCTATCCATGGCTTCTTCCTCTCCCCAGCAACTAACACAGGCCTGACTGGAAAGTAGTGGCACAATGTAACTTGACTGTTAGCAGCAATTCGAATTACTAGGACTGTTTAAAAAAATATCATGTTGGAAGATGAAAGACAAAAGCTTCCTGGTCTCTTCTGGTGGTCAATCAGCCCTGAGTGTGTATTAAAGGTTTACCAGACACTAGAGATATAAAGACAAACATTAAGCTGTCTCTGCCCTCAAGAAGCTTAGACTATATTAAGAGAAACAACTTGTAAGTATGACAATATAAGCAAAATATAGAAAATATAAATGTAGGATAATTTCAGGGAGGGAGGCACTAGCAGCTAGTGGTATCAGGAATGGTCTCATATATAAGGTAATGCTTGAACTAATCTTTGTAGGAAGCAATGGATTTTGAGAGGCTAAGGCACAGAGGAAGGACATTCTAGACATGGAATACAAATTTCACAAAGGCCCAGAGAACAGAGGTGGAATATTAGGTGTATGAACAGCAAAAAATATAGTTTAGCTGGAATGTTGAGTGTGAGGAGATGTAATACATCTAAGATTGGAAAGAATGGTTCGAACTATATGATAAAGGACTCTATCAGCCAAAGAGAAGATTTTATATTTGACCTTTGAGGTAAAAGGGAGCCACTGGAGTTTATTGAGCAGATGAGTGATATGGTCAGACCAACACTGCAATAATTGACTCCCCTAAAACACATCTGGCACATTCCTACCTCTATGCCCTCTGCTAGTCTTTACTCTATTCCCAACAAACACACCTAGAATTACATCCCTTCTGTCATCCACTTCCTCATATAACCCCCATCCTTTAATGCTAAATTTAAGGGTTTGTTTGTTTTTTTTACTTTCAGTAGCTTTATTTACAAAGAAGTGGAAGAGTGAAAGCAGAGAAATGTAAAAGAGGATAGAGTAAGAAGTCTGGCCTATAACCCTAAATGTTGTTCTGGTCCCCAGATCAACCTGAGCAAGACTTGTTAACCCCTCAGCCAGAGGACTTGGTGGTGAGTTAAGCAAGGGTTCAACCCAGGTGGCCTTCTCCAAGAAGGGGAGGCCTCTCCAGAACTAATCTCTCCAGAAGCCAGGAAAGGAAGGTCAGCTTCTCACTCACGAAGCTGAAGTCCAAAGGGAGAAGATCCAGGAACAGCCTTACCAGAAGAAGTCCAAGATCCAGTGTCCCAGGTCCAAGTCATAGCTCCAAGCCACAGTCCCAGTCTAAGATCTTCCAACCCAAAAATTCAGGATGAAGACCTCTTGCACAGGAAGTTTAGCACCTTTTATAGTCCCTTTTTTTACATCACTTCCCATCCCTTCCTCCATTTTATGGGGACCAATTGCAGTCTTTAAATTTGCTTAGCACTGACCAGGAGGTGCTCAGTCGCTTCTGGAGTTGTTACTCACTTAAGTAAGTGGGCTTGCAAACCTCCCATACTTACTGTTAAGTAGGGGTGTCTACACTTTTGGTTAATTAAATTTAAAAGTAGGCAAGGTGAGAAGCAATTTATGATGTGTGTTAGGATGGTTCCCTACTTGCTCTTTAAGCTCCTTGAGGAAAAAACTCAAGTTATACTCATTCCCTCCACAGAGGAGGTATACAGTAAGTCCCAGTTAAATTCCCCTTTCTCCTGGAAGCTTTTCCTGGTCCATTTTTTCTATTTTTAAAAACCCTTATTTTTAGTCTTAGAATCACTTCTAATGATCAGTTCCAAGGCAGAAAAGTGGGAAGGGCTAGGAAATTGGGATTAAGTGACTTGCCTCTAGGGTTGCACAACTAGAAAGTATATGAGACAAGATTTGAACCCAGGACCTTGCCTGTGAGCCTGACTCTCTCTATCCATTGAGCCACTTAGCTGCCCCCCACGATTCCTCCTATTTTTAGTTCCTTCCCTTTGCTGATTATTTCCTACTTATCCTGAACATAATTTGATGGTAGATGGTTGTTTGTATTGGTGCATCCTATTAGATGGTGTAAGATCATTTCTGCTATACAAAATGGAGAGCAGAATGATTGACACTTAGCAGTTTAGAACTTGGAACCAATCAAGCTTGCCATGAGCCAGCAAGGGAAAGGCAGTTGCTGGCAGATTATAAAGAGCAGAATTTTGAACCAAAAGCTCTCTCAATTTGGAGAAGGGATTTTAGTGGGAGATTGGTTGGGAATTGGGGTAGGCCAAATCTACCCAGGATACCTGCATCCAGTTCTAATCACTACCACACCCTCAACTTCTGTGTGAAGCTGTACTATACATCCTAATCAATCATCATCAAGGAAGAAGCAATATAAATACAGTCAAACAACCTGGTTCAGGTTAAGCAGCCTGGCCTGGCCCGGTTGTACCGAGAGAGACAAACCTCTTCAGCTGTTAATCTCAAACCTGATCACCTTCAATTGATATCACCTGAACATCAGTAGCTTTAGCCAAGCTTTCCCTTACACCTCTTTCCTTCAGTCCCTGTTTCCCTTTCCCTAAGTCTGTTGTTATTAAATCTTTAAACTTACTTAGGTGGATGTCATCATTACCCTAAGGATCATCAATTATATCCTTGGGTATCTGAGGGAAGAGGGATTACTTTAATTAAAATTAAGCTGCAGTCACTAGCGTTATCATCAGTTTGCAGCCAGGATAAGCAGTCAAAGGAGCTGTGTGATCTAACCCAAAGTCTCCTGTTTGATCACTTATTCCTGGGACTCATTGGAACTGGGTGTATTAGTTTAGCCACAAATATTCCTGTGGGGTTCTTGGTGTTCATCATCACAACTTAGTGGTCACCTAGGGAATCCCACACTCACTCAGCTTCAGCTCCTCATACCATCAGAGGACCTTCGGCCATCCAATTATCCTATAACAGTATCCATATAACAATGGTCAGCTCTTCAAAGGTAGGGCAATATTTTTTTTTCCTTTCTTTATATTCTGAGTGCCTAGCACAATGACTGGCACATAGTAGGCTGCTTAAAAAGTGTTTACTGACTGATTGATTGTGACTGATAGATGAAAGAGGAAAAGAATAGATAACCAAAGAAAAAGACCACGACTTTAATCTCTGACGCCCTTCTTCCCTTTGCCCTTCCAATCCTAACCTGCTTCTCCATATTTTAATTTTTGGCCTTTTTCCATTTTTTACTTCTGAAACATCTCCCAGCAAGTTTTACTATCTTGCTCTGTTCTTACTTTGGCATTGAAGTCAGCAAATATTAAAGTAGAGGTTGGTTTAACTTAAAAAGTCATTTCACATTTTTTAGAATCTCTCATCTTCTATACCAGATATTGTCACGTAAACTATAAATATTTTTATGGTAGTCTTTTTGGAAATGCTCATCAATAACACTGCAAGTCAAGGTAACTAAATGTTCCATGAAATGATATTTCCTGTTGCCTTTGGATTTGTGATAAAGGCAACTCTGCCAGTCTCTTTATTTGTTTCTATGCGGAAACTCTCAGAGCAATGATTCTTTTGGGGACCAGAATGGTAGGGTATAAAATGAGCTAGATTTGGAGCTCAAAGACCTAGATTCAAGACTGCTGTTTTCTACTTGTATAGTCCTGGGCAAGTATCTTAACCCTTCTAGATCTTGGTTTCCTCATGTGTAAAATAAGAGAGTTGGGCGAAATGACTTTCAAAGTTTCTTCCAACTCTAAATCTATGGTACAAAAGCTATGGTGCAAACCTTCCTTTATTTTTAAATTTTATTTATAAAGATAATATCAAGATTGATATGATGTAGGGGTTCTTCTCAACAAGACTTACATTTAGCGTTGAAACAGCTTGAGTTAATATGTGTTTGTTTGAATCTACAATTTCATCAGTGTGGGGAAGATGCCTTCAATGATAACAGATCATCAATTTATCTGTAACATAGCATTAGAGAGAAGCCTGGAATACTGAGTGTTAAATGACTTACCTAATAGAGGCAGGATTTGAATCTGGGTCTTCCTAGCCACAAATTTAGCAATTCTACCACACTGCCTTTTATATTATTAAATATTACAATCAGTTACATTGAATAAATATACATTCTAAAAATTCCATTAATCTTTACTTAGATATGAGGGGTTGCATCAGTAATATATATTCTATCCCTGCTAATAAAACTTATCATAGACTCTTGTTGTTTTTTTTTTTTTTAACCCTTGTACTTGGGTGTATTGTCTCATAGGTGGAAGAGTGGTAAGGGTGGGCAATGGGGGTCAAGTGACTTGCCCAGGGTCACACAGCTGGGAAATGGCTGAGGCCGGGTTTGAACCTAGGACCTCCTGTCTCTAGGCCTGACTCTCACTCCACTGAGCTACCCAGCTGCCCCCATCATAGACTCTTAAATCACATCACTTTTTTTTTTTCTTGGAACTTACTGCTATGAATCCAAAATGTATCTAATCTTATATTCAAAAATGGACATTTATAGAATTTAGACTAGAAGGGAATTTTCACTATAGTTTCATTGATCTCACTTTTCTTTGCAATTACTTGAGCTCAGTTAGCCCCCATGCCAATTATTTGCTTTCCTGGTACCCAAAATGGATTTGCTGGAGTCCAATTGAGGATAAAATTATTGATTCATTCTTTATCCTGCCTCTAACATATGATACAGTTAATAAGAAATAACAAAGTCTTGTCACACAGAACTAGACCATGCAGCAATTTAGCTCAAAGTTGCATTCAACCAATGCTAATCTTATCTTAGCAAAGATAAGACCCATTCTCACTTCTCATCCCTTTGCAGGCTGGATTGTGTTCCCACCATTCTATCATGACTGTCTTCTCAAACCTCACCAACAATATCTTAACTGCTAAATCCAGTGATCTTCGTTCATTTTCCTCATATTTTTTGTCATGTTTGAAACTGTTGGTGCCCCTCCTGCTAGATATTCTTCTTTCCTTTGATTTCGGACTTTATGTCATAATCTATCTCATCTTCTTTATTGTACTATTCAACAAGCTTCCACATTACTCTGCACTCTTACTCCCTTTAAATCAATGTTGGAGGAAGGATTGGCCCCTCTCTTTGTCAAGACCAATCTTTCTACTTATGCCTTTGATCCCAACGCTTTCCAACTTTTCCAGAAGTTTGCCCCCTCAATCATTGTCTTCTTTGTCCACTAACTCTTCCTCAGATGTTTGCAAACATGCTATCTTCTTTTTTTAAAAGCCTTCACTTAAATCTTTTCTCAAGCTACTGCCCTATATCTTTTCTCCATTATGTCATGTCCCTAGAAAGCATCTTCTATGTGTATGTACTGTGTGCAATTATTCACCATCACTGACTTCCTGTATGCACCACTGTGACTGGGCTGCCTTTTCCCCTCTGTTGTAGGATTCCCTCTCTTTTCAGTGAGTTCTTATCAGAATTCCATTGTGATAAAAAGGTCAGACTAGCCTTCATTCATTCTGCAGACTTCATTACAGTGCTCCCATAATTCCTCCCTGCTTCCTTGCTTTTCAGCTTTCTCTTATGTCTTGCCTTTTAGAATATAAACTCCTTGAGAGTAGGGACTGTCTTTCTTGACATTTTCCCTTACTCCTCATTCCTGAAACACACTTTTTCCCTTCTCATCTCTCTCAGTCAGAATCCTTAGAGGAAGTTAAATGGTTTAGTGGATAAAGAGTCAAGTCTGAAGACAGAAAGACCTGGGTTCAATTCTGGCATAATATTTCTAGCTGTGTGACTGTGAGCAAGTCATTTAACTCCATTTATCTAACCCTTGCCCTTCTGTCTTAGAGTTGTTACTAGGACAGAAAGTAAGAATTTTTTAAAAAAAGAACCCTTATTCTTCAAGCCACAGTTTAAGTTCTGTCTTTAATGTGGTCTTCCCTATTCTTCCCAGACACTAATACTTTCTTCTCCAACAAGTTAATATGTATTTATTTATCTGTGTATGTGTTGATTCTCTCCGATAGGAATGAAGCTCTTTGAAGGCAGAGAATATTCTATTTCTGAATTTGTATCCCTAAAACCAAGCACGAAGACCTATCACAGTGTCCTTTACATCAGTGGTTTCAAACTCAACTAGAAAGAGATCCCTGCAGGTGCTAACTCAATTAGAAAAACACAAAATAGCATTGCCTGCATTGTATTGAATTTTTATTTACTTTTGTTAAACATTTCAGAATTGTACTTTAATCTGATTCCAGGGGCACTCTTTTTGATACATTTGCATGCAATCTAATGATTAAATGATTATAGCCTTTTAATTCAATTCAATAAACATTTATTAAGCACCTACTATGTACCAGGCACTGCTACAAGCCAAAAAATGACAAAAGATAATCTCTATTTTTAAGGAGCTTATTTAGTGGAGGGAAAAAATCTGCAAACAAATGAATACAAAGCAAACTATATGTTGGCTAAACAGGAAATAATTAACAGAGATGGTACTGGAATTCAGAGGGGTTAAGGAAGGATACCAGTAAAATATGGGATTTTAGTTGTAACTTAAAGGAAGACAGAGAAGTCATTAGTCAGAGTGAAGGAAGGAGAGCATGGCAAGAATGGGAGACAGCTATAGAGAAAGCTCAGAGTAAAGAGATGTTCCTGAACCAAAGAATAAGTGTTGGGGAGTAAGATGTAAGAAGACTGGAAAGGTAGAAGGGGTCTAGGTTATGAAGGGGTTTGCACAGATTAAGAAATTAAAACTGTGTTTATTATATAAAAAAACTACTCCAAAAGTTATTAGTTTGAGAAATTCAAATGAAAACTATATCAGGTACCACCTCACACTATCAGACTTGCTAACATGAGAAGAAAGGAAAATGATAAATGTTGCAGGGGATATGGGATAATTGGGACACTAATACTCTGTTCGTGGAAATGTGAACTGATATAACCATTCTGGAGAGCAATTTGGAACCATGCCCAAAGGGCTATAAAATTGTGTATATCCTTTGACTCAGCAACACCACGACTAGATCTGTAACCCACGGAGATCAAAAATCGAGGAAAAGCACCAACCTATACAAAAAATATTTATAGCAGCTTTTTTATGTAGTGACATAGAACTGGAAACTGAAGGCATGTCCATCAGTTGGGGAACAACTGAACGAATAATGTTGTATGATTGTAATGGAATAATATTGTGCTATAAGAAATGATAAACAGGATGATCTCCAAAAAGAGAAAAAAATCTGGAAAGATTTCTATGAAGTAATAAAATGTAAAATGAACAGAATCAGGAGGATACTATCCTCTGTAACAGCAATAGTGTACAATAATCAACTGTGAATGACTTAAATATTATCAGCAATGCAAGGATCCAAGACAACTCCAAGAGACTCATGACAGAAATGTCTCTCCACCACTTTGGAAGGAACTGAGAGTCTGAATGATGATTGTACTATGATTCTTCTTTCACAGTTTGATGAACATGAAAATACATATTGCATGAGCATATGTATAACCTATATCATATTACTTACTGTCTGGAAAGAAGGGAGAGGTGGGAAAGAGAGACATCATAGATCACAAAATATGGAGAAAGTATTATTAAAATTATATCTACCTATAATATGGAAAATATAATAATTTTAAAATGAAGAACTTTGAATGCCAAACAGAGAATTTTGTATTTGCCCTTAGGGGCAATAGGAAGTCACCAGAGTTTATTCAATATGATGGAGTGGTATGATAAGATCAGAATTGTGTTTTAAGAAAATTATTTTAATAGATTAATGGAGAATAGAGTGGGAAGTATTTGAGGTAGGCAGACCCACAAGCAGGCTATTGCAATAATTGAAGCATGAGGTGATGAGGGTCTGTTCTGGAGTGGTGGCAGTCCTAAAGGAAAGAAGAGGCATATTTGGTAGAAGCTGCAAAGGTAAAAGCCACAGACCCCGGCAACAGCTTGGTTATGGGGATTCGAGAGATTGCATTAAATCTATGAAGATTGCTAGATTTTGCAATCCCGAAGGACTAGGATTATGGTGTTGTCTTCTAAGGTAACAGGGAAAGTAGGAAGAGATAAAGTTTGAGAGGTGGCAGAAAGGATGATGAGTCACATTTTGGACATAATTCAGTTTAAAGTATCTACTGAACATTCCATTCAGGATATTTGAAAGGCAGTTGGAGATGTGAGATTAGAGAAAGTAAGACAAAACAGGTAGATCTGAGAATCATCAGCATAAAGATGGTAATTAAATACATAGGAACTAATGAAATCATCAGTGAAGTAATGTAGAGGGAGAAGAGGACCCAGGACAGAATCCTGAGGGACACAGATGGTTGAGAGTATGACCTACATAGATTATCCTCCTAAATGAAGGATACATAAGCTGAGTAAAAGCTCCTTTCTTAGAATAAAGAAACCTTAAGAGAACTTTTCTAACATAAGACATTTATCTTATAAAATATGTTTTTCTCTGCTCTATCCTCTGACTTTCCTTTTCCCCTGTGCCAAAAGTAGTCCTATTCAATGGTGAAATATGAAATTGCCTATATATTATTTAAAAAAACAACTACTTTCTGCTTCTGTAACAACTCTAAGAAGGGCAAGGGATGGGTAAATGGGCTTAAAGTGATTTGCTCAGGGTCACACACAGCTGGGAAATGTCTGAGGCTAGATTTGAATCCAGATCTTCCAGGCTCCAGGCCTAGTGCTCTTTCCAATGTGCCACCTAGCAGATGTAATATATTACTTCCTAATTAACTAATCCTAATTGCTTCCACCTTTAGAATTGTATAGAAGGTCCTTGTTAAATTGCAAATGTGACCTTGAAGAATGATAACTGATCTATTATTTTTATGTATTTTAATATATTGCTATATTTTTAAACCAAATCTATGATTTCAGGGGTATAGAGAATCCTCTAAGAGGAAACTGGGCAGATAAGTGATACAGTTGAAGTGCTAGGTCTGAAGTCCAAAACACTTATCTTCCTGAATTCAAATCTGGCGTTGGCTCCTTACTAACCATATGACTGTGTGCAAATCACTTAACCCTGCTTACCTCATTTCCTCATCTATAAATCAAACTAGAGAAAGAAATAGCAACCCACTCCATAATCTTTACCAAAAAAAATCCCTAAATGGAGTTATGAACAGTCAGCAGTATTTAACAAAAGAGAAAATTCCCTCTTGGGTACTTGCTCTACAACTTCTTATCTTATAGAGTCATCTGAGGGTGCTGAGAAATTCAATGGTTTATTGAGTCTAACAAAACTTGAACCTATGTTTTCTTCATTCTGAAACCAGTTCTCCAACTTACCACATTTCACAATTTCTTCCACCATATTTATTATCATACATAAAGAGCTTTCAGTCATCAATTCTGGGCATGGAATGGAGCCTCAGAGATCAGTCTGTCCAACATGTAGAGAGGCAGGGAGAGATGAAGTGAATCGCTACCTGATCCTTGCTCTTCTTGACCCTTGGACCAATGTTGCCCCCTCATTGCTACATTGCACACTGGAGCTTGGCTTCTTGCTTGTCTCACAGTTGCTAAGAATTCGAAAATTTTAATGACAGAAAAGTCTGCTTTGTATGTGATGTAGGTATTTCTTCTGTAATATATGAGGTAGCATTATGTCCCAGTAAAAACTCAAAGCCTCGTGTAGTTAGTCACACATAAAGGCTGGAGGTTTCAAACTTAGCCTAACATGTCAAGACTCCAATCATTAGCTTGACATCAGTGAAGAGCCATCTATGAATACACATATTCCTCTAACAGGAAATGATTAAAAGTAATGAGGGGTCTTGTTGTTTAGAAAAGGAAAATAGGGTAATTAGATGGGAGGTTTGGGAGGGTTTTGAGGTAACTGCAAAAGATAAATTCATGGCCTAGCAAAGAGTCTCTGGATTATCTCTGCACAATACTAGACCACAGGAAGTATGACTTCAGACTGCTGGAGTCTCACAAAATAAGCACTGACTGAACTCAGTATTGCCTTAGTCTGTTCCCCTAAGCTTTTCGTGTTTGGCCTATGCTGCTTTAGCACCAGGCTAGAGACAGAGAAAGAGAGCTTGGAGTGATTTTGGAGATGGGGATCTAGTTCAACTCATCTCAATGAATAAGAAAACTGAGGCTTAGGCTGAGGGACTTATGAGAAAGAAAACTAGCCATATTCAGAGGAAGAACTATGGGAGGAGAAACACAGAGGAAAAACAACTGCTTGAACATGTGGGCTGATGGGGATATTATTGGGGATGAAGACACTAAATGATAACTCTAGTCCAACTATCAATAATATGGAATTAGGTCTTAATCAATGATACATGTAAAACCCAGTGGAATTGTACATGGGCTAAGTGGGGTTCAGGGAGAAGGAAAGAGCATGAAACATGTAACTATGGGAAAATATTCAAAATATAAATATAAATATAAAAAAGAAAGAAAGCTGTGGCTTTATAAATACTTGCATGGATAAATAAGTAAAGCCAAAACATAGCCAATTCTCAGTTCTCAGTACTAATAGAGTGAAGTTCCCACTGTCTACAGAACATAAGACTGGACCCTGTGAGGGATGTAGAGGAAGAAAAGGAATATTTTATTTTGTTAGGGAACCCAATTAGAGAATAAACCACACTCAGATATTTTTTGTGGGACAGAATAATCTCAAAGCATTTTTAAAAATCGTGATTCCTTATATATAGCTGTATGAATTTTGTAATTTTTATAGTCTTTTCTCATTCTTGATACCATTTATGTGTATATGGTTGAACAAATGTATGTATATAAAATCTTCCCAGCTAGGCTGTGAGTTTCTGAAGGTCCAAAATTGTGTTTTATGTTTCTCAAATCCCCATAATGCTTAGGAAAAAGGGTTTACAAACCTAGTTGAAAAGACCCCTTGTGTAGAGGGTAGGGCTATAAAACAAACAATTTTTTAAAATAGTTTTTCAAAAGTCCAGTGACACTCTGGTCCAGAGGTAATAAAGAGCTCCAACACTGTCACTTGAGACACCAGGATAATCTATTCACAGTTTTCTGCTCTACAGCTAGTCCCCTTAAGAGGAAGTAACAAAACCATCTACTAGAAGGGAGATAAATTGTAGGGTATCACAAAGTAGAGGTAAGGGACAACAACAAGGAAGCCCATTATATTTGGGTGAACAAAGGCTGCATCAGAGGGAAAGAACATGAACACAAAAAGGAGAGCTCCCAGGCAAAAAAAAAAAAAAAAAAGCAATACAATCATAAAAAGATTTATACCCAAGAAGGCTGCTTCTGAAGGGGCTGTAAGTACCACTAAGTAGGTGGGAAAAACAATGACACTGACCCCAGGGCTTATTCTGCTTCTGTACTAGTTGTCCAACTTCTCATGTATCTGAGTGAACAAAAGAGACAGACCTTAAAAATAAACAGACAAAAAAAAATGACCACTAAATCCCAGAATTACTTTATCTCTTGATAAGATGAAAGTCTGGGAGATGCCTTAGATAATTACCATAAGCTAGGGTAAGGTCTCTGACCACAGTGGCTAAACCCTGTATCAGGAAGTCATTTTTTTTAATGAAGCTTAGCTGAGGTCATGAACTAGCTGGACTGATCTTCTTCTTTATTCTTAAGAGCTTAGTGCCTAGGAATGAGAATAACTTGCTCTGGAGCTGAGACAACAAAAACACATACTCTGTTTGCCCTTCTTACACTCTCTACCCTCCCTACTCTACCTTTCTGTCCCTGGTGTCAGAGATTTTATTTCTTAAAGAGACAAATAAAAGAACATTAAGAGTACATTCACTGAGCTATGGGGACTCCAGCAGCAGCTGGTGAACTGACATATGGAGGAAACATCAGTTTCAGTAGGACGAGTCCAAAGACATCAGAATCCCTGTAGCATCAGAAGGTTGAAGAGCATTTCAAACTTGTATGCATATGCCTTGGCCAAACCTCCATAGAAGAGCATTGATCACATGTGTTTCCTACATGTGCTCTTCTCTACTTCTGCTTCTTCTTTTTCTTTATTTTTTCTTTCCTAATTTGCTACCTGAATTCATCAGTTGTCTCTCTGGAGGTAGATAGAAATTTTCATCCTGAATCCTTCCAAATTTTCACAAATCATTTGATTGATCAAAGTAGCTAAGTGTTTCAGAGTTGATCATCATTATGATATTGCTGTTACTGTGTACATTGATCTTCTGGTCCTGTACACTTTGCACAAGTTCTGTAGGCTTTGTCTTTTTTTTTCCTGAACCACCTCCTTTGTCATTTCTTATAGGACAAGTAGTATTCATTCCAACATAATCATGTTCCACTACTTGTTCAGCTTTTCACAAATTAATGAGTATTCCCAATTTTAAATTCTTTGCCACCAGAAAAGTAATATATATATGCATAAATACATATGATAAAGGAGGCATATATATACATATATATATATGCACTCACACATATATATCCTTTTCTTTCATCCTAGCTCTTACTGAAATGCTGACATTATATTGAGTCAAAGGGTATGTAAGTTTGATAGCCCTGTGGACATAGCTCTAAACTGTTCTCTAGAATGATTGAACCAATTCAGATCTTCACCAGAATTTCATTAGTGTACCTATTTCCCACATCTTCTACAACATTTGTCACTTTTGATAGGTATGAGGGAGCACCTCAGAGTTGTTTTAATTTACATTTCTCTAAATCAATAGTGACTTAAAGCCAGAACTTGAGCTCCATGGACCCTAATACATTGGAAAAGTCTTTGAATACAATCTTGGTGACAGATTATATGCACTCTATTGGCAGTATAATTTAGGTAATTTCAAAGAGACTCATCACAAATGTCCAAAAAGAAATGATGTTCATTTCCAGAGTAACTATCTGAGATTAGCTACTCAATTTATGGAGGAGTTGGAATCTGCATTGGTGGAAAGACTTCCCACAAGCAACAAATGATTGATTATTGAAACATGGAAGAAATAGTAAAAATAAAAAAGATTATTTATAGAATCTCATCTATCTCTCAATCCTATGAAAAGAGTGATATAGAAGAAAAATCACTTGATTTGGAAAATCTGGGTTTGAATCCTAGCTCTGCTACTTGCTACCTTTCACTCCTTAGACAAATTTTTCATTTCTATGAATCTCAGTTTCTTCAACTAGTAAATGAGATGTTTAATCTAGATCAGTGATGGGCAAACTTTTTAAAGAGGGGGCCAAGGGAAAGGAAATGCTCGTCTGTCAGTCTGTTCCTCAGGCAACTCTTTCGAAGTTTCATTGTATTGTATCCTACTTATTGTGTTTCTCAGATTAGGAATAATGTCATGTGGCCAGATAGAACATTTCAGGGGGTTGCATCTGGCCCGAGGGCTGTAGTTTGCCCATCACTGGTCTAGATGATTTCTTTATTCAGGCCTAAATCTCGTGACATTTTTTAGGCATCAATGACAGAGCAGTAGCGATAGATTTTGGATACTCAGCTTTCCCTGTGTTCCTCATATCACATCTATACATAAATAGGCTGCCCTTAATGCTAAGGAATAAAAAAAGGAAGGCTTACAGTTAGTTGGTTGGAGTGGCAGCTTCAGTAGTTCCTCTAAGTACTTTATGTGTATTTATATCATATCAGTGCCAGTCATCTTATCTCCCACTTCAATGTAAGCTCCTTTAGGTCAGGAATTATATGCAAGGTAAGCTATAAGCCCCATAGGACCTATTGCAGAGAAGATAGCCCTCCAGTGTCTCCACAGGCCCTGAATCATTATCTATCAGCTTCTAACATGACCCAAAGGCTGAAGTAAGCCAAGAAAAGGGAAGCAGAGAACTAGGTAATTTTCTAGGGAGTTAGATTAACATTAGCTGACAGCCAGTGTAAACTATTTTCTTCCTACACAAGGAAGAGGGACACCACTAGATTTATGCATAGGTGGAGAAGGCAAGTGCTTATCTGTAGGTATATGGGAAAAGAGTGCCTTCCAAATATAAATAAATCATAGAGTTGGAAAGAACCTCAGAGCTCATTTAAAAGGAAACAGATTGTAATTTTGGAGTAGATTACTGTTGAAAAAATTTCTGCCACTCCAATACCATGATTTTGTTGGTTAGATAACTCTTTGACAGATAGCTTATGTTTGGGATTCCATTCTGAAAGGAGTGGATCCAAAAGCTGCCTTCTAAATCCCTTCTAATTCCCAGATTCTATGATTCTTTAATGGAAAGAGTGTTGTACTTACGGCATGGAGAAACCCAGATTTTAAACTCAATTCTGACACTTATAAGCAATGTGGCTTTTGGCAACTCACAGACTCTGAATCTCACTTTTCTCATCAGTAAAAATAACCTTCCTTACAAAGTTGTTTGACAAAAAAAAATGGTTTGTAGCCTTAAAGCACTATTCTAAAATAGTACTATTATCTATTCCAACTTTTTATATACATAGAAAAGCAATATCTGGAAAATGGTCATCTGTCTTTGGCTTCAGAATCACAAATGATGAGAAACCTATTATGTCCTGAAGCAAATCATTTCATTTTTATGATTCTGTTAATCATTATTTTTCTTTTGTATAAAACCTAGAATTTGCCTCTTTCTAGTTTTCATTCATTCATTCCTTACTGTGATTAACCTATTACAAAGCCTAAATTTTCACTGATAGAGATTCACATCATTGTGTTGAATGACACTCTCTTAAAATAGCTAAGTGGCAATAGTACACAGAGTGTCTGGTCTTGAGTGAGGAGGACCTGAGTTCAAAACCAATCTCAGATACTTTTTAGCCATTGGACCCTAGGCAAGTCATTTAACCCTATGTGCCTCAGTCTCCACATCTGTACAATGGGCTGGCGAAGAATAGCAAACTGATACAGGATCTTTGGCAAGAAAACTTAAGTTGGGGTCATGAAGAGTCAACACTAATGAAACGACTGAACAAGACTCTATTAATTATTCACTGAAGAATAAACAAAGTTGGTTAGGCATCATACCTTAGAGTGAACAATTAGTCTATCAGAATGCCAGTTGAAGTATGGAACTGAATCTGCTTTAGAAATTGCTGGATAGCACCAAAGGATACTAGATTCATGGGAGTCAGAGCTTGTCAATTACCAATTATGTTTGCAGACACTTTTTTTGAGACTGTGTGTCCTGGATCACAAATCTTAAGTGCATGCTTAGGTAGGGCCATTGGTTAAACTATTCAAATATTTTACACCAAATTTTTGTTATAAATTAAACAAATTTCTAAAATCTAAAGTCTTCCCAAGGACAATTATAATAGTACACATTTATATAGAATTTTAGTATTTAAAATGTACTTTTCTTACAACAACCCAATGAGGTAAGTAGTGCAAATAATATTCACATTTTACAAAGAAGGAAATCAAGGATCAGAGAAGTGAAGTTAATTAATGAAAGTCACATAGTTAATAAATGTTAGCATGAGAATTAAAATCCAAGTCTTTTGATTCTACATCCAATAGCCTCACATGATGGAAGAGAATATCTTTTCCTTAAATTATATAATCTTTGCTAACTTGTATGCAATGAAAATAGAATTCTTAACAATAGTCCTAAAAAGTACCAGACAGAGATGTTCTTCAAAAAGGGCATATGGCAAAAGACTAACATTTTATCTTATCCCCAGCAGGACATGACTAGACCTAAAATCATATGGTCTTCCTAATTCCTGACAGAGAGGAGGGAGATAGAGGAAAAGGAAAAAGAAAGAAAAAATTGAAGTTCTCAGTTCTGATCTTCAGAAGAGAAATCTTCTATTGACAAAGTTCATTCTGACCCCAGAGAAATTGAAGAGCCAACATCTTCCCTCAATTTCTACCCTTTGAAGAAAGACAGAGACCATTTTATTTGAGTTTTGCTTTATAATAGTGTATTTATTCACATTATCATAATAATAGTATATAAATTTATTTTGTTCTGGGGGATACACTATTTAATTTTATATTATTTGATACAGATCTACCTGGGTTTTTTCTCATTTTTTCCACATTTCATCACTCATTTTGATAAAAATAATAATTTGTTCTTAGTTTGTCTAGTTATTGACCAACAAATATTGTTGCTAGATGTTTTTTATTACAAAGAATGGTTCTATGGAGATTTTTGTACATATAACTAGCTATTTTTGCTGTTGTCATAGACATTTTGGGGTATATACTTTTAATAAAAGGGTCTTTGGGTCAAAATTAACATATATTTTATCATGATTCTGAATTATTTTCCAGAGAAGTTGAACATATTCACAACTCCAAAAGCAATGAGTATCTTCCCAAATTTCCTTCTGTTACATTTAACCATTCTTAACATCTTCCATAATTTAATGTAGAGGTGATATTCAAAGGCATTTTTCATTTCACACATCATTAATGATTTTGATGGCTGTGGATTTTTTTTATTATTTCCTCAAACCTATGTTTTTGTATTGGTAACCAATAAAAAGAGTTTCCTCTGTTGATGAGAATCAACACCTTCTATTTACTTAATTTTTTTAACATTTAATAATATTTATTTTTTAGAAAAGTTAACATGGTTACATGATTCATGCTCTTACTTTCCCAATCACCCCCCGACCTCCCCCCACCATACCCAGTGTGCTTTTCCACTGGTTTTAACATGTGTCATTGATCAAGATTTATTTCCAAATAATTAATAGTTGCATTGGTGTGGTAATTTTTAGTCTACATCCCCAATCATGTCCGCCTCAACCAATGTGTTCAAGGAGTTGCTTTTCTTTTCTGTTTCCTCTCCTGCAGTTCTTCCTCTGAATGTGGGTAGCATTCTTTTCCATAAGTCCCTCAGAATTGTTATGGATCTTTGCATTGCTGCTAGTACAGAAGTCCATTACATTCTATTTTACCACAGTGTATCCAACTCTGAGTACAATGTTCTTCTGGCTCTGCTCCTTTTGCTCTGCATCAATTTCTAGTGGTTTTTCCAGTTAACATGGAATTCCTCCAGTTTATTATCCTTTTGAGCTCAATAGTATTCCATCACCAGCATATACCACAATATGTTCAGCCATTCCCTAATTGAAGGGCATACCCTTGTTCTCCAGTTTTTTGCCACCACAAAAAGGACGGCTATAAATATTTTCGTACAAGTCTGTTTATCTATGATCTCTTTGGGGTACAAACCCAACAATGGTATGGCTGGATCAAAGGACAGGCATTCTTTTATAGCCCTTTGAGGATAGTTCCAAATTGCCTTTCAGATTGGTTGGATCAGTTTACAACTCCACCAGCAATGCATTAATGTCCCAATATTGCCACATCACCTCCAACATTCATTACTCTCCCCTTCTATCATGTTAGCCAATCTGCTAGGTATGAAGTGATACCTCAGAGTTGATTTGATTTGCATTTCTCTAATTATTAGAGATCTCCTTTCTGATGTGCTTATTGATACTTTAGATTTCTTTATCTCAAAATTGCCTATTCATGTCTCTTGCCCATTTATCAGTTGGGGAATGGCTTGATTTTTTATATAATTCACTTAACTCCTTGTATATTTGAATAATTAGACACCTGTCAGAGTTTTTTTTAATAAAGATTTTTTTCCAATTTGTTGTTTCCCTTCTGATTTTGGCTGCACTGTTTTTGTTTGTACACAAGCTTTTTAGTTTGATATAATAAAAATCATTTATTTTACATTTTGCAATTTTCTCTAACTCTTGCTTGGTTTTAAAATCTTTCCTTTCCCAGAGATCTGACAAGTATATTATTCTGTGTTCACTTAACTTATTTATAGTTTCCCTCTTTATATTCAAGTCATTCACCCATTCTGAATTTGTCTTGGTGTAGGGTGTGAGATATTGATCTAAACCTAATCTCTCCCATATTGTTTTCCAAATTTCCCAGCAGTTTTTGTCAAATAGTGGATATAGTGGATATTTGTCCCAAAAGTTGGGCTCTTTGGGTTTATCATACACTGTCTTGCTGATGTCACTTACTCCAAGTCCATTCCACTGATACTCTGTTCTGTCTCTTAGCCAGTACGGTATCGTTTTGATGGCCACTGCTTTATAGTACAATTTAATATCTGGTACTACTAGGCCACCTTCCTTCACATTTTTTTTCATTATTTCTTTTGATATTCTTGATCTTTTGTTATTTCAAATTAATTTTGTTATAGTTTTTTTTCCAATTCATTAAAAAAGTTTTTTGGTAGTTTGATTGGTATGGTGCTAAATAGGTAAATTAATTTGGGTACGATGGTCATTTTTATTATGTTAGCTCGTCCTACCCATGGGCTTTCCAATTGTTTAGATATAGTTTTAATTGTTTGGAAAGTGTTTTGTAGTTACTTTTGTATAATTCCTGTGTTTGATTTGGTAGATAGATTCCTAAGTATTTTATATTGTCTAGGGTGATTTTAAATGGTGTTTCTCTTTCTGCCTCTTACTGCTCTAATGTGTTGGAAATATATAGAAATGCTGATGATTTATGTGCATTTATTTTGTATCCTGCAACTTTGCTAAATTTGTTGATTATTTCTACAAGCTTCTTAGTTGATTCTCTAGGATTTTTTAAGTAGACCATCCTTTCATCTACAAAGAGTGATAGCTTAGTCCACTCATTGCCTATTTTGATACCTTCAATTTCTTTTTCTTCTCTAATTGCTACTACTTGTGTTTCTAGTACAATGTTAAATAATAGAGGTGATATTGGGCATCCTTGTTTCACTCCTGATCTTATTGGAAAGGCTTCTAATTTATCCCCATTACATATGATGTTTTTTGATGGTTTTAGGTATATACTGTTTATTATTTTTAAGAAAGGTCCTTCTATTCCTATACTTTTCACTGTTTTCAATAGGAATGGATGTTGTATTTTGTCAAAAGCTTTTTCAGCATCTATTGAAATAATTGTGTGATTTTTGTTTGTTAGCTTGTTGATATAGTCAATTATGTGGATGGTTTTCCTAATGTTGAACCATTCTTGCATTCCTGGTATAAATCTCACCTGATCATGGTGGATGATCTTCTTAATTACTTGCCAGAGTCTCTTTGCTAGTATTCTATTTAAGATTTTTGCATCTATGTTCATTAGGGAGATTGGTCTGTAGTTTTCCTTCTCTGTTTTTGATCTACCTGGCTATGGAATTACTAATATTTGTGTCATAAAAGGAATTTGGTAGGACTCCTTCTTTGCTTATCATATCAAATAATTTGTATAGTATTGGGATTAGTTGCTCTTTGAATGTCTGATAGAATTCACTTGTGAATCCATCAGGCCCTGGAGAGTTTTTCGTAGGGAGTTCTTTGATGGCTTGTTCAATTTCCTTTTCTGATATGGGATAATTTAGGTATTCTATTTCTTCTGCTGTTAATCTAGGCAATTTATATTTTTGTAAATATTCATCCATATCTCCTAGATTACTATCTTTATTGCCATATAATTGGGCAAAATAGTTTTTAATGATTGCCTTAATTTCCCCTTCATTGGAGGTGAGGTCTCCCTATTCATCTTTGATGCTGTCAATTTGACTTTCTTCTTTCCTTTTTTTTTATTAGATTGACCAGTACTTTGTCTATTTTATCTGTTTTTTTTTCAAAATACCAGCTTCTATTCTTATTTATTTATTCAATAGTTCTTTTACTTTCCATTTTTATTAATTTCTCCCTTGATTTTTAGTATTTCTAATTTAGTTTTCATCAGGGGATTTTTAATTTGCTTGCTTTCTATTTTTTTGAGTTGCATGCCCAATTCATTAATCTCTGCCCTCCTTCATTTTTTAATATATACACTCAAGGATATAAATTTCCCCCTGAGTATTGCCTTGGCTGCATCCCACAGGGTTTGGTAGGATGTCTCATCATTGTCATTCCCTTCAATAAAATTGTTGATTTTTTCTATGATTTCTTCTTTGAAAACTAGCTATTTTGAGAATCATATTATTTAATTTCTAATTAGTTTTTTATTTGCTTGTCCAGGTACCCTTACTAGTTATTATTTTTATTACATTATGATCTGAGAAGGTTACATTTATTATATCTGCTCTTTTGCATTTGTTTGCAATGATTCTATGCCCTATTACATGGTCAATCTTTGTGAATGTACCATGTGCAGCTGAAAAGAAGGTGTATTCCTTTTTGTCCCTATTTATTTTTCTCCACATATCTATTAAATCTAATTTTCTAGGACTTCATTCACCTCTCTTTTCTCTTTCTTATTTATTTTTTGGTTTGATTTATTAGATCTGAAAAAGGAATATTTAGATCTCACACTAGTATGGTTTTACTATCTATTTCTTTCTTGAGATCTGCCAGTTTCTACTTTATGAATTTGGATGCTATGCCATTTGGTTCATACATATTGAGCACTGATATTTCCTCATTGTCTATACTGCCTTTTATCAGGATGTAATTACCTTCCCTGTTTGTTTGTTTTTTTGATCATATCTATTTTTACTTTGGCTTTGTCAGAAATCACAATCACCACTCCTGCCTTATTTTTCTCATTTGAGGCCCAAAGGATTTTACTCATGCCCTTTACCTTAAACCTGTGTATGTCCACCCGCCTCATATGTGTTTCCTGTAGACATAATATGGTAGGATTTTGGTTTCTAATCCACTCTGCTATTTGCTTCTGTTTTATGGGAGAGTTCATCCCATTCACATTCAGAGTTATAATATCAGTTGTGTATTCCCAACCATTTTTGTATCCTCTCCTAGTTCTACCCATTCTCCTTACACTATTTCCTTGTAAACCTGTGATTATCTTCAGTTTTTAGGATTTTTAATTTGGCATTTAGTTGGAGGGTTTTAATTCGTTCTTTTCCTAGCTTTTTATTGCATTTCTAATTTATTTGTCTATTCCCTATATTTTATTAAGATGAACATTTAGAGATTTCAATTTTCCTCTAATTATTGCTTTTATTGTATGTCACAGGCTTTGGTATTTTGTCCTATTATTATCATTCTCTCTAATGAAATTATTTGTTGTTTCTATGACTTTTTCTTTAACAAACTCATTCTTTAAAACTAAGTTATTTTTCAAACCCGGCCTCAGCCACTTCCCAGCTGTGTGACCCTGGGCAGGTCACTTGACCCCCATTGCCCACCCTTACCAATCTTCCACCTATGAGACAATACACTGAAGTACAAGAGTTTAAAAAAAAATCTAAAAAAAAAAACAACTAAGTTATTTAGCCCCAAATTATTTTTTCTTTGTGTTTCCATGGTCCCTTATTATACAATATTCATTGCATTATGATTTGAAAAGAAAACATTTACTATTTCTACTTTTCTACATTTAAATAAAATCTTTTTATGCCCTTATTATATTGTCAGTTTTTACAAAGGTACCATGCAGCACTAAGAAGAAAGTATACTCCTTCCTATTCCCATTCAATTATCTCTAGATATTTACTGTATTCTATTTACCTCAGTTTGTAGTCATATCCTTGACTTCTCCCCTTAACCCTGGGACTGCAGCCAGGGATTTCATTTTCCAGTGAGTGACCTTAGGCAGCAGGATCCCAGCCCCTCAGCTACTGTACTCACTGGTCTGTACTCCCTCTTTACTCCTCCTTTGCAGAAGTGGCAGCCTGGAGTGGATTAGTGCACTTGGGTCCCTACAGTACTTCCCTGTTCAGAGGCAAATCCCTAGCTATTGATGAGAAGGGAACCCTGGATCTGAGACCACACACAGGTGTTCCTAGGGCTCACATCCTGGATGACTCCACTGGAGTCTGCTATAGGGATATGGACTCTCAGATCAAAAGGCAAGGTCAGACTTCTTGCCCTGCCTCTGTTATCTTTGGTTGATCTCTTTCATTCCAGATTCCTTTTCATTTTTAATGCTATTAACATTCCTTCTGTAGTTATTTCTCATTGTTTGTAAAGGAGTTTGAAGTGCCTGGCATTTCACACTCTACTCCCAACATTCCCACTCTAGTAGTACTTATTAAGTTTATATTCATTCTTTTTTTTTTAAACCCTTGTACTTCCGTGTATTGTCTCATAGGTGGAAGATTGGTAAGGGTGGGCAATGGGGGTCAAGTGACTTGCCCAGGGTCACACAGCTGGGAAGTGGCTGAGGCCCGGTTTTAAACCTAGGACCTCCTGTCTCTAGGCCTGACTCTCACTCCACTGAGCTACCCAGCTGCCCTATTCTTTCTAATAATTTATGATCTTAGGCTTATCAATCACTTTTTGTTTTGTTTAAAAGATTTATTTAGTTCATATTTTCCAGCCAACAACTTTTCTATTTTTTAAAATCTAATATGCCATAGTTTTGATAATTACTGATTTGTAATAGTTTCTAATCAGGGAAATCAAACTCCCCTCTACTGTGATTAGAATTGTTTTACCCTAAAAACTATGTTTCCCAGAATTCCTCTTGTTACATTCTTATGTTTTGTATATAAAGTTTTGGGAACACAGCCCTCTAGGTTCTCTCTCTTCTCCTTTCTTCTCCTGCTTTCGCAATCAGGTAAACTTGTCTTTACTCAGGCTATATTTTTCTTCTGCTTCAAGTGATTATTAATAAATCTTATAAAATATAATACTTGGAGTTACTGGATATTAATTTTTATCTTACATTTAAATACTCTATTTTCATTGTTTCCTTTATACGTGGCCTATTATTCCTCCACATGAATTTTGTTATTATGATTTCTTATTCTATTCTCTTGGTAATTTAAGTAGCATGGAACTAAATCTGTAGAGGAATGCTGATAGAATTAGAATTCATGCTATATCAGCATAGTACAGTCACTGAACACACAATATTGCCCAGTTCTCTTACACCTTTATTTCTCCAAAAAAAAATGTTTTGAAATATTTTACCATGTGCATCATCATCTGTTAATTCCTGAATATGTAGTGCACTTCATCATTTCTAAAAATTTATTTTTTCTTCACAACTTACTTTTTATGCTTTTTTCTTAGTAAGACACAGAAATAAATATTGGTAATTTTTTGAAGTTGATTTTGCATCCTGCTACTTTACTAAACCTGTAATATTTAGATTGATTTTTGTTTTTTCTCAAGATTTTCTAAGTGTTCTGCAGATAACCATTAGCCCTCTTTAGGAATATTCTTGTTGTGTATCTTTCTTGTATTTTTAGTAGTTATCATTTTTATAAATATATTAAAAAATGGACACTAGACAATGTGGCTCACCACTCATTGTAAAGCTTCCTGTTTTGCTGGATTGTAAATACTGATAAATGTTTATTTTAGACAATTGCTTTTGGTTACATTAAATACCTGTTTAAAAACTCATTTTTAATCAATAATAGATTCTGATAGCTCTTTACAACTACTAATATAATAATTAGATTTTTACTGTAAGTGTGACTATACTAATTTGTCCCAAAATGTTGGCTTTTTCTTACAATGTGATTATGACCAACTTAGTTATAATGACTATTTTCACACATATTATTATAGTCATTTTGCATAGGTACACATATATTTACATTGGTATCTACTAATGGTAGTTTTTATACCTGTCCTTATTTCTTTAATTTCCTGGTGTATTTATCAGGATATTGTATGAGACACAGATGAAATTTGAACGGTTTCATTCAATTTTAAATATATATATATATATATATATATATATATATATA
>NC_058132.1:321131889-321195993 GCF_016433145.1 Gracilinanus agilis | reverse complement strand
TACACAGAGACTGATATACTGTGGTAAAATTGAATGTAATGGACCTCTGTACCAGCAGCAATACAATGACCCAGGACAATTCTGAGGGATTTATGGTAAAGATGCTACCCACATTCAGAGGAAGGACTGCAGGAGAGGAAACATATAAGAAAAACAACTGCTTGAATGCATGAGTTGAGGCAGACATGATTGAGGGTGTGGACTCGAAACTACCACACCAATGCAACTACCAACAATTTGGAAATTGGTCTTGATCAAGGACACATGACAAAACTAGTGGAAATGCGCATCGGCCATGGGTGGGGGGAGTGCGGGGGGGGGGGGTGAAGGGGATAAGAGGAGTATGAATCAGGCAACCATGTTAAAAATGTATATTAATAAATGTTAAAAAAAATTTTTAATGATACATATTTTTGTATTCACATTTTAGATTAGATGGATTAAAATAATCAAAAAAATGAAAAAAAAATTGATTGCAAACTAAATAATCTAGTCCTAAAAAATGAATTGGTCAGAGAACAAATCATAGAAACAAGAAATAAATTCATTAAGGAGAATGACAACGAGTTAACATACCAAAATTTATGGAATGCAGCCAAAATGGTACATCTGTAAAGAGTGATAATTTTGTTTCCTCATTCCTGCCTCTAATTCTGTCAATTTTTTCTTCTCTTATTGCTATAACTAGCATTTCTAGTACAATGTTATATAGTATTGGTGATGATAGCTATCCTTATTTCATCCCTGATCTTATTAGGAACATTTTTAGCTTATTACCATGACAGATGGTTTTAAATAGAAAATATGTATCATTCTAAGGTAAACTCAGTTGCTCTTATGCTTTCTCGTGTTTTTAATAAGGAATGATGGTTTTATTTTGTAAAAAAAAATTGTTTCTACCTCTATTGAGAGAATCAGATGATTTTTCATTGCTTCTGTCATTGTTATAGTCAATAATGTGGAGGGGGTCCTGATATTGAACCAACCACAAATTCCTGATATAAACCTCACCTGCTCATAGTACATAATATTTATGATATATTACTGTAATCTTCTTACTAGCCTTACTAGCATTTTATTAAAAATCATGGTTTTAATATTCATTAGGGAAATTAGTGTATAGTTTTCTTCCATTGTTTTTTCTCTTTCTGATTTATGTATTAGCGCCATATTTGCGTCATAGTGGGAATTTGGTAAGACTTCTTTGCCAATTCATCCAAATAGTTTATATGGTATTGGGATTAATTGTTCTTTAAATGTTTGGTAGAATTCTCTTGTGAATCCATTTACTCCTGGGAATTTTTTCTCAAGGACCTCATTGATAACAAATTTATAAGAATATAAGTCATTCCTCAATTGACAGAGGCTCAGAAGGTATGAACAGGAAGTTTTCAAAAGAAATCAAAGCAATTAAAAGTCATATAAAAATGCTCTAAATCACCAGTGATTAAAAAGAATATAAATGAAACAGTTCTGAGGTATCACCTCATACCTATCTGATTAGCTAATATGAAGAAAAGTAAAATGACAAGCATTGGAGGGAATATGGAAAAATTAGGACAGTAATGCACTCTTGATGGAGGTGTGAATTTATCCAAACATTATTGAGAGCATTTTGGAACTATATCTAAAGGACTATAAATTTATGCATATCTTCTGACTCAGTCATGTAGGACTAGTGTCAGAAACAATAAAGCTCAGAATGAACTGAAGCTAGCAGTGCATTATGGGAAAAACCAAAGAAGTTTTAAATAACTATATTATGAGGAAGATAATGACTAAAGACAGGGCAAAATTGTTGCTTGAGATAGAAAGGACAATACTAGATCCATATACCAAGAAATTAAAGAAAAGAGAATTCGACCTGTCTGTATAAAAAAATATTGATAGAAGCTCCTTTTGTGATGACAAAGTATTAGAAATTAAGAAGATGCCCATCAATTGGAGAAGGGCAAGAAGTTGATTATGTGATTTTGATCAAATACTATTTTTTCTATAAGAAATAATAGGAAACATGGTTTTAAAAAATCTGGGAAGACATATGAACTAATGCAAAATGAAATTAGAATTGTACACAGTAACAACAATCTTGTATGATGATCACCTGAGCTAGTGCAGTTGTACCCTGATTCCCTGAGATCTTGGAGAGTGGTGAAAGTTGAAAGCAGAAGACATCAATCTTGCAAAACAACACTGAGTAGGGAAGTGGCCTGTGATCTGGTGGACAGCTTGCAGACTTCACTCCCTACCTGGCTACTTTGGATCATCAGTTCTGGAGGAGATGGTTCCTGGCATCCTGAAACATCCCTGGAATAGTTCTGAGATCTCAAGTTCAAGCCCTCTTCCCCAGGTCCTTATCCAAGCTGTCAAAGCCTGGCAGAAGCCAAGTTGGCTAGGGATCTTACCCTTTTTTGACTCCAGTCCTGGGTTGTTAGTCATAGTTTACCTAACCCCCTTTCCAATCCCCTCTTATTATAATTAAACTGACTCCCTGTGTGTTTTTAGTAATTTAAAGTCCTCATTGTGTGTATGTAATAATCTGAAGCCATTCCAGGCTGGGAGAGGCAGTTGGTCAGGCTTAACTGTCATTTCAGTCAATGGTCATTCCCTTATTGTTAAACCTGGTTCCCTGACTTGTAAAGTCTCTCCCATTGTCCCTTATTGTCTCCTATCTACCCCACAGCCAACATTTAATACTTAAGTCACCTTTCCTGGTTTTTCTCCATTATACCTTGAAATCTGTTCGTCTAAATCAGGGGCCGGCAACGTATGGCTCTCGAGCCATATCTGGCTCTTTTGAGGGCCAGATATGGCTCTTTCTGCAGGAGCCATAAAGTCAATTTTTTTTTCAGGCGCTGTTACAGGAGCCCGCACTGTGAGCACTATACGGCTCTCACGAAATTACATTTTAAAAAATGGGGCATTTATGGCTCTCACGGCCAAAAAGGTTACAGATCCCTGGTCTAAATCTAAAAGCTATATCTTAACTTTCTGCTATTATTCCATCATGAATTGTGACATTTCCTTTTTTATTACCCATCATGGATACTGTATTTACCAGTTTCTCTTTAGTGGTCAGAAGCAGGGTCAGAATAACATTCTTTCATTGTTTCCTTCATATTTGGGAGGAAATTGAGCAAAAATCTACCTTTTTCTAACTTCTATGACTAGTCTTTGTTCTAGAGTCAAGCAAAAAAAAAATCAAACCAAACAACTAACCAACAACAACCCAGCAACAATAACAACAAAGCAAAAATTTATAATCTCTTGCCCATATGATAGTATTTCAAACACTTGAAAATAGTCATAAGTTTTTTTAAATCCTTTCATTTCCTAAATGTCCTCTATCTTTTAGCCAATCTCTTCAAAGCATCATTTTCAATTACCTGAAACTTTATAATCCTGACCACTATCCTTTTAATATGTGCTAGGGCAGTAATGGTAAACCTATGGCACAGATGCCAAAGATGGCATGCAGAGCCCTCTCTGTGGCCACACAACTTCCCTCTTCTCTCCCCCACAGAGTTCGTTACTAGAAATGCAGAGGGTCTTGGGTAGGGCTGTTCCCTTCTCTATCTCCACCTCGCATGATGATATTTTTTTCACATCACCCATCCTTCTGCCCAGCAGCCAAATGGAAGTGCATAGGGAGTAAGGTGGGCAGCTCACAGGTGGCAGAACTAGAGGAGACTGGAGGACTTGGACCACTCCCTCTCTACACTTGCTGAGGACATTCCTCACTTCACCTCACCCATTCTTCTGCCCAGCAGCCCAAGGGGCCTTTGGTTGGGGTATGTATTTTGGGGTGGGGCTTGGCACTCCATCTCTAAAGAGTTTGCCATCACTGTCTAGGATATCAATTTCTTCCTAAAATATTATTCCCCAAACTGAACATATTGATTCCTATGTGGTTTCTCACAGTCAGAGAATGTTTGTTACCTCCCTCATTCTAGACATGATTTCATCTATTAATTCATGGTAAGACAGTTTTAAAAGGAAGGAAATCACAAACCATTCCAATATCTTTGAAAAGTAAACTCAATGGACATTATTGGCATACTATAGTCCAGGGGTCACAAAGAGTCAGATACAACTGAATGATGGATAAGATTTGCATGTCATATTAAGATTGGAATCCAACAAAATGACTAAAGTCTTTCTGACATCTGACACCTATTTTTGTGGTCTTCCATCCTATATTCAAGAAACTTTTTTTTTTACTATAAGTTGAGAACTTTGTATTTATCCCTATTAACTTTCTTTTGGATAGCTTCAGCATACTCTTCCAACCTGTCAAGTTCAATTAGTATTTCTATTGGGTCATATAGTATTTTATCCTTCCCAGTTTCCTGTCACCTAGAAATTTTTTGTGCATACCATCTTTGTCTTTCTAAAAATCAATTAAAAAAATTAAAAATGAGAGTATCAAGGATAGGGGCCTTTGGCATTTGAGGAGATTTTTCTGTTAATTGACTTCAATCCATTAATTAATATTTATGTTCTAGTCGCTCAGAAACCCTTAATCTTCCTATCTGTTGTATAATTTAGGCCACATTTCTTTATATTGTTCACAAATATGTTGTGAAATTTGTATGTCAAATGCCTTCCTGAAATCTACATTTATTATTGGTCTACACCTTTTAAGTGACTTATTGTCTAACAATCTTAGTCAAAAATAAAATGAATTTGACCTAGCATGATTTCATATCTAAACAGCATTTATTAAGTGCAATACATGATATTAGATACTGAACATACATTATTCAAGCAAGTCATAGGTCCTATCCTCAGAGACCATGCATTTCAGTAAGAAGAATTAGGAAAATATACATATTGACAAGAATACAAAAATAATTAGTGATTAGTTCTTAACAACCCCATCTTAGCCTATAATGTCTTACCTGTTTCCTTTCAGAAGAATCATAAACAATTCCTCTAATAATTCTTTCTAGATTTTTTGCCAGGAAATATAATCAAATTCTGAAGTGATCCCCATCTTTCTTTTTTTTTTTTTAAACTTACACTCTTACCTGTCTCTAGTTCCTCAATTACTCTCTTAATCACTATTAAAATTCATTCTAAAGCCCCGTCCTTCATACACGCCCTTCTTTGGAACATGTTTATTACTGTTAATCATGCTCTGAGTCTCCCATTTTGGCAAGTTTAGTTTCATTCTCAATTTCGCACTCCAGAATATTGTATGTATCTAATCAGTTGCCACATCGCATGTTTATCCACTCACAACATCTCATGTAAGTGATTACTTTTCCCTAATTCCCCAGCCTTCACCCTATATCTGGCCTCATTATCTCTTGTCTAGATTATTACAGAAGTCTTCTAATTGGTCTCCCCATAGCAAGTCTCTCTCTTTTAAAAACTCTTAGCTTCAATCGTAAAATGTCTACTAAGTGTCAATTCCTAGGCAGAAGAGAGGTAAGGGCTAGATGATTGGGTTAAATGACTTACCCAAGGTCACACAGCTAGAAAGTGTCCCACCTCTGTCATAAATCTCTTGATAATTCAATCCATCTCTTACTCAGCTTCCAAAGTGACTTTAATAAATTATAGTTCTGAATATGTTGCCCCTGGCTAAACAAACTATAATATTCCTTAGCTTGTGTTTATCAGAACTTTTCACAAACTGCCCAACTTCCTACCTTTCCATTCTTCTCACATTTTATTTCCCTCTACTGAACACATTGTCCAGCAATGCTGGCTTACTTTCTGTTCCTCACAAAGGACACTCCAGGTTCTTCATCTGTGTTCTTTCTTTGGTTATCTTCCATACGTGGAAAGCTCTTCCTCATTATCTCTTTTTCTTCACATTCTAGTGTCTTTCTAATTATATCTCAAGCTCTGCCTTCTGTAGGATACTTCCTCAGTCTACACAGTCACTTGAGACCTTCTTGCTAAACTTACCTTCCTTTAACTCTATATACTTTTATTTATTTACATGTGTCATCCATATTAACACATAAGCTTATCCTTGGAAGAAACTGGTTTTTGTAGTTTTCTTTTAATATAGAATTTTCTTTTACATATTAAAATATATTTTCTTTTAAAATAGTAAATATTTAATAGAAGTGTGTTGGTCAAATGATGATAAGTAAATGTGAATGGACTAAAAAATCCTAGAAAATGAATAATAAATATTATGAAATAAGGAAACAAATCCTAACAATATTCTGCTTAAAGAAATCATAAAATAAAGAAACAACACATAATGGAAATTAGAGACCTAAGCAAAATTTGCTATGAATCAGGTTATTTTTAAAAATCATGAATTGAAATCAAGCTATACGACAAAATTTAAACATATATTCAAAATGTTTAGAGAAATAAATATGAACCTTATGTTATAAAGGTATAATAAGTAAATCAAATAATAATACAACTAGGTCCCAATTAGCTCAAATAATCCTATAAAGTGTATGAACTATTTGAATACATACTATTTCAAGTATAATTATATGTAAAATAAAGTAATTGTTTCAAGTCCAATGGAAATTTTTTATGTGAATTCAAATAATGTGCTATTTTAAAGGATTATTTTTATTAATCAAATCCTATCTTATTAAAACTAATTCATCAAGTTGCATAGCAATTCAACTCATTAAGGAAAATTTTTAATGGTAAATAGGAATACAATAATTATGAGAGAGTTCAACATTTCATTTTTAGTACTGTCCACATCTTCTGTCTTGGAATTAATACTAAGTACTGGTACTAAGGCAACAGTCAAGGGTTTTGTGAAAGGTTACATATGTAGGAAGTGTTTGAGGCCAGATTCAAACTAAGGACTTCTTGTATGTAGGCCAGATTCTCATCCACTAACTGCCTCCTAAGAGCTAAATAGAGCTTTTAAAAAATAAATAAATAAACAAAAATACTACTTTTGAACTAGAAAAACTATTTTTAAAAAGGTATGTCTGATTTAGGAGATATGAATGAATATATACAAAAATATAAATTGCCTAGATTAACAGCAGAAGAAATAGAATACCTAAATAATCCAAATAATCCCATATCAGAAAAAGAAATTGAACAAACCATCAAAGAACTCTCTAAGAAAAAATCATCAGGACCTGATGGATTCTCAAGTGAATTCTATCAGACATTCAAAGAGCAACTAATCCCTATACTATACAAATTATTTGATATGATAAACAAAGAAGGAGCCCTCCCAAATTTGTTTTATGACACAAATATTAGTAATTCCAAAGCCAGGCAGATCAAAAACAGAGAAAGAAAACTACAGAGCAATCTCCCTAATGAATGTAGATGCAAAAATCTTAAATAGAATACTAGCAAAGAGACTCTAGCAAGTGATCAAGAGGATCACCCACCATGATCAGGTGGGATTTATACCAGGAATGCAAGGATGGTCCAACATTAGGAAAACCATCCACATAATTGACCATATCAACAGTCTAACAAACAAAAATCACATGATTATCTCAATAGATGCTGAAAAAGCCTTTGACAATATACAGCATCCGTTCCTATTGAAAACAGTGAAAAGTATAGGAATAGAAGGACCTTTCCTAAAATTAATAAACAGTACATACCTAAAACCATCAACAAGCATCATATCAAATGGGAATAAATTAGAAGCCTTCCCAATAAGATCAGGAGTGAAACAAGTATGCCCATTATCATCTCTATTATTCAACATAGTTCTAGAAACACTAGCAATAGCAATTAGAGAAGAAAAAGAAATTGAAGGTATCAAAATAGGCAATGAGGAGACTAAGCTATCACTCTTTGTAGATGAAAGGATGGTCTACTTAAAAAATGCTAGAGAATCAACTAAGAAGCTGGTAGAAATAATCAACAACTTTAGCAAAGTTGCAGGATACAAAATAAATGCACATAAATCATCAGCATTTCTATATATTTCCAACACATCACAGCAGCAAGAGGTAGAAAGAGAAACACCATTTAAAATCACCCTAGACAATATAAAATACTTGGGAATCTATCTACCAAAACAAACACATGAATTATATGAAAACAACTACAAAACACTTTCCAAACAAATAAAACTGGATCTCAACAATTGGAAAGCCATTAATTGTTCATGGGGTAGGACGAGCTAACATAATAAAAATGACCATCCTACCCAAATTAATATACCTATTTAGCGCCATACCTATCAAATTACCAAAAAAACTTCTTTACTGAATTAGGAAAAACTACAACAAATTTCATTTGGAATAACAAAAGATCAAGAATATCAAGGGAAATAATTAAAAAAAAATGTGAAGGAAGGGGGCCTAGCAGTACCAGATATTAAAATATACTATAAAGCAGCAGTCATCAAAACAATATGGTACTGGCTAAGAGACAGAATGGAGGATCAGTGGAATAGACTTGGGGTAAATGACATCAGCAAGACAGTGTATGATAAACCCAAAGAGCCCAACTTTTGGGACAAAAATCCACCATTTGACAAAAACTATTGGGAAAATTGGAAAACAAGATGGGAGAGATTAGGTTTAGATCAACATCTCACACCCTACACCAAGATAAATTCAGAATGGGTGAATGACTTGAATATAAAGAGGGAAAATATAAATAAGTTAAGTGAACACAGAATAGTATATTTGTCAGATCTCTGGGAAAGGAAAGACTTTAAAAACAAGCAAGAGTTGGAGGAAATTACAAAATGTAAATTAAATGGTTTTGATTTTATTAAACTAAAAAGCTTGTGTACAAACAAAAACAATGTAGTCAAAATCAGAAGGGAAACAACAAATTGGGAAAAAAATCTTTATAACAAAAAACTCTGATGGGGGTCTAATTACTCAAATATACAAGGAGTTAAATCAATTGTATAAAAAATCAAGCCATTCCCCAATTGGTAAATGGGTAAGAGACATGATTAGGCAATTTTCAGGTAAAGAAATCAAAAGTATCAATAAGCACATGAGAAAGTGTTCTAAATCTCTAATAATTAGAGAAATGCAAATCAAAACAACTCTGAGGTATCACCTCACACCTAGCAGATTGGCTAAAATGAAAGAAGGGGAGAGTAATGAATGTTGGAGGTGATGTGGCAAGATTGGGACATTAATGCATTGCTGGTGGAGTTGTGAACTGATCCAACCATTCTGGCTGGCAATTTGGAACTATGCTCAAAGGGCTATAAAAGAATGCTTGCCCTTTGATCCAGCCATTACCATTGTTGGGTTTGTACCCCAAAGAGATCATAAATAAACAGACCTGTACGAAAATATTTATAGCTGCGCTTTTTTGTGGTGGCAAAGCACTGGAAAAGGAGGGTATGTCCTTCAATTGGGGAATAACTGAACAAATTGTGGTATATGCTGGTGATGGAACACTATTGTGCTCAAAGGAATAATAAACTAGAGGAATTCCAGATGAACTGGAAAGACCTCCAGGAACTGATGCAGAGTGAAAGGAGCAGAGCCAGAAGAACATTGTACACAGAGACTATGATAAAATAGAATGCAATGGATTTCTGTACCAGCAGCAATGCAATGACACAGGACAGCTCTGAGGGATTTATGGTAAAGAAAGCTACCCACATTCAGAGGAAGGACTGCAGGAGAGGAAACATAGAAAAAAAACAACTGCTTGAACGCATTGGTTGAGGTGGACATGATTAGGGATGTAGACTCAAAACCACCACACCAATGCAACTAACAACAATTCAGAAATAGGTCTTGCTCAATGACACATGTTAAAACCAGTGGAAATGTGCATTGCCCATGGGTTGGGGGAGTGCGAGGGATGAAGGGGAAAATAGGAGCATGAATCATGTAACCATGTTAAAAATCAGTATTAATAAATGTTTTTAAAAAGTTATGTCTGAAAGTCTTATAATAGCAACTTAGTAGAAACATCTAGAATCTATAGATTTCAGGGCTTTACATGATGACTTTACAAATAGACCACATAACAGGGCACAGAAAAATTATAAAGTAAATCTAAAAAGGCAGAAATTATAAACACATCCTTTATCAATAATGCAAAGAAGACAAGAAGAAAAAATAGACATGAATGGAGAAAATACTGATATCCCAAATCAAACATGTAAAAAAATCACAGAAAATATAAGTATGAAAAATTATAATACATAAGATAAAATTTTAGGGATACATGAAAGTCTTCAACAGAGGAAAATATTCCCCTATAAAAATAAATATAAGAGGATTAATTAAATGAGAAATTAATTTTTGAGACTCTAGAATATCAACAAATTAACAGGCACAAAAGAAGAAATTTTATGAATTAAATATTTATTTACAACCACATAAGCTTATCCTTGGAAGAAACTGGTTTTTGTAGTTTTCTTTTAACATAGAAGTTTCTTTTACATGTGAAAATGTAGTTTCTTTTAACATAGTAAATATTTAATAGAAGTGTGTTGGTCAATTGATGATAAGTAAAAAAAAATCACAGAAAAAAGTAAGGTAGGAAATGTTTAAAATAAATGATATTATAAAGTAAAAGTTGATCATTTCAAAAAATAAAATTGACAAATCATCTCAAAAGAAGAAATACAATTGATCAACAACTATATCAACAACTGATTAAATCATGAATATTTATAGAGTTAAAAAGCAACTGAACTCAAGAGGTTATTCTTCATAATCAGAAAATTAGTAAAGAAGATAAAAGATGAAAATAATCAGTGTTAGAAGTGTTGTAGAAAGATGTGAACACTAGTACTTTTTTTTTTTTTAAACCCTTGTACTTCGGTGTATTGTCTCATCGGTGGAAGATTGGTAAGGGTGGGCAATGGGGGTCAAGTGACTTGCCCAGGGTCACACAGCTGGGAAGTGTCTGAGGCCGGGTTTGAACCTAGGACCTCCTGTCTCTAGGCCTGACTCTCACTCCACTGAGCTACCCAGCTGCCCCCGACACTAGTATACTTTTGATACAGTTTCAACTTAATACAATTATCTTAGAAAACTTTTTGGGATTATGCTAAAAATGATTAAAATATTGATACTTTTACGCAGCAATCTATATGTATATATACCCATACATACATATATGCATACATTCATACATCTATACACACATAAAAACAAATGTGTGTGAACACAGAAATATATGTGCTTATATATACACAAAAATATTCATTTTAGCACATTTACGGTAGCAATGAAAATAGAATAACTAAATAAGATATGATACATTAATGCAATATTATTGCTTCATGAGAAATGATGAATATGTAGAATTTATTCCCTAATCTGTATGGCAAAGGAAAGCTCTCTATCTAGGGTAGATGAAGAGTGTTATATTTGGAAATGAATGCCATATAAAAATAAAAGCTATCAATAATATAATGAAAAAAGGATAAATCCAACTATATTTTAATGTCTGCCTTATAAATAAAGAGAAATATGTTTCAAGCCCCCAGCCAGAACTCAACCATGACAAATGTGTACAAGCTTCATTACACCTCAAGAAGCCACGAGTAGAAAGGCACAAACTTACAGTTTCCACCACATTCCTGCTGTCCTTGTTCCTTTCAAATATTGAAATATAACATGTTAGCCCTGAGAGGGACCTTATATGTCTTCTAGTTCACTTCTTTATTTTAATAAAATTTAAATCTCAAGGGGGGAATCTGGGTAGCTCAATGGATTGAGAGCCAGAACTAGAGATGGGAGGTCCTATGTTCAAGACTGGCCTCAGACACTTCCCAGCTGTGTGACTCTGGACAAGTCACTTAACCCCCATTATCTAGCCCTTACCACTCTTCGGTCTTGGAGCCAATGCACAGTATTGACTCCAAGATGTAAGGTAAGAGTTTAAAAAATAAAGAAAAGAAAAAATAATTCTAATCTCAAGATCATCAAGTCCTCTATGTTCAAAATGGGCATTATTGTAAGTTGTTTTACAGGATTTGCAAGAAGCCATGTTTGGGGGCAGGGCTACCAGTTGGATACTTGGAATCTTGGGAGATTCCTGATGCCATGCCAGGGCATGAGACCAATTGTCAGTTGGGCTGTACCCTATATAAAGGAGAGAGAAACTGAACTCAGGGTCTCAATCTTGAGCCTGGGATCTGGGTGGTGAGGACAAACTTTTCTCTCTTTGATTTATTGGTCAAGTCAAGAATCAACCAACATACCTTGAAATTACAGGATTTTCTACTGAACTTTAGGGTCTATTAACATCATTCAACAAATTACTACAAAAGATTTATCCATCTATTTTTCTTCAACCAAGCTGCAATTTAATCCGTCTATAGGTAGACTGTGTTCATTAAAACAGGCCAGTGGGCTTTTAATATTCTGAAGCTGTTGGATTATATCGTTTGAGAGAGGAATAGATTTCAGTTAGGGATTCCTAAAACCTTTTTCCCTTCCTTCAGCTTCCCTTGTTATTTGAATACTTCAAGTAAAATCCTTATCAAACTAGTTACTGACCTTTTGTTGGTTGGCCTAAAAACAAGGCAGCCTCAAAGGAGTTCTAAGGGAACTTGAAGGGATAGAGAGGGGTCCAGCTTCATCCCTTAAAGCTGTGATTAACTATCATCATTAATTTTAGCACTCAGATGCATTATTGACATTCATTAATACTCCAATAACACTGATACAGTTATCATCAGTTAATCATCGATTGATACCAGGAGGTTAGTCTTCCAGAGGAACCATATTGTGATTGGTTGAGGGGATTCCAAAGGAAGTTTAGTTATATCAGCTGACTTCCTGTTGATACCAAAGGGAGGCCTAAAGCTCTGCTAACATCTGGGACTTTTTGTTTTATTCCTCTTAGCAAATACGTCAAATCTACTGATTCCCTCAATGATCATAACAGTTCAAGCTTCATCACACCTCAAGAAGCCACTAGTAGAAAGGCACAAACTTACAGTTTCCACCACATTCCTGCTGTCCATTCCCTTGTTCCTTTCAAATATTGAAATATAACATGTTAGCCCTGAGAGTGACCTTATATGTCCTCTAATTTACTTCTTTATTTTGTTAGAATTTAAATATCAAGATCATCAAGTCCTATTCCTGGAGCTGGCTACATAACTAATAGAAAATAGTCAGGGTTTCCTTCACTGAAATTAAAATAGTGGGGCCAGTACAGTTCTTTCCTGTGACAGTCTAACAACTGCCATCCTAAGACTCATAATTTTTTCTAGCCTGTACTACTCCATGATGGTTGGAAATAAAGAGGCCCCCAAGAGAGGACGATAGAATAAAACTATTGGGAAAATTAGGCAGGCATGTGAAGTCTTACTGTGCCAATCATTTTAACAATAAGCATTTTTAAACAATTATCTTTGCTAGGAACTTTGCTAAGTTCTAGGGAGGTGAGGAAAAGATGAAGTAGTCCTGGCCCTCATTGTGACTCCTTTACATTATTACATTACTACAAAAGAAAATGATAACTAAAACACTTAAGGTATCTATGATACTTGAACCTAAATTCTACTTAGAACACTTATGGTCCTGAAGATACTTAAAAACTTTAAAACTATTAGGGAAGTAAATAGGAACACATATAGAATACAGAGACTAAGTTAAATATGATGGTTGATACAAAAAAAACCCAGAGATAAGAAAGAAGAACACAATGGGAAAAGAGAAAAGGAAATCTTGGAAATAAATTATCACACATGAAGAGGTACAAAAGAATCAAGACATTTTGGGGGCAGGGATTAAAAGTCAATGATTGAACCTTGCTCTCATCAGAATTGGTGCAAATTGGGAATAACATCCATGCTCAGTTAGTTATAGAAACCTATCTTACCTTTCAGGGAAGTAAAAAGGGAAGAAGGAATAAGAAAAGAGCTTGGGGTTAGATGAAAAGGAGGATGAACTTGGGGAGGCAGTAGTAAAAGGCAAAAATTTATGAACAAAGAAAACTGAAAAGAGATAAAGAAGGATAAAGAGGAGGGGAAATAAGATAAAGGAAAATACAAAGTTAGTCATTAAAACTGTGAAAATGAATAGGGTGAACTCACTCATAAAAGGGAAGCGGATAGCAGAGTAGAAAAAAATCAGGATCGTACAGTATACTATCTACAAGAAATACATTTAAAACAAGATGCACACACAGGGTAAAGAAGAACAGAATCTATTATGCTTTGGTTAAATTTAAACCAGGGCTACCAATTCTAAACTTAGCAAAGTAAAGGTGAAAACTGGTCTAATTAAAAGAGATAAGAAAGGAAACTGCATCTTAATAAAAGATAACATAGACAAAGAACCAATATCAATATTTAAGACATTTGCTTCAAGTGATATAGCATTGAAATTCCTAAAGAAGTTACATGAATTAAAAGAGAAAATAGATAATAAAACTAAATTAGTGATATTAACTTTCCTCCTTCAGAATTATATAAACCAAACCAAAAAAAAGAAGGAAATAAAGAAAAAAGAAATTAAAGAGGTGAATAGAATTTTTTTAAAAGTTAGATTTGATAAACCTCTAGAAAAATTGAATGGAGATAGAAAAGAATATACTTCTTTTCCCCCAGCATTGTATGGCACCTTTACAAAAACTGAACATATAATAGGACGTAAAAGCCTCACAACCAAATATAGAAAAGCAGAAATATTAAATAAACCCATTTCAGATCATAAGATTATAAAAATTACATTCAATAAATGATTGCAGAAAACAAATATAAAAATTAATTGGAAACTATACATTTTTTAAAAATGAGTGGGTCAAAGAATAAATCATAGAAATTATTAAAACTTTCATTAAAGAGAATGACAACAAAGAAACAACATACCAGAATTTTGGGAATGCAGCCAAAGCAATACTAGTGGAAAATGTCTATATCTAAATGTTTAGTTCAATAATAATAATTTTTTTAAAACCTAAACCTCAAATCATATACCCATATATACAAGTGATAAATCATGTTTTTCTTCTGCATTTCTACTCCAACAGTTCTTTTTCTAGGTATGAAATTGGAATCTGTTACCCTAAAAACTACAATCCCCAGGGAAGCTGCAATCTCCAGCAAAACTTTGATTCCCAGAGCCCCACTCACTTCCTGTCATAATGTGCTGATGTAGACAGGATATAAATTGGGTGGAGTTACCTGTCTAGGCCTCTTTTCCTTCCTTTTGGGGCTTTGGTGGAGCAGGAATTTTGAACAGATAGAAAACTTAGGCATGTGGTTCTATTTTGTCAGACAATAAACTTTATAAAAATATAACATTTGAAGTATTGAGCATTAATTCAACTCTTAACATTTACGGCAACCAAGAAGGGATGGTTCAGAAACCCTTAATTCTCTCTGAGTAGATTAGTTTGAAAAGAAACCATGTTTGTCCTGCCACGGCTTTTCATGCCCCCCCACTCCCCTCCAGAGCATACTCTCTTCGGAGCTACCACCTGTTGCTGGTGATCCTGCCTCTTGTTGTTTACTCCCTGGGTGGTCCCAGCCTGCTTCTGACACTCCTACTCCTACTCCTGTTCTTCCTGTTCCTCTTGCTGCTGCTGCTGCTGTTACTGCTACTGATTGGAGCTACTCTCTGGAAGCTTGGAAAGTATAAATCTTTCCTTTTCTTTGCCAACAGCTGAGTGCTTGCTCCCTGCTTACCTTGGAAGCCCAGGTGTGTTTCCCTTAGGCAATCCCTCTTAACTTCCCTGTCCATGTGGCAGGGGAAATAAACTGCTCCCTGGTGGTTTACCCTTAGGGGGAAGGGGAAGGAAGGTTATTCTTCCAAACAGGAAGTAAATTGCAAGCATGGCCTGATCTATGAACAAACAGTGCATCGCTTATTTCAAATGGCTCCCAGTTTTAGGATGTTTTTTCTTCCTACCATTCCTGGGCTGCACTTGTCCTTACAATTAGCTTGCCTGAGATTCAGGGGAGAGATTCATCTCCCTACACCCCCTTGCCATTCTGGCCTTCCTGGTCTCTATAATACATCCTATATGGGATTCCTCCACTCTATGTTCAGTGTGGAATTTTCCCTCTCTATGGGAGATCCCAGAGAAGTGACCAAAAGGAATCTAGATGAATGATGACACTGGGGAGGGTAAAGAACCTTAAAGAGTCTGGAGGTAGATTTTAAGTCTTTTCAGACTCCATTGTCTTATGGAAATCTCTATCGGAATTGGAAAAAAAAAAACACCTCTTGAATTCAGTGCCTGTATCCTCTCACATATATTGTATATTCTGATTGCTTGTTTTAAGATTTTATTTTGTTTGTTAAGTTCTGTTACACTATGTCACTTTAAATTACTGTATTTTGACAATTAGCTATATATGCTATTACATTGTGTACCTCCCCATATGCCTGGATTGAGGAAAATAACATTGTAAAAGCCAAGGAAAATTAATTAATCTAAAAAAATAGATTTTAAAGGGCCTTCTGAAGTGAAGTGCCTATTATATTCCCTACCTCCTTATTTATAAAAATGTAGTGGATGAGATATATAAGTTCATCTGGAAGGTGGAAAGTTTTTCTAAGGGGCATGGTACCCCTAACCATTACCCAGTTCTGCATTTATAAAAATCTGATGTGATTTTTACTATTGTAGACCTTGCCTCCAAAATGCAGTGGATGGGATATAGAAAAGACATGACTTTAGATCTGTTACAGTCTTGTGCCAAAGGAGAGAGCAAACCCAAGGTATAAACCATGATGGGTTATAGTCTTATACAAGATATGGGAAAGTTAGGGACATGGTACTCCTAAATGCCCCCCAGAGGGAGCATTTCAGCCAAGATTGAAAGCCATGTGCTTCAGTGACTACCTGAGTTGATCCGTGTGTTTGTCAATACCCTCCTCAGTGGGGATTGTATAACTGTCATTAAATTCTAGTTTTATAAAAGTTTTTCTTGTTTGAGAGTAATTTTGGGATAAGGAACTTGCTACCTCCCAGAATCTAGAAGACGAATTACTTGAAGAAAAGCACCATGGAGATGCCTTCAGAAACCTCACACTGCACCAAAAGATCCAGAATGAACTTTGGGTTGTAGTGAAATTGAACTGTGGGGGGTTGTAACACATTTATTTTGTATGTATACTCATGCCAAAGGGGACTACCCTCTAATTAGTTTTTTGTCAATGTGCCTAGCAATCATTGGTTTTGTTCTCTTTCACTTTTATCCACAAATTATTGTAATTTATAAGTTGGTTATGTTTACAAGATCCATTGAAGAGACTAGTCTTCCAAAGGATCTCAGGAGGGATTGTGAAATTGGAATCTGTTACTCTAAAAACTACAATCCCCAGTGAAGCTGAGATCCCCAGAAAAATTATGATTCCCAGAGCTCCACTCACTTCCTGTCATTACACGCTGATGTAGACAGGATTTAAATTGGGTGGAGTAACTGTCTAGGCCTCTTTTCCTTCCTGTTGGGGCTTTGGTGGAGCAGGCATTTTAAGCAGGTAGAAAACTTAATCATGTGGTTCTATTTTGTCAGATAATAAAATATAAAAATATAATATTTGAAGTACTGAACATTAATTTAACTCTTACATAGGTGTGGATAGCATTCTTTCTCATAAGTCCCTTGCTATTAGTAGCAAAATCAGTTACATTTGATCATCCCACAATGTCTGAGTTACTATGTATAATATTCTTCTGGTTCTGCTCATTTCACTCCATATCAGTTCATGTAAGTCTTTCTAGGAAGATGTCCATTTAAAATAACTATAGACAACATAAAGTATCTGGGAGTCTACCCACAAAAACAAACTAGGTCACAACTACATGATATTTTTCACACAAATAAAGTCAGATCTAAACAATTGGACAATATTAATTGCTAATGGGTAGGTTCAATCAATATGATAAAAATAACAGTTATACCTAAGTTAATTTACCTTTTCAGCGCCATAATACTAACAAAGTATTTTACTATTATTTCATAGAATTAGGAAAAAATATTAAAATTATTCTGGAATTTAAAAAGGTTAAGAATATCAAGGGAATTAACAAAAAAAATATATGAAGGGAGATGGATTAGCTGTACCAGATCTCAAACTTATCACAAAGGGGCAGACATCAAAATAATCTGGCACTAAGAGATAGATTAGTGAATCAATGGAATAGATTAGGCACTCAGAATATAGTAGTAAATAACCACTATAACCTAATGGTTGATAAACTCAAAGATTAAAGCTTTTGGAAGAAGAACTCACTATTTGATAAAAACTACCAAGAAAACTATATAACAATATGTCAGAAACTAGGCACAGAATAGCACAGAACAGTACCTCACACCATAAATCAAGGTAAAGCCAAAATGGATACGTGATGTAAAGATAAAAGGGAATATAAAAAAATAAATTAGGAAAACACAAAATATTTTACCTGTCAGATCTAAGGATAAGACAAGAATTTGTGTCCAGACAAGACACAGAAGACATTAGAAGATACAAAATTGATAACTTTGACTGTATTGCATTAAAGTTTTTGACAAACAAAATCAATGTAACCAAGATTAGAAGGGGAAACAACTAACTGGGGGAAAAAATCTTTATTGCAAGTTTCTCTGACAAAGGCCTCTTTTCTCATATATATTGAGAAGTAAGTCAATTTTATATGAATACAAAGTATTTTCCAACTGACAAATGTTCAAAGGATATGAACAGGTAATTCTCAGGTGAAAAACTTTAAACTGTCTTTAGTCATATAAAAAAAATTCCAAATCAAAATTAATTAGAGAAATGCAAATGAAAAACTCTGAGTTACCACCTCGCACCTTTCAGCCTGGCTAGAATAACAAAAAGGTAAAGTATCAATATTGGAGATGTGGCAAAATTGGGGCACTAATGCATACTTGGTGGAGATGTGAACTGATCCAAATATTCTAGAGACTAAATTGGAACCATGCTCAAAGGACCATCAAACTGTGCATACCTTTTAACCCAGCAATACAGTCACTAGATCTATATCCCAAAGATATCAAAGATGGGGGGAGGGGAGGAAGGACCTGCTTGTGTTTTGATAGCTCTTTTTATAGTGGTAAAGACCTTGAAACTGAAAAGATGTCCATCATTTGGGGAATGGTTGAACAAATTCTGGCATAACATTGTAATGGAATACTATTGTGCCATGAGAAATGACTAATAAGATGATCACCAAACCCCTCCTTCTTCCCCCCCCCCCAAAAAAAAAAACCAATGTGGTAAAACATATATGAAGACATGGAGGGTGAAATGAGTAGAACCAGGGAGACATTGTACACAGCAACAACAGTATACAATGGCCAATCATGAATGACTTAATAAAACAAGGATCCAGGACAATTTCAGGGGACTCATGACAAAAAAAGACTATCCACTGCCTATCCACTCCACCTGATGGAGTCTGAATCCATATTGAAACATTATTCTTCATTTTATATCCTCTAAGAATTTTCCCTAGTGTAAGTGATGTCATTTCACATTATGATGAATGTGAAAATATGTATTACATGATAAAAACATGTGCGACCTATATAATATTACTTGTCATTTTGGGGAGGGGACAAGTGGGAAAGAGGGAGAGAACATGGGTCCCAAAATGCCAGAAAACAAATTTTAAATATTATACCAGTATGTAATCTGGAAAAAAATAATTAATAAAAAATATGACTCACTCCTCAATTGCTTCTGACCTAGGCGAAAAAAATTCCTATTCATGTCTCTGTCAGAGTTACTTTCTACTTCCCTCCAATAGGTTGCTTGAGATCACAAAGCTAACCACTAGAATAACCAGTACTAGAATCTGGGTATTTCGACTTTAATCTTGGAGCTACTCCTCTTCTCTGTCATCCTTGTTGGGCAATTCTTTTTTAAATGTTGTGAAAGGTGGTGTTAGGACCCAACCATAAAGAAAAGGATTTTGTTATTAATACCTCAGACAGTTGTTTTCTGCTTCAGTGCATCAGTCATCTTTCTCCAATTCAACAGCTGGCACTGTCGAAACAAAGTGATTCATTTTTAGTGGAAAGTCTCTTTGCCCTCTACACACCATAGCATTTGGGACTCTCAAGTCCAATGACAAACTCCAGTTTCACCCAGGATTCTGCAATTTGATTTTGAAAGAATAATTCTGAAGAGTTTTCAGGTTACATTCAAGTTACCAACTCTTGCTCATAATTCATATTCTGCTTTAAATGAGTAGAATTTGCTGTGTCTTATTCCTTCTTTTTTCCTCCTTTCTGATATGCAAAACTGCTTTTTTTTATTCTGATCTGATCTAAGAAGAACTTAACATTTACATACCATGTGTGGAATTTAATTTCCTAACTATCATTTTATAAAGTATGAAATGATAGTGCTATGTCTCTGGGCTTGAAAAACCAAAGTCTTCAAGTCTATAGGGAGCAAAACACTGATTGATATGTTAATACAGTAGGGTTGTCTCGTGGAAAGATATGTAAAAGAAGCAGCTAAATATATACTTCTAGAGCATGACAGTCCTGGTTGCTGTAAGTTTTTAAATTAAAGAAATAAAATACCTCAAAAGGGCATTTCAAGTCAAGTAAGCTTTTTTCCAATTTAATTTTGCCTAGATTTCTGGTGTTATCATATGTTCATTTGCTCATCAAATATTTATTACCTATTACTTACAAGGTACTGGGCTGGGCACTGTTATAAAGTTGGTTACAAAATTGTATCTGTCCTCAAGGAACTTTGTGTTTAGTAGGGGAGATATGAAAGGAGGATAAATAATCATCACATAGGGTTTGATATCTTAGAAAAGCTTTGGGAGGAGGGATTATTTGTCATTTTTTGTTTTTTGTTTGGTCTTGTACATAGAATAGTATCTTGTTCATGGTAGGTCCTTACTGGATATTTAAATTGAATTGGATATTGATTAATACAGAAATAATTTTCAAAATAATAGCAGAAATAAAGAAATAATAGCAGAAATAATAGCAGAAATAAAGGAAACGATTGTGAGATCAGAAAAGGCTTTTTGTAGGTGATGACATTTGAAATAACAGCCTTGAAGAATGTTAGATATTATGTTTGGTGAATAGCAAAGGAAGGATTTAGTCTTTCCTGAAAGGGAGTAAAAGGGAAGATAGAGAGGAATTTTCTAGAATCTACAGCATCATCAAAGTAAATGACAAAGTAATGCAGGTGGTATAATATTGTCTTTAGTATCTATGGAATTGAAATCAATTAGTCACTCAAACCATTGTTGAGGGCATACTAAGCACTCAACCAAGCAATGAGCACAAGGGAGGAGATACAAAGAACTCTAAGGCAGCATTGTTTCTTTTGAGAATTACTGATGGCATAAAAATATAAAGATGAAAACTGGTTAAATACTGATACAAAGTGATGTATGACAAAGGCCAAAACAGTTTTACAGATATCTCATGCTATAGGAACACAAAAAGAAGAGATCAATATCAATATGGGCTGGAGCAGCTTGGGAATGGAAGGTTCCTGAAGTAAAGACTCAAATCTTGCCTTAAAGAATGGTTAGGCTATGGAAAGGTAGTGTGCAATCAGGTATAAGTACCACAAAAGCAAAGGCATAAGGATGGAAATTTAACTTCCCAAAACATATTTCCTTTAAAAAATACTTGTTAGTTGGGATCTTGGCTGATTTTGATTTTATTAACACTTACAAATAGTAGCCTCCACTGAGACAAGGGGAGCCCATCTGTACTGCTTTTCTTGCTGTCTTTTTCTGATGCTTATGAGGGTAATTAGTTCATGACAACTCCCTGATGGATAACTCTGCTGTTTGCTAATCTTGTCACATTGGTCACTGGATAGAGGTACAACTAATACATTGTGGCTGCCCCAATAGCACATTAATAACTAGCCCCAACAAAAAGATGACAGGGACAAGAAATCCATGGCATTTTAATTTTCCATCCTTACAAGTTCCCCAAACTGAAAAGAAATTTCCATAATACTGCATCAAAACTGACACCAAGGTCACATCTCAAGCCTCACCTCATTCCTATATCTTGGAGACACTTGAAGGTGCTCAGCTAAGTCTTATATTCCTAAGTGGCCTACTCTCTACAACTTGACCTAGAAGTCTACTCCCATTCCTCCTTCTTGCACTGCTGCTGGGTTGAATTGATTTCCATTGGGACTTTCAGTAAAATTCATTAGAATAAGAATTCAGGTAACTTTTCAGTGTTGCTTAATAAGACCTTAGCATTTGCAGCAGGATCATCAATCTAGTAGAAGACCTGCCTTTTAGATTGCATGGGAAATGTTTCAGAGATATTAAGCAAGGTCATTCTGAAAGAATTAGAAAAGTTGAGTTTGAGAAGTAAAGATTATAGAGAGATGTAATACCTGCCTTCCGATATCTATAGTTCTGTCATACACAGGAAAGATTACTTTTATTCTGTTTGGTTTCAGTGTTTACAACAATCAATTTGCAGACAGTATAGATAAAGAAATTCAGGTTCAATATAAGTAAGGACTTTCTAATTCAGATGAAGTTCACAAACAAGAATTAAGCAGCTATTCTTTTTGAGGCACCATGGTGGAGATTAAAAGAAACAAAGATAAAAATGACAGTCTGCTTGAGAAGAATTTACAATCAAACAGGAGAGGCTATGCATATATATGTATGTGCATATGTGTATATGTAAATATTACATAATGCTAACATTATGTATAGTAAATATCATATAACATTAGAAAAATGCAAGTTAAAATGACTCTGAGGTACCACCTCACACCTCTCAGCTTGGCTAATATGACCAAAAAGGAAAATGATAAATGCTGGAAGGGATATTGGAAAATTGGGACACTAATACACTCTTGGTAGAACTGTGAACTGATACAACCATTCTGGAGAGCAATATGGAATCATACCTCAAGAGCCATAAAACTATAACATAGTAATAATCACTCTTGGTTTTACATCCCAAAGAAATCAAAGAGGAGAAAAAGGACCTACTTATACGAAAATATTTTAAGAGCTCTTTTTGTAGTAACAAAAAATTGTAAACTGAGGGTTGTCCATCAATTGGGGAATGACTGAATGAAATGCAGTACATACTTTAACGGAAGACTATTATACTATAAGAAATGATGAATAGGGTCAGTTCAGAAAAATCCAGAATGACTTCTATGAAATAATGTAGAATGAAATGAGCATTACCAGGAGAAGAGTATAAACAGTAACATAGATATTGTATGATGATCAACTGTGAAGGATTAAAATATTAAAAGCAAAACAAGGTTCCAAAATAACCCCAAGGCACTCATGGTAAATATTACTGTCCACAGCCAAAGAAGAAAGCCTGTTGAAGCCTGACTGCAGATCAAAGCACAAAATCTTTCACTTTATTTCCTTAGTGAGTTTTTAAATAGCATTTATGTATAGCATGAGGAATATAGAAATATATATTACAGGAAAACACTGGTATAGCCTTATTTTTTACTGCCTCAAAGAGTGAGAAAGGGAAGGAGAGAATCTGAATCACAAAATGGCAGAAAACAATTGTCAAAAATTATTTCTACATATAATTGTAAAAAATTTTAAAAGTTAAATTTTTAAAAAGAATAATAGCAGAAGAGTGACTTATCATGTAACTATTTCTATCCAAATCTCATTTAAAAAAGATGTATGGAATGATATAAATAATGACAATAGCTTAACCTTTTATAAACACTTCATAATTTTTCTTTCTTCACAAATATTAGGAAGGTGGTATAAGTATTATCCTTATTTTTAAGATGAAGAAACTAAGAATCATAGTGGTCGATTCAATTGTTCATCATCAGCTAGCCTGGTAAATGTTGGTAGTTTGGATTCAAATCTAGTTCTCCTGACTCTAAATCCAATTTTAGTCCAACCTCTGAGGGACTAGACTAAATTATCTCTAAATTCCCTTCCAGATCTAAACCTTATGATTCTATAACTATAAAACACTAACACAGAAAAAATGCCATACAGCAATAGATTGAACCCCTTTCTCCTCAAGAAATACTTGTCTAGGGCTTGGACAACAATATTTTTTCCCTGTATCTATAACTGGGAATAATTTCTGTACACTAATCTTAAACAGAGTAAAAAGTTATTATTTTCTTTTAATAATTTGAAACTTATGTATCATGTATATTCTGGCTCACCAACCTCACACCAGACTGACTCCATCTGCTCTTCATGGTTCCAGGATACCCTAAGAAGTATTTGTTATCTCTAGGGTCATTGGTTCAAGCTTTGATCCCTCCCACTATTAGGTTCCAGTTAATAATGCCCCAGTTATATTTAAGCATTTAATATCAATTATCTTCAACAAAGGGATAATTACTTTTAAGATTTATTAAAAGTAAAGCACAAATATTTTCTGCTATGTCTTGGGATCATGTTCTCCCCTATACCTCCTTTGGTCTCTAGAGGTAGTAGGTTCACTCTTAGTTTAGTTACTGTATAGCTTTGGTTCCACCAAGTTCAAATTCAAATGTCACATCATTGCTTAGATGAGTCTGTCTCAGATATTGCTAAAATGGGATCCTGAAAGTCTTTTCCTCTCAGGGCATCTGTGCTTCACTGAATGCAAAACCTGGTCTAGAATCTGTTTCCCAGATTCCTGTAGCTCACTCTTTCAATTTCCAGATGAATCTTCTTCATCCAAAATGGAAAAGAATAAATGCAGAGGGTAAAGATCATTATTTGGGGTCACATGGTCTGATTTGAAAAAAGGCCTCCAGACCTCTCTTCTTAAAGCATTTTTCCCACTGGTCACTATGAGCAAAAGAAAACTAACAGAGATAGACTAGCTGAAAAGATTGGAGCAAGAGAGATGGCAAAAGACAACTAAGGCCATTTGATTGGATCAGCATCCAGTCATAGAACTTCCCACTGAGTACACATTTACCTAACCAGGACCAGGAGGTAAAAGAATGTTCATGTATGCTTCACAGTCTTTCCTAGGCCCTGCCCTTATATGTCATCTTGACACTGGTGGAAGCAGGTCCCCCACTTTCTTCAGAGAAGCAGATGCCATCCCAGGCACCCAGCACATCTGCATGAACAAATAAATAAATAAATAAACAAGTGGCTGGATAAATATATATGAATATGTATATAAAATAATATATAGATAATAAATAAAAATATATATAATATATATAGGAGTATATATAATATACAAAGTAAGCTATATACAGGAACAAAAGGGAATAATTAATAGAGGGAAGACACTAGAATTAAGAGGGGTTGGGGAAGCCTTCCTATAAAAGATTAGGTTTTTTGCAAAAAAAAAAATAATTAAGGACCCATGACCTATACTTTCAAATTATGCAAGACATACATACATATATGCATAATACATATATTAACTTGATCTAGAATACATAGCATAGAAAGTCAAATACGAAGCTCGTCTATATCTGAGACTTAATTGATCAATCAATAAATATTCCTAAGTAACTATTATATTCCAATCACTGTACTAAATTATGGTAATACAAAAGGAGGCAAAAGATAATACCTGCTCTCAAGAAGCTTACAATTTAATGGAGGAGATAGAATATTATTAAATAAATACAAAGCAAGCTATATACAGGAAGAAAAGGGAATATTTAATAGAGGGAAGACCCTAGAATTAAGAGGGGTTGGGGAAACCTTCTAATAAAAGTTTAGATTTAATTGTAATTTTAAGTTAGCCAGGGAGGTGAGTAGTCAGAATGAAAGAGAGAAGCATTAGGGACAAGCCAGAGAAAAATTGGAACTAAAAGATGTCTCCATCTGACCTGAGGAAACAGGCTTCCCTAGGGACCAAGACAACCATACATTTTTCTCTCTTTTTCTTTACTAAATCTATCATCTATCTGTCTTTCTATCTATCTATCCATCTATCTGTTTATCTATCTATTTATCTATCTATCTATTTATCATCTATCTTTGTATATATATGTATATATATATATTTTATAAATACATCAAAATTATATTAATTGTAAATATTATTTTTTCATTTTTAGTTCTAACTTGTCTCTCTCTCCCTCCCCCCTCCAATATCTCTTGAGAAAGCAAGCAATATGATATCACTTATACCTGAAGTCATGGAAAACATATTTACATATTACCCATTTGCAAAAGAAACACACACACACAAGAAGAAGAATAAAGTTAAAAAAATATGCTATCTGCATTAAGTTGATCAGTTCTCTCTCTGGAGGTGAATAACATTTTTTGTTATGGATCCTTTGGAATAGTCTTGGGTTGTCTTGATAATAGTAGCTAAGTCACTCCCAGTTATTCACCATTATAATATTACTGTTAATATATACCTTATTCTGATTCTGCTCACTTCACTTTCATCTGTTCATATAAAATATCCCACGTTTTTCCGAAACCATCACAATCACATACCACAACTTATTTAGTCATTTCCCCAATTGATGGGTATTTTCCCGCATCAATAGGAGGCAGACTGGTAATAAGAAAGGGGCTGCTAAGCCTCACTTGGGCCTGACAGGCTCTGTTGGCCAAGTCTGCCAAGCTGGCTCTGAATTCACAGATGATAGATGGATCTGGGCTAGTGAGTGATGTGTTTGCCTGGGTGGTTACCCAATGTGCTAGTAACCCCAGGACTTAGGAAGTTCAGCTTAGCCAAGCCTCTGCCTCTACAACAGTGCCCAAGCCAAAGAATTCTATTGAGAGTTGTATGTGTGTTCAACAACTCCTCTAGCCCCTTATCTTCGGGTTGAATTCAATGGTAAAAGGTTAGATTGGGTTGGTGGTGATGTGCTAAACAGATAATGAGATTTTCTAACTGAGGTTTGAATAAATCCCTTTCCCTACAGCTGTAGATATTTACTGATCAGGAAAGGAATACCAATCTTCTTTGGATTAAACTACAACAGGATTTATTTGCTTATCTAAAGGGTTAGTAACAAGGAAATCAGGATAGAGGTTTGGGGAATGCTAAACTAATCTAATTGAATTAAAGTAATCTAAATCTGTAGAAGATGAGTTAATAACAGGCTGGAGATTCTTCTCCCTCTCTCAGTCCCAGGCTTGACCCACCATGGTACAAACCAAAGGAGAGGGAAGCTAATGGTGTTCTTAATAGCTGTGGTGTTCTCTCTCAGTTCTATCAGTAGCAGGTAGAATAACTTCCTAAGACACTCAGGTATAGATGCTGGATTGAAGGTCTATGGTCTACCCTCGCAAGCACCCTCCTCCCAGGATTCTCAAATTTGAGACCAGGTGTGCTGTAGTCCCAGGGTATTTATAGGGGTGGTTCCAACTGTCTTTTGGCCTTGGCTCACACCACCTGGGCAAATTACAAAGGACATTCCTTTCACACAAGATGTCCTCCATTTTGCCCCAGAAGTTCTTTATTACAGTATCCCCATCAATTTTCAATTATTTGCCACCATAAAAAGGGGAAAAGCCGCGATTATACTTTTATATAAATAGTTGTATTTTTTTTTGAATCTCTTTGGAATAGAGACCTAGTATTATTTCTGGGTAATAGGGTATGGATAGTGTCATAGCCATTTTAGTATATTACCAAGAATGTTCAGCAGCAAGAGACAGAAAGAGTAATTCCATTTTAAAATAATCCTAAACAATATAAAATACTTGGTTATCTACTTACTAAGAAAAACACAGGAATTATATTAACACAATTCAAAACATTTCACATGAATAAAGTCCAAGCTAAGACACTGGAAAAATGTTAATTTTTCATAGATAGCCCAGGTTCATATAATAAAAGTGACAATTCTACCTCAATTAATTTACTTATTCAGTGTCATTCTAGTCAAATAGATGTGGGAGAAACACACCCATGTTTGTAGTAGGGTCTCACTCTAAGAATGGGAGATTCAAACTCCTTTCAATCCAGAAGTAAGAAACAGATTTTATTTGAAGTAGAAGTGGGTTTTGGTAGTATAATAGCCTAATATCTGGTGGAATGGTCTGGGAGCTAATCAGATACCCTTAGGACTGATGGATAAGCTCAGGAGCTATCAATAATCATATGAAAAAAATGTTCTAGATCACTTTTGATTAAAGAAGTGCAAATTAAAATAACTCTAAGGTACCATCTCAACCTATCTGATCGACCAATATGAAAACAAAGTGATGAATGCTAAGAGGAAGTGGCAACTTTGGGACACTAATATATTGCTGATGGAATTGTGAACCGATTCAACAATTCTGGAGGGCAATTCAGAACTATTCCCAAAGGGCTATAAAACTTTGCATACACTTTGATCCAGTAATATCACTACTGCTTCTGTATATAAACATGATCATAAAAGGGGAAACCTACTTGTACAAAAATATTTATAGCAGTTTTTTTTGTTGTTTTTTTTTTGTTGACAAAGAATTTGAAATTATGGGGATGTCCATAAGTTGGAGAATGATTGAACAAATGGTGTTATGTTTATGATGGGATACTATTGTGCTATAAGTCACGATAAGCAGGATAATTTCAGAAAAAGTTAGACAGATCTACATGAACTGATGTAGAGAGAAATAAGCAGAATCAGGAGAACATTGTACACAGTAATGGGAATATTGTTTGATGATCAACTGTGAAAGACTTAGCTACTCTCAGCAACACAATATCTGGGACAGTTCTGAAGTACTTATGACAAAGAATGTTATCCTTGTCCAGAGAAAGAACTGTTGGGGTCAGATGCAAATCAAAGCATACTATCTTTCATTAGTTTATTTACAATTTTATTTTGGGGTTTTGGTTTTATATGAGTATTCTCTTATCACAATGACCAATAGAGAAGTATTTTTCCATAATAATACATGCATAGTTCAGTTCAAATTGCTTACCATTTTCTGAGAAGGGGAGGGAGAAAAGTTGGATCTTATCATTTTGGAAAATATATTTTGAAATTTGTCATTACATGTAATTGAAAAATAAATTATCTTTAGATAAAATATAATCTACAGGGTAAAAACAAAAAGACATAGTTGTGTTTTTTTATCACTGAGTCATTTCTGAGACTATAAAGAGGTTCAATAATGGATTGAAGCAATTATTTCCTTGACACTAGGATACCTGGTGAGATGTCACAAATCATAGCAGAAAGGAAAAGAAGAGAATTGGTAATATTAGAGGTCAGAAACTTTGGTAAAGTGAAAGAAAATGTTAAGAGAAAATATTAGTCTTATCTAAACTTTATTTCACCTTCCTCTAGTATTATACTCTGCATACAGTAAGTATATAATGTTTTTGACTCATTGATAAGAGTGAATTAGCTTTTCCAAAGACCAAGAATCTTCTTAGTATGTTTGTAATGTTATTAGACTTTTAGAATTCTTTTCCCAGGTTCTTTAAATTTCTATCTACCGCTAAATATAACATATTTAAAAGCAGGGTCTAAAAGCAAATATGAATGAGTAGAGAGAAGAATGTTTCCCTGGGCATTGCATGATTCAAAAGAAAGATTTCATAAAATCATGGACATTTCATGCTAGGAACTGAATTTCCAACTTTTTCCATTCTACATAAAACAAAACTGAGCCTGAGAGAAGTTAAATAAATAATAATGATGATAATAAATAATAATGTTTATATGTTTTCTATATGTAAGCCTTATGTTAAGTACTGGAGATAATAATTAAAAATGACTTTTGTTATAAACAAATAAGGGGTCCTATGGAGATAATGTAAGAGGGAGATTTTAGGTATTATATAGATATATATTTAAGGTGTGGCCACCAGGAATCAATAATTCAGATTGATTCCATAATTAAAATAGACCCAAGTCAGGATCAGGTTTCCCTTCTAAGAATGATACAATAAAGATGTACAATGATGTTGATGTACCCCTTTCTCTCTAACAGTTGCTCAAGAAGGACCATGGAGAGGTTAGATGGATGGGTAACTTTTCCAGGTCCAACCTGGGGTTGGATAGATTTTTATTGGGCTGTTGATTTGCCTTGGATGAGGTTTGCTATCTGACTGCATTTGACTCCCTCCCCAAGGGTCATGATATAAGGACCACTCAGGAAGGTACTTGTTGAACTCTCTTTATCTATAATCAGGGAAAGGATAAACAGGACAAGAATTGGGAAATGGAGACCCTATCAATCTGTTATCTATAAACTAGTTGACAATCAGGACTGGAGGCTATTAATGAGTTGGAAGCTGGAGATTTACTCTCTTCACTACCTCTGGCCCAGCCTGGCCACAACCAAGCCAGAGAATAGAGAATGCTATTGATGCAGCTGTGTTGGTGATCTTATTCTCTCAGCTTTCCCACTACCAGTGTTGGTGATGCACTAGCTCTCACAGTCTTTCAGGAAATAGCTTCAGATTCTTCCTACCCTCTTCTTCATAGACCTCCCTGCCTCCCTTCACCACCCACTCCGAAATTTCCCAGTCCAGAGACCCCTGTACAGAGATCTCCAGAGAGACTTCCCTCAAAGTGGCTGTCAGGGGTATTTATACTGTGGGGCCAACCGATGTTTGCCCCTGGCTCATGGCACCTGGGAACATTCCGAGTCTTCTAACTGCCTTCTCTGTCATTCAAGGTGGCATCCATCACTTCCCAGATTATGAATATAATACTTTCCAAAGGTCATATGCCTAACTGTGAAAAATATTATTTAAACCCAATTTTTGGAGTTCTGTTGAAAGATTTAATCAACATTGTCATACTATTTTACAAAGCCCTAATTGCTACAAAAGCTTTTCTCATTATTTTCCATTCATCAATCCTACCAACTATCTCCAAGATGACTTATATAAGGCTTTTTCCCAATATACTCTCAATACACACAGACTTTGCTATTCTCTAAATTCCTATAATACAGTTGTCTAAATCGTAAAACTTATTGTTTGGTCCTATCTAACTTAATTATTTCATTGTTTCATGCATCTGTCTCCTCAGTAAGACTACAAACTCCTTGATGTCAGAAATATTTTCTTCTTTTTTCCCCCCATCGGTGAATACTAGTAGGTGTTTAATAAATCCCATTTTCATGTGATTTCATAGAATGAATGATTGAGTGAATAAAAAACATTCATTAAGTATTTATAATGTAGAAAAGACATTGAGTCAAATGAAAAGCCAAATAGTCCCTGCTCTCTGGAAGCTCATGTTCTCCTGGTGGGAAAAATAAACCCACTTTCAGATGGATGCTTCATGGTAATGCAAGTTGTAATGCATCCTCTTTACAAAGTGTGTTTCATATGGAGACCATTTTTACGTGTAACAAATATTTTGGTAGCAAAATTTGCACGCCCATCCTTCAGCAGCAGTCATTCAATCATCATGATCAGGGAAGTCCTTCTCTCCAAACCTTTTATAAAACATGTGAGCTACCCTTCATTATCTGGCCAATATACCTGACTATTATATAATACTGTCCTGATCCAATCATCCTGACTTATCAGTTCATCATAAGTGATTTTCTATCCCTCTTTTATATCCCTCTTGAATAGACTATTCCTCATTCCTGTAAAGCAGGTACCCCTTATCATCATGTCTTAGAATCCTTAGCTTTCTTCAATTTCAGCTTAAGATCTACTTCTTAAAATGAGTCCTTCCCTTATTTCTGTGTTAGTACCTAAATAGCCCTAATCAAATTACTCTAAATTGATTTTGTATATATGTTTAGACTGGCTTACATGCATTCATGCTATTTCCCAGTATAGAATATAAACTCCTTGAGGAGCGAAATGGTTTAGTTGTTGTCGTTTTATTCTAAGAACCTAGCATGGTGTCTGGAATATAGTTAGTGTTAAAATAAATTCTGATTGATTAATCACATCTAGGTTCCCTTCCTAGCTCTAGCATACTATAATTATCTGATTCTGTTTCATGCTCTGACTCTGTCTTTGTCTGTCTCTCAATATATCAAGAGAGTTAAAATATATTCATATTACATATGAATATGTGAAACTATAGGTCAGAATATTATACATATACATGAGATTTATTTATTTATACATGAGAGATTCTTATATATAAGATACATATGTATATACATTATATATAATTATATGTAATATCACAAAGTACTGGAATGGTGATTCCTGAGGGCAGATACTGCGGGACTCCTCAAAGTCATGTTGATGAGGTTTTGACCCATGTAAGTGGTTTCCTATTTAATAATTCCAGCTACCTTGGTTACAAACTCAGTTGTTTTTATATACTAGAGAAGAACAAGTATTGTCTGTTCTCTGAATTTCAGCAAATATCAAAATAGAAGATTCAGTGACTTGTCTCTGCACTTTGTTCTTCTGGAAAACCTAATTGTAGAGTTGATATGAAGCAGAATTTCACAATTGTAGATTTCTTTTTAATTCATCCCCTTTTGCAGTGTTCTGCCACCACCCGTATGGTTCACCTCCATCCCCAAGATGCTTAATTCTAGGGGTTTGTATTCTCTACTGTGTAAAGGGAACCCTTTCCTCCCATGATCATGTTTCTGCTCCTCTGAGCCAGCCCTTTAGTGACCCAGAACTAGGGGTTACGGACTGGGTCAGAGAGACTTTGGTTCCTGAGAGGTGGTAGACCAGCACAGAGGGAAAGGACGTGACCTGGAGAAGAAGGACTTTAAAAATGAGACCCTAGAGGAGTCTGGTCCTTTTCTCTGGAGGTCTTTGGCTGGGGTGGAAGACACTCTGGAGAAAAGAACCAACCTCCACTACAGTCTTATTTTTAAAGTTCTCTTTCTCCACCTCATGTCCTTTCCCTCTGCGCTGTTCTACCACTTCTCAGGAACCAATCAAGTCTCTCTGATCCTGACTGTAACCCCTAGTTCTGGGTCGATAATGGGCTGGCTTGGAGAAGCAGAAAGTTCATAATCCTGGTAGGAAGGGGTTGGCTTTACACACTACTCTGATGCCTTTGAACCCTCTCTGGCCTCCCGGGCACTCAAGACTTACCACTACATGCTCCCATCTTTTATTTTTATACAAAACTGATCCTGTCAACATTGGCCTGTCAGCATTCAGTAGTAAACAAGGGAATACATATATGTTTCTCTATGACTTAAATCTCTGTGTGAACAGTGTGTATATACTACTGTACAAATACAAAAATGGTGAAATCTTCTCAATCTCATTTACTCAAGACAGGCTTTCTATCCCTTCCAACATGACAACTAATTTTATTATATTATAAGCATTTTGAGAGCAGAAAGTAAGACAGTCATTTTATATTTCCTATAAATGGCAGAAAATTAGTAAATATTAATGTGTTTATTGAACAGATAAATATTAAAATACAATTCCCTTTTCTCTACTCATGGAAAGCTGGAGATATAGAGGTCCATAGACTTTCTTTCATATGTCTCCTAATTAGGAGGAGATTTCTAAGAAAATTTACCTGAGACTTTTTTGCCTAATCTCAAGGATTGATTTTGATGGTGAAAGTTGCAAGGAAGAGGGGCAGGTGATCTTATAGGAGAAAAAACTTAGCATGGAAGGGTTCCTCAGCCCCTCTCTCCTTAAATTACAGTGTGTAAATATAATTTAACTTTTTTCATACACTCTGAGGATGCCAAAGTGGGGGTGCCTTCTGAGACTGATGTTAGAGATGTTTTTCTTACTAATTGCCCACCCTGTGGGGAGGTGATTCTGTCAGAAAAAAAGCAAGCTCATAGTCCACATCCTAAATGGTCTGACAGATGAACCAAGCCAAAATTACAGTCTACCTCCCAGAATATGCTTTTCCGGTTCAGTTGTATATTAAACTAATCATTTATTATGACAAGGGGAGCTACAGAATTTGTTCCCTGGTCCCCCTTTTGCTTTCATCTCAGTTCTAACTAGCAACAAAGCCCATTCAAAATCAACCCATGTTAAAATGGAACTCTCATCTATGCAAATAATAGCTTTGAGCCCTGAAGCTTGCCTGAGGCAGAATTCTATAGCAAGTGAACTTTGTCTTCAGTGTCCCCCAAATTTTGCTTTTCAGGATCCCCACATCTCCTAACAAAATACTTTTAGGGCTGCCCACTTAATTTTGCTCCATCAGGAGAAGGAAAAATAAATACTATATTCTCCTTACCTTAGCTTACATATTCCTCTGGATCAAAATACCCTTCCTGAGTCCTAATATCTCACATATCAAATCTTTTTTATGTTTTCTTATTACAACAAAAGCATGCAATGAAATCCCTAAAGAGGGGCCACCTATTGGTCATAGTTATTCTAAATAATCAGAGAAACATCGTCTATTGTGAAGCATATGATATAGAGAGATTATAAAATCAGAAAGACCTAGGTTCAGATATTTATTCAACTCTTCCTGGATGTGGAAACCTGGACGAGTTGCTAAAATTGTCGGTGCACTCAGGCAATTCTCTGAGATTCTAAATTGCAGATCAAATGAAATCGGTTGAAGGATTCTCCTCAGCAGAAGTCCCTTTGACTAATAATGTCATAGATGCAACTTATCCCTGACTCCTACTATCATCACCAAAAAAAGGAAATTACAAAAACAACCTAGACATCATTAAAATCTATGATCTCTTCTACTTGATCATTCAACCCATTGATGCAGTTTATAGTCCACCCACATTGCAAGTTGTATGACTCAGTCAACAAACACTTTTTTGAGCACGTACTATATATGTACACTTTTAGGGCTAAGCACTGAGGAACCACAAAGGGAAGAAAATGGGAATTAATGTCTTTACTGTTAATATAAGAATCATACATCTATATACTAATGGATCATACACCATTTTATGAGATGGGGATGAGATTAAACCTATGATTTCATGGGCATAAAAGAATATATATATATATGCATATATATGCATATATATATATATATATATATATTGTTATGGGTAATATGGTGCTACTGGATAGGGCCTGATAGAGAAATGGCCCAAGGTCCTCAGATGGTATAAAGAACTAAGCTGAGTGGGGTTGAGAAGCCTAAGTGAACACCAAGTTGTGGTAGTGAACACTAGGTCCCACAATATTTGAAGCTCAGCTGAATACCAAACCCCACCTAACAGTGCCCTGGATTAAGTGATTAAGTGAGAAGCTGTGAATTGGATCACACAGCTTCTCTGATTACTTATCCAGGGGTTAAGTTGATGGATAATGTTGATTATGAGTAAATGTTAATGATAAGTAGATAACACAGTGACTGCAACTTTGTCTCTGCCTATTTCCTTTCTCCTTAGATGCAAAGGATATCAAACTAATCTTTAGAATAACAAAGGCCTTCTCCTAAATAAGCTTTAAGGATTTAATTGTAATCAACTCAGGGGAAGGAATCAGGGTTGAAGGAAGAAGGTGTTGGAAATCTATGCTAGACTATAAATGATCAGATTTGTTGGTCAATGATTAATCTGGTTGTAACTGTTGGCTGGAGAGATTTTGCTCTCTCTGGCCCTGGTCTGGTCAGGCCAGGCCAGGCACCTTTGGCCCTGACCAGAGGATTGAGATTTGATGATGTTCTTCTTGATATACAGGTAATTTATCTATATTATCTATATATCTATATCTATATCTATATCTATATCTATATCTATATCTATATCTATATNATTTCACAGAAATTGAAAAAATAGGCAACATTATTGATATTTTGTAGTTGGATTTTTTGGTAATAATAGTCAGGAAAAAAAGAAATTGTAACTAAATCGTTAGCTCACACCTTCTATTTACAAAGACAAACAAAGTAAAATGGTGACTTTTTCTGATATACCTATAAATAAAAAGAAACAACATTTAATGGGAAACTTGAATTTCTTATATTTCATAAGCACTTGCAAAAAGACCACCATGAAAATAATTGCATCATTTTGTTTCAGAGGATGAGAAAGTAGAGAATTTTTATGAAGAAATATATATATAATAACATTTTATCTTTTATGTGTAAAATACCATTTATTATACTTTATTTTTATTTATATATACTTTATTATATATATTTATTACATACATAATATGTGATATTATTTATTAAAATCCTATTTATATATGTGCATATGTAAAATGATAAAACCTATAACATTTCTGTTTTTAAGCAAAAAGATAAAAACTTCCCAATTGAATCAAAATATATTATATAAAAATGCTCATTGACAGCTTGGAAAAGTAAGTAGAGGGCTGTATTTGAAGACAGAAAAATCTGGATTCAAATCTTTTCTCAAGAATTTAACTATGTGTCTCCAAGAAGTGACAACTTCTATGATCTTGGATGTATCATCTGTAAAATGTGAGGTTGGTCTGTAAAATGTGAGGTTGGACTACAAAGTATCTGAGATCCCTTCCATCTCCAAATCTATGATTGTAAAATCCTATTATTTCAAGGAAAGATGGTTCAATTGGAGGATGGTGAAATGTGTGGTAGAAAACATGACTTAGGAGCAAAAGCCAAGAAATCCATAAGACTGATGGAACAAACCTCTTGTCAACATAAAATAAACACTTTTTTTTTTCAAGAAAAAATCTGGGAGATTTTTCTCCAATAAGGCATCTCTCAGGCACAGATTAAAACTGTACAATATTTCTTGAAAAATATAAAAAAATGAGATAAGATGGTAGAGGAAAGGCACAGAAATCTCAAATATCTCTGAGAATTTTCTCTATCTAACCTTAAAGTAGCTCTTCAAAACAAAAACTAGAGTGCTAAAACTAACAAGGAGATTAGAATGGGGCAATTTTCATGGAGATGACAACTTAGAAGATTGGCAGAGAGGGTCTGTTTCATTGGGATGAGAGAGAAGGGCTGTTGTTAGTAAGGTCACACCAAGGAGCATTAGGGAAAGCCAACAGCATATCCCCAACCCTCACTACTCAAGGTTGTGCCCCTGGGCCCAAGTCAACATCAAACCCTCAATAATGTGCCTTAGCAGCCCAACACTTGAAGTTATGAGCCACAGCAGAAGTCCTACATGAGGCTCCAAACCCTAGCACAAAGCAATCTGTGCTGCAGTGCACCTGTCCAAAGTAAGCCCTAGGGAGGTGATGGAGCCCCTGCATAAGCCTGAGGTGAGACTCTGGGGTCAAGCACAAGATAACTCCTAGTTCCCTGGGCCCTGCAAGGCACCAACAGGGCCTGAGGGAGACTTAATCAGTAGTGGGAGGCACAGGCTATCATAACACATGGGAAGAACTAAAACCTAAAAATACCCAGAACCCATGCTGAGGGTAGCATCAAGGAAAAAGAAAAGTATTTTTAAAACTTTAAAAAAAAGAGAGAATTCACACTACTCTGAGAACAGAGTCCACCTTTAAGATAAAAATAAGAGTCAAGAAAAGGTTGGGAAAATGAGAAAAAGTTTTTTTTTTTTAAATCTAACCACAGAAAATTGTTATGGAGACAAGGAAGAGCAAGACACAAATTTAGAATGGAACAATGGGGTCAAAACACCTACATGCAAAACTTCAAAGAAAAATGGGAATTGGTTCCAGATCATAGAAGAGCTAAAAAGGAATTCAAAAATTAGATAAGAGAGGAACAGGAAAAATTGGGGAAAGAGACAAATCATTGAAAGAATTAGTAAACAGTTTGGGAAAAGAGGCATAAGAAATACTGAAGAAAATAATATCTTAAAAAAGCAGAATTAACCAAAGAGTTACAAAAATCCAAAGAAGAGAATTTCTTAAAAAGTAGAATTGTTAAATGGAAAAGGAGTTTCAAAAGCTCGGTGAAGAAAATAATTCCTGAAAATATAGAATTGGAAAAGCAGAAGCTAATGAATTTACAAAATGCCAAGAAAAAATAAAACAAAATCAAATTCAAAAAATGAAGAAAATATGAAACATCCCATTGGAAAAACAACTGACCTGAAAAATAGATCCAGGACGTACAATTTGAGAATTTTTTAATTACCTGAAAGATATGGGGGAAAAAAGCCTTAATATCAGATTACCACAAATTATCAAAGAAAACTTCCCTGATACTCTTGAACAAGAGGGTAAAATAGAAGTTGAAAGAATCCAAGAAAAAACCCACCTCCTAAAATAAATCCCCAAATGACAGCTCCCAGAAATATTATAGACAAATTCAAAGAGATCTCAGGACAAGGAGAAAATACTGCAAGCACCCAGACAGAAATAATTCATATCAAAGAGGCAGTTACGATTATACAGGATTTAGAAGCTTTTACATTAAAGAATTCGAGGGTATGGAATATGATATAGAAGCAAAAAAGCTAGGTTTATATCCAAAAATCACCCACCCAGAAAAACTGAGTATATTCTTTCAGGGGCAATATGGCCATTTAATAAAATAGAAGATTTACAAGTATTCCTGAAAAAAAAGATCAAATTTGAACAGAAAATTCGATATTCAAATTCAAGACTCAAAAGAAGCATAAAAAGGCTAACAAGAAAGAGAAATTTTGAGGAATTTAATAAAGTCAAACAGTTTATATTCCTATATGGGAAGATGATACTTAAAACTATTAAAATTTTTGTCATAATTAGGGCAGGTAGAAGGAATATACATAGACATAATGTGTGCAAATAAGCTGACTAGGGTGAAATAATATCCAAAAAATAATAAAGATAATCAAGGGATGAAAAAGAGGATGACACTGAAAGAAAAAGGAAGGGAGAGGTAGAATGCTATAAATTATCTCATCTAAAGAGGCATGAAAAAACTATTACAGTCGAAGGAAGGATAAGGGTGGTAAGGGACAGTGTTTAAACTTTACTTATATTGGAATTGGCTCAGAGAAAGAATAACAACCATACTTAGTTGAGTAAAAATATGTATTAAACTTTATTGAGAATAGGAGGGGAATAAGAAAATGGAAGGTAATAGAGGACAGAGTGAAGTGGGGGAGGTAGTGGTTAAAAGCAAAACACTTGTGAGGAGGTTCAGAGTGAAAGGAAAGATATAGCAAAAGAAAAAGAAGGGAAAAAAGATGGAGGAGAATATATAGTAATTATAACTGTGAATGTGAATGGTATGAACTCACTCAAAACAGAAGCAGATAGCAGAGTGGATTAAAGATAAGAATCTGAAAATATCTCATTGGAAGAGACAGTGTAAAGTAAGGAGTTGGGGCAGGATTTATTATACTTCAGCTGAAGCAAAAAAAATCCAGAGTAGCAATCATGATCTTGGACAAAACTAAAGCAAAAATAGATGCAACTAAAAGAGATAAGAATGAAATCAAATCTTGATAAAAGTTACCATAGACAATGAAGTAACATCAATACTAAACAATGAAGTAATAGCAGTACTAAACATATTTGTACCAAATGTTATAGCCTCCAAATTTTTGAAGAAATTTAATGAGATATAGGAAGAAACAGATAATAAAACTATATTAGTGGGGGACCTCATTTTCCCCCTCTCAGAACTAGACAAATATAACCCCCATAAATTTAGAAATTTTGGAATTTTAGGAAAAAATAGATTTGGTAGCTCTTTGAAGAAAATTAAATGGGAATAGAAAGGAATATACCTTCTTCTAAGTTCTGGCACCTACACAAAAATTGACTGCTTTAGGATATAAAAAACTTGCAACTAAATGTAGAAAACGAAAATGTTAAATGTGTTCTTTTCAGATTTTAACATAAATAATGTTAAATAAAAGCATAATCAATGAGAGATCACATAAAGACAATTTAAAATTAAATAAAAATTAAATAACCTAATTCAAAATAATGGGTGGGTTAAAGTCTTAAAAGCAGCTAATAATTACATCAAAGAGAATTTAAAAAATGAGACAACATTCCAAAATTTATGCTTCTTTAGCTTTATCTCATAAATTTTGGAAAAGGAAATCATAGGCCAATTTCCTTAATGAATATAGATGCAAAAATTTTAAATAAAATACTAGCAAAGAGACTACAGCAACACATCACAAGTTTTATTCAGTATGACCAGGTGGGATTCATACCAGGAATTCAGGGTTAATTTAATGTCAGAAAAACTATGGGGGGCAGCTGGGTAGCTCAGTGGATTGAGAGTCAGGTCTAAAGACAGAAGGTCATAGATTCAAATCTGGCTTCCACCACTTCCTAGCTGTGTGACCCTGGGCAAGTCACTTGACCCCCATTGCCTAGCCCTTACCACTCTTCTGCCTTGGAGCCAATACACAGTATTGACTCCAAGACTGAAGGTAAGGGTTTTTTAAAAATTTAAAAAAAAACCTATTAACAAAAGGGTTCATATCGATAACCAAACTAACAGAAAGCACAATTATCTCACTTAATGCAGAAAAAGTCTTTGACAAAATACATCCATTCCTATTAAAAATATTAAAAAACATAAGAATAAGAGGACCTTTCTTTAAAAAAAGTAGTATCTATCTAAAACCATCAGGAAGTAAATCTGTAATAGGAATATGTTATACGCCTTCCAAATATGATCAGAGTAGAAGCAAGGATGCCTATTATCATTAATATTATTTAAGTCCAGCAGCAAGAGATAGAAAGATAAATTCCACTTAAAATAACTCTAGAGAATAATAAATAACTGGGAGTTAACTTAAGACAAACATGGGAATTATCTGAACACAATTACAAAAAAGTTCACACAAATAAAGTTAGATCTAAACAACTGAAAAAATGCTAATTGCTCATGAGTAGGCCAAGTTAATATAATACAAATGATAATTCTGTCTAAACTAATTTACTTAGTACCATAACAATCAAACTCCCAAAAAATTGTCTTTTAGAACTAGAGGAAATAATAAGAAAAGAAAATCTATCTAGAAGAACAAAAGGTCATATTAATGAAAAAAGTGAAAAAAGTGGCCTAGTTAATAGCAGATATTAAATTGTACTATAAAGCAGTGATCATCAAAACAATCTGGTACTGGCTAAGAAATAGAATGGTGGATCAGTGTAATAGATTAGATACACAATATACATGGATACCTTAGAAACCTATATATGTTGAAAATTGTTATTACATGTAATTGGGCAAATAAAATAATTTTAAAAGAAAAATACAAAAACCAGGATAATTTTGTTAAATAGTCTTTTGCTAAAAGAGTTTGGTTTAACTATCCATATATACAAAGTGTATGTTTTAAAGTGCTGTGACCAGGGAAACTATATCCCCTAGTGTGCCCCAGGCATCTCTCCTTACTACTTCCTGGATTGGGATTGGTCTTGAATGGACCAGTCCCGTGCTGGGGGAGGGACCATGCCACCTACTTCCTGGCATGAGATTGGTCTTGAATTGGACCAATCCTGTGCTAGGGAGGGGCCATGCCGCAGCATGGGATTGGTAGTACCAATCCCATACCTAGTAGGAACTTTGGCTCTAACTAGATTTAAAGTTTAGCAGAGTTACTTAATTTCAGTTGGGGGAAACCCCTATTTTTCTTATTTCATTAGAATTATTCAAATAAAAGAAACAATTTTTATTTTTATTCATTTCAATTGGCAACTTATGAAAGGACCCCAGAACCTAACCCCAAAGGTAAGCAGAACCAAACCTCCCCTCCCCAGTCTTCCTAGGCTCGCTGCCCTTCTTGCCCAAGCAAAAGGTGGGAAACCACTACCTTCCACTCCATCTACTCCTTTTTATCCCTTGTCCCCCTCATCTGTCCTCCTCCCCATTGTTCCTTCTTCTCTTGCCACCTCTTCCTCCACCTCCTCCTTCACTTCAGACCCAGTGGAGGTGAGTTCCCACCAGCTCCACTGAGAGCCACTGTGGGGCTCCTTTGCCATCTGGCTGATCTCTCTCTTTCTCCCTTCTTTTCCCTCTCTCTTACTCCTTTCCTCTCCTCCAGCCTAGCCTCTCTGGCTGATTTCTCTTTCTCCCTCCTTTCTCCTCCAAGTCTAGCTTCAGAACCCCTGCTGAGCTGAGCTTTACAGCTCCTCCAGGGACCCCCTCCCAAACCTCCTCAGTGCTCTTTTCCCACCATTTTCTCCTGCCCCCTCCCTCTTCCAGTCCAATTTCTCCAGCTGCCGTCTTCCTCCCACCTCCAGCCTAGCTCTTTCCTGCTAGTGAACCCCCTGCTGAGCCGGGCTATTTTTTGCCAAACTCTCCAATTGCCTCCTCTCTCCTTATTTTCCTACTATCCTCTTTCCCCCCCTCCTTGCTTCCCCCAGATCCAAATCTCCCCAGAACATCCCAGATCGGGTACTTTCCATCTTTCTTTTTTCTTTTTTACATTCCACCTACCTCCTGCTTCTTGCTACTATTGCTCTTTCTCTCTCTCTCTCTCTTCCTTCCTTGCCCACCCAGCTAGCCTCTTCAATCAGGGGTTCAATCAAGGCCCTATCACCCCACCTCTCAACTTCATCCCTCCCACCCAGGCAATCCTCAGGCTCCCTGCTCTTGCTTCTACCTGTTCCTTGCCCAAGCTGCAGTCTCTGCTTGCCTGCCACCAGAACTCCTGCAGAGAGTTCTTCAGAAGCAGGTAAGGTATACATCCTTTCCCCAACCCCTTAGTACAGAAGGCCCTGTTTCCCCCCCTACTCAGGTGGATTTTTTTTCAAACTCTCTCCCACCTCCGTGTAACCTCTAATTTCCTGCCCAACCTCATCCCTGGGCTCCTGTCTGGGGGCGGTTTTGCACCTGCATGTGCTCTTTTCTTTTGTTTTGTTGTTGTTCTGTTCTAGTTCTAAAATAAAGCACAATGTTGCCCACTATATTGGCAACCTTGATGGATAGCCTTTTGTCTGCTGGGGTTTTTGATAACCTTAGGGGTTCAAACTGGTTTCCTTTGCTAGTCTTAGGAAGATTCCTTTTAATAAATATTTTACTACTCTTGGGAAGTTCTAAACTTCAACCATAAACACCAAAAGGCCTGCCTGTTTGACATGCAGATTCAAACGCATGCCCAAATGCAGGCCAAAATAGAGGTTTTAAAGAGATCCTTCTCTGGTCTCCAGATATAACAGGACGATCCCTCTCCACTTATACCTCAGATGGAAGGTCTCTCTTCACCTATACCTCAGAGGAAGATCCTTCCCTGCCTGTATCTCAGGAGGAATTTCTTCACCCTGTCTTCACCTGCCCCTTTTCCCAGTGCCCCACCATCTCCTGCCTCTTTCTCTCAGCCCATAGCCCTGCCCATCCCTGGACCCAGGTCCTCCCCCCTCCCTCCTCTCACCCCTCCTCTGACTTTCTTGGTATCAACACAAACTTAGAGTAACAATCACTTGCTCTCCAGATGGCTCTTTATCACTGGAATTGCCTGAAGAATCTTTGAATTTTCTCCCTGTACTTCTATCAAACAGTCAGGGAATGAAGGAGCCCATTTTCAAAATCCCAGATGATATTCCCAAATCTCTCTTGGCAACATCATCTTCTGATGTTGGCCTCTTGAAATCAGCTGTTCCTTTTCAAATTTGGACAAAATATGGCCCATCTCATTCTATTCCTCAGTACCCTCTCTCAAAGGAAGTGATTGAGAGTATTACCCCAGTGATGAATTCATTACTTGACCAAAGCATAATAATTCCCTGCAAATCAGTATAATACACCCACCCTACCTGTGAAAAAAACAAAATTAGGCCCAGATGGAAAATCTATCTAGAGATTTGTCCAGGACTCAAGAGTCATAAACAATCATGTTATTAAAAGACATCCTGAAGTTTCCAACCTAAATTCAATTCTCTCTAATATTCCTAGCACAGCTACATACTTTACTGTAGTAGATTTATGCTTGGCATTATTTTCTATTCCAGTAGATGAGGATTCCAGGCATATATTTGCTTTTACCTGGAAAGGTTCCCAATGGACCTGGGCTCCTATGCCCCAAGGGTTTGTGGATAGCCCTATAGTGTTTTCACAATTTCTAGGTGAAAACAGACTATTAAATTTGAACTCAGCAGTTTGGTTCAGCATATGGATAATTTGCTCTTGACCTCACCAAATGCCAAAGTGTGCAAAGAAGATAGAAACATCCCCTTTTAGAACTGCATAAGAGAAGCCACAAGGTCTCAAAGGAAAAGTTCAGTGGTGTCTCCCTGAAGTGACATATTTAGGATTCATTTTAACTGCTGGTTCCCATTCTATTTCACCTAAGCTCGTTGAGGATATTCAAAAATTGAATGCACTCTCCACTAAGAAGCAACTGAGGGCAATTCTTAGAACAACAGGCTTTTGTAGGCAGTGGATCCCTTGCTATGGAGAAATCACTAAGCCCCTTATAGCATTAACAAAAATTTGGTCCCTGAAACGCTAAAATTAGAAGCAGAACCCCTGATAGCTTTTTAGCAATTAAAACAGGCTATTCTATCTGCCCCTGCTCTAAAAAGTATAAAGGGCAATATTTGAACTGAAATATTACTGGATTAAGTCAAGTAACCTGTATATTATGCCACGTCACTTTTTGAGGTTACATATAGCTCCACGCATAATAGGTACACAAACTGGTTATACAATCCAGCTTTTTCCACTTTAATATAATAGATTGGCATATTTCCTCAGTTCTTAATCATCTTACCAGAGAAATTGTCTTCTGTAGCACTTAGAATTTAAAATTAAGCCTTTCTTAGTGAAATCTGCGTAAATCAAAATGATAGCTTCATATGATCTTAGAGATCATCTTGTCTAAACCATACCCCAAACAATTCATAGCCATCACAACATCCCCAGCAAGTGACTCCTCTTCTGTTGATAAGGAAGTTATTGGAAGCACAGACAATTTCACTTAAAGGAGAACATTAATTGGGATTTTCTTCCCTTTTGTTGTAATGATATGTGCTTCTTGATGACTTCTACCATTCTGGCCTATTCCTCCCCAAGAAATCAAACAAAATATATTTCCCATTTCATATGATAGATATTCATGTGCTTGCAAAATATAATCATGTTACAATATTATAGGATTTAAAAGTGGAAGTGACCTTAAAAGTTAACTACTCTAACTAGCTCATTTTAAAAATCAGAAAAATGAGGCCCAGAGAGCACAATTAACTATTTTGCCTAAGGTCTCTGAAATAGTATATAAAAGAGCCTGTTCTCTGATTTTATATTTGTAATTCTTTCCTTGACATATGTCAGTTTAGTTATTTCTAGAATATTTTGTAGACTCATCAATATCCCAAAAAATTTTCTCTGGACATGCTTAAGTTTTATGATATCTTCCCTAAGAATAGTTTTCAGAACTGAAAATAGGACCCAAGTAAATTCTTATCAATGAGTTTAGTAAGATTACTATAATTCTCTTGTTCTGACTATTATAATTTCATTAAAAGATAGACTAGTTTAGTAGTTAGAATTCTGTACTTGGTTGGAGGCAGGAAAGTAATCCCACTTCTGGCATTTATTAACTTGTGATCAAGGTAAAATCACTTTAAATTCTTTTATCTTCAGTTTCTTCATCTGTATAATAAGGGCAGTAATACCTTTAGTATTTGTCATAGTTGTTATGAGGCACAAATGAGATGATATCTATAAAGCCCCTTATAAAGTAAAAAGCACTAGGTAAATGTCAGTTGTCATCATTATCGTCATCATCATCAAATCATCATCATCATCATTATTATTATTATTATTATTTCAGGCAAAGATCTCATTAGACATTTTAGTCAACACTTTATACTATTTGTCCATATTGTGATTGAAATCAACAAAATTTTCAAGTCATCAAATATGAATTCTTGCATGGTCATATCTTTTAGTTCAAGTTGAATCTTCTCTCTTTAAAACTCAACACACAAGTTTGCTGTTCCTATTTGCATTTCATGGCCAGCAATTCATTTCCCTCTATTCACTCAACTTGGATCAATTTTTCACTCACTTTCTTTCTCAGTTCCCATTCTCACTAAATGATCCAAGAAAAAATTTCCCCATCGTTCTCTGATTTCCTTTTTTGACTTTCTCTTTACTATTTTATTCTTGTGACCTCATTCCTAAGAAATATTATTACTTAGTTTACTCCACCTACCATTGAATTATTGTACTTCCATTTCTTCCCCTATTATTATTTCCTAGATGATCTACTTCTGAATATCATAAAAAGAACATTTTAAAATATCTATATTTGTATACATTAATGAAAGATAGCTAATTGACACAGTGAATAGAGTTCCAGGCCTGGAGTCAAGAAGACTCATCTTTTTGAATTCAAATCTGAGCTCAGGTACTCATTAGATATAAGCAATAAAAGATCTGAGCAAATCACATAACTTTGCTTACTTGAAGTTCCTTATTGATAAAAATGAGCAGTAGGGAAAAATGGCAACCCACTCCAGTATCTCTGCCAAGAAAACCACATTTAAGGCCACAAAGAGTTGGACACAACTGAAAAATAACTGAACAACAAAAATAGATTACCCTTATAATGAATTTTGTTTATAACAAAGAACGTAATTAAGCTGCCATACATATCTACTTAGGTGACAGTTATTCATGAAAACAACAATGGACAGTAATATTAGATTAAACATTATCTTCCATAGTGTCTTTATAATATTCTATATCTCTCAGACAATAAGATGCCAAAAACTTTAATAATTGAAGGATTATACATTTGAAGTATCTTTCCTATCTTATGATACTTTAATCCAAATGAAACATATAAGTCTCAAGATAATCCTTTTTTAGTGAATATAATGATAGAAATATTAGGAAAGTATGTGGTGAAGGTCTCCATGGGAAGTCAGGGTTTTTCAGTGACCTTTGAGGACAATGTCATGTCACATAGAAGACTAACTATACTGTTTATACATAAAGTTGGCCATAATGTGAATTCATCAAATTATAAAAATAATAGTATTCATGCCTTATATTTGTACTTGTTAAAGCACTGCCTGATACCATTTTCACTTGAACTTGAAGATAAACTTATAAAATAGGCAGAGTAAATACTTTTTTTAAAGATGAAAAAAGGAAGAGAGCAATAATGCTGTTTGATTAAAGAGACACAAGTAATAATTAATGGACACTGAACTAGAACTCAGGTTTCCTGATCCTAGTGCATTGTTGTTTCCAGTAAATCACATACCTCTTTCACCGAAAAAGACTGAGTTTACATTACAGCTATTTCCTCTATGTACAGTCTCTTATTTTGTTAGAGAAATTATTTATTCTGGCAACATCATGACTTATTTTCTTATTATCTGTGTTACTGTTAAATGATGCAAATGATTCAAAAGTTTTGTGCTACCCTCCATATTTTTCACCCATTCTAGGTTGATTACTTTCATTCTCCTCTCAAAATTCTTTGTTCCTGTCTCCTTACATTCTTTTTTATCATTTCCCCTTCTTGCAATGGTCTCCTTACTTTCCATCTTGCCATACCCTAACCATTATTTTGTTTTATTTATTTATTTAGAATATTTTCACATGGTTACATGATCCATGATTTTTCCCATCCATTTTCCCTCCTCTTTCATGGAGCTGACAAGCAATTCCACTGGGTTATACACATATCATTGTTCAAAACCTATTTCCATGTTATTCATATTTGCAGTAGAGTGATCTTTCAACATCAAAACCCTAATCATATCCCTATTGCACTATGTGATTGATCATGTTTTTCTTCTGCCTTTCTACTCCCACATTTCTTTCTCTGGATGTGGATAGCATTCTTTCTTATAAATTCCTCTGGATTGTCCTGGGTCATTGCATTACTGCTAGTAGAAAAGTCTGTTATATTGGATTGTATCAGAGTGTATCCATTTCTGTGTACAATGTTCTCCTGGTTCTGCTCCTTTCACTCTACATCAATTCCTGGAGGTCATTCCAGTTCACATGGAATTCCTCCAGTTCATCACTCCTTTCAGCACAATAGTGTGCCATCATCATCAGATACCACAATTTGTTTAGCCATTCCCCAATCAATGGACACCCCCCTCATTTTCCAATTTTTTGCCACCACAAAGAGCGTGGCTATGAATATTTTTGTAAAAGACTTTTTCCTTATTATCTCTTTGGAGTACAAATCTAGTACTGGTATGGCGGGATCAAAGGGTATATATTCTTTTAAAGCTCTCTGGGCATAATTCCAAATTGCCTTCCAGAATGATTAGACCAATTCACAAATTCCAACACCAGTGTATTAGTGCCCCAATTTTGCCATGTTCCCTCCAGCATTTATCACTTTCCTTTACTGTCTTTTCATATCCCTTGACAATTTGCTGATTAGGGAATGGCTTGATATTTTTGTAAATTTGATTTAGTTCTTATATATTTGGGAAATTAAACCTTCGTAAGGAAGTTTTGTTATAAAATGTTTTCCCAATTTCTTGCATTCTTTTTAATTTTGGTTGCATTGATTTTGTTTGTACAAAACCGTTTTAATTTGATATAATTAAAGTCATTCATTTTACATTTTGTAATATTCTCTATCTCTTCCTTGATCTTAAATTCTTTCCTTTCCCACAGATCTGACAGGTATGCTATTCTATGTTTACCTGATTTACTTATAGCTTCCTTCTTTATATTTAAGTCATTTATCAATTCTGAATTTATCTTGGTGTAGGGTGTGAGATATTGATCTAAACCTAATCTCTCCCATACTGTTTTCCAAAATTTCCAGCAGTTTTTGTCAAATAGTGAGTTCTTGCCCCCAAAGCTGGAATCTTTGGGTTTATCAAATACTAACTTGCTGCGATCATTTACCCCTAGTCTCTTCCATTGAATCACCCTTCTGTCTCTCAGCCAGTATCATATTGTTTTGATGACCACTTTATTTTAAGTTTAAGATATGGTACTGCTATGCTCCTATCTTTCACTTTTTTAAAATTATTTTCCTTGATATTCTTGATCTTTGTTCTTCTAGATGAACTTTATTATAATTTTTTCTAATTCTACAAAAAAAATTTTTTGGTAGTTGGATAGGTATGGCACTGAATAAGAATATTAATTTGGGTAGAATTGTCCTTTTTATTATATTAACTCATCCTACCCATGAGCAATTAATGTTTTTACAATTATTTAGATCCAGTTTTAACTGTGTGTAAAATGTTATGTAGTAGTGCTCATATAATTCCTGTGTTTGTTTGGTAGATAGTTTCCTAAGTATTTTATATTTTCTAGTGATTTTATTTTATTTTTTTAAACCCTTAACTTCTGTGTATTGGCTTCTTGGTGGAAGAGTGGTAAGGGTGGGCAATGGGGGTCAAGTGACTTGCCCAGGGTCACATAGCTGGGAACTGTGTGAGGCCAGATTTGAACCTAGCACCTCCAGTCTCTAGGCCTGACTCTCAATCCACTGAGCTGCCCCCTTTTCAAGTGCTTTTAAATGGAGTTTCTCTTTCTAACTCTTGTTGCTGAATTTTGTTGGAAATGTATAGAAATGTAGATAATTTATGTGGATTTATTCTGTACGCTGCCATTTTGCTAAAGTTGTTAATTATTTCCACTAGTCATTTAGTTGATTTTCTAGAATTCTTTAAGTAGATCATATCATATGCAAAGAGTGGTAGTTTAGTTTCCTCATTGCCTACTTTAATCCCTTCAATTTCTTTTTCCTCTCTAATTTCTACTACTAGCATTTCTAGTACAATATTAAATAATAGAGATGATAATGGGCTACCATGTTTCACTTCTGATTTTATCGGGAAAGCTTCTAACTTGTTCCCATTGCAGATGATAGTTATCAATGGTTTTGAATATATACTGTTTATTATTTTGAGGAATGGCATATATACTGTTTATTATTTTGAGGAATCCCCTTTTATTCCTATACTTGCTAGTGTTTTCAATAGGAATGAGTGTTATATTTTGTCAAAGGCTTTTTCTGCATCTATTGAGTTAATCATGTGATTTCTGTTGGTTGAATTATTGATATGGTCAATTATGTAAATGGTTTTCCTAACATTAACTCATCTTTGCAATCCTGGTATAAATCCCACCTGATCGTAGTGAATGATCCTTGTGATAACTGGCTATAGTCTTTTTGCTAATATTTTATTTCATTTTTGCATCTATGTTCATTAAGGAGATTGGTCTATAGTTTTCTTTCTGTTTTTGGTCTGCCTGGCTTGGGAATCAGTACCATATTTGTGTCATAAAAATATTTTGGTAAGACTCCTTCTTTGCTTATTGTGTCATATAGTTTGTATGCTATTGGGAATAGTTGTTCTTTAAATATTTGATAGACCATACCCATTATTTTATTCCTATATCAAGTCATCCCACCTCTTCTATGCTTTTCCCAAATAGAAGAAATCCCTTTCTCAAACTCTGAACTTTTGAAACTCTCATCTTTCCTCACAATCCATTTGACAAGTAGTCATTTATGTCAGCAACTGGAGAGGACCAGGAAAGGTCTCCTGCAGAAGGTAGAATTTGGAGCAAATGTTAAAGACATCTTAAAGAAAAGGGAGAGGTGAGGGAGTAAAAAATTCCATTCATGGGGGACTTTTACACAGTTGGTGCTTGATAAAATATTGTAAATGAATAACTATATCTCAGCATACGCTCTTAAGGAGCTCTGTTTTAAAATGAATGTGTTTGTGAGTAGAAGGAGCTTCAGTCTCCTAAAGGGCTTACACTCTCAGCTGATATTTTCCATAAACTTGGTATTCTCCCAACAACTTCTACCAGTTTATATTTGTCGGGGTAGCTATATAAGGATTAATTTGTTATTTAATTGGATATATTAGTGAGCAATTGAAATTAATATTATTAGATGTGGAAATTTCCTATGTCATCAGAGTATATGGGAGTGGCAGGGAATATGAGAAGAAATACAAAACTGTCTGGCTATGTTGGAGTTCCCACTGATTAAAGGTGAGCTTAAAGAGAACACTCATCTCTGGGGACTAATACTCAGTGCTACTGAGGAAAGGACTATTTTTCTCTAGGTAGCCTTTCTTCTGACTCTGGGGAATCCTTTGCCCATTTAATGACCAAGGAGTAAATCCTGGCCAAGAGCTCAATGATGGGCCAAAAATAATTTCATTGAGGCTATTTTACATTCTTTTATTTATTAATTTTGTAATATGATATACTATCATATTATTAATAATGATTTACCTTAGCAACTCTCTTTCTCTTTTTATGCTCTTCCAGGTACCAAATGGGAAATGGAGTCTAGCAAATGGGAAACAGGGTCTAGCCTTCTTGGGAGAAAAAAATATATGCCCTAATTAGAACTTTAGGGAATGAGTATGATGCAATTAGGCATGCCTGAGAAAAACCCAATCCCAAATAAGTTTATTTTTCTTTTTCTCTTTTTCTCTGAGCCTCTACTTTCAACTTAATTCAATTCAGTTCAATTTAATTTGATTCAACATTTATTACACCACTACCATGTGTAGAATACTGTGTAAGGCATTAAAGCAGATGCAACGTTTAGATAAAACACAGTATACATCCCCATGAAACTCATAGTTTAATAACAGAGAGAGGCACATAAATAGCTAAAATGATGACAGCATTTACTGCATTAGAGATACACAAAAGAATGTGCTTTGTGTGGCCAAATTGGCTGGACTAGAGAAACATTTTGCTTTCATAATGATAGGATCCCAGAAGTGAATGAATGAGAACAATGTTGGTTATTTTACAACAACTGATAAAAACTTTGAGATTTCAATATATAGAGTACCTTAACTGACAATTAGTTCATTTGAAAATTACACACGTATGAAAAACAAGCGTATCATAAGTGAAAATCTGGAGCTTCAAATCATGTTCCTAGTGATAGTAACTGTCCTTTGTTCTCTAATTCAAAACATCTGGGAGACATGATTGGCCTAGAAAGCACACATATACATATGACAGCATAGGAAGATACTTTCTCTTATGTCAGTGCAAAAAGTTGAAGGAAATTTCCTCTCTAATGCATTTATAATAGTGTCACTGACAAGTGCCAAGATGGAGTCTTTTGATGTGTGGAAAGAAGAGGTATCAAACTCAAATAGAAACAGGGACTACTAAACCATACCTAAAGATCACTGGTAACATGTTGACTTAGTTTTAAAATGTGATATCACCTCTGTTTTATTGTACTTTTATTTATTTTGTAAAATATTTCCCAAGTGCATTTGCATCTTGTTCTGGCAGCTCCGGTAAGCTTGTGGGCTGCTTTCTGCTGATGGGCCTCATGTTTGACACCTCTGGTGTAAAGTATCCATGATGGCTGAGGCAAGGAATCTGCTGTCTTTTGGGAGAAGTTCCAGAAGTGAATCTTGAATAATTTTTGCCAGATGGGCAGATTAAATCAGGAGTAGTGGATTTGGGAAGGTGAAAAACAGATGGAAAACTTCACGTAAAGGAAATAGAAGAATTGCTATAGAGAGCTCCATGAATGAACACAGAAAGAGAGTAAACTGAAAACTGTTGGCTACAGTTAGAGTAAGGAACTGGAGAGAGATCTCAGGGACGTGTACTACCATAGTATTCCCCATCCAACCATGACTTCCTCAACTCAGCTCGCTCTTGCTGCTCCCTACAGCAGCTCTTCCATTTATGTCTCTCTTCTTCCCATGGGGCTTTCCCTATTAATTTAACATCAGGTCCTGGAAAACTCGGTTAATTCTGGCTCTAGAGACTCTTGCTGCTTTCCCCAGATTTAGTGTGGATTATCGGAAGCACTGCATTTTGGAAATCATGATCTGAGGCTTCACTAGTGCAAAACTATCTTTTAGTTGGCATAAATATAGTAAAGACACGTAAAAGAATCATTTTCTGTCATTTCTACACAAATGGGTCAAAACACCTTATTGGTTTGATAAAGGTTATTATATAACCCCCTTCCCTAATCTCCATCAATCCATTCATTATAGTTGGAGAAGGTCACTTTCACTTCCACATTATAGTGAAGATTTATAAGTTCAGTTTCATCTGCTTCATGAGATCCTAAGGAACTTTGTCAACATCTCTGAGACTGACTAAATTCCTTTACTTAGCTTTAAGGTCATCAGTATTTCACTAGCACTCCTAGATTCAGTACAGCACCACGTGCTTACAATTCTGTGTTACTCTTCCAAAGCCATTTGTAGCATGGCTCTCCCTTTTGCTTTCTTTCTACTCCAACTCCACTCCCATCTTACTTTTACTTCTCTATCTATCCCACCTGGCTTTACCTTTCTTTTTTCTTTTTCCAGTGCCATATCTCCTGATACAATCCCTAAATTCAAGTTTAAATCACACAAGATTCTGACTTCTAGAAATTCTTCCAATTTAAAGCCATCATTTTGGAGAGTTCCATTTTGGGCACTTGATATTCACCATTATACATATTCAGGGAAAAGCATTACTTTTAAATTCTTTCATGTATATTTTCTACTATAAGAAGTGAATCTACAATGTCCAAAAAATCTGTCCAAGAAAACTCTGCCTGAGCAGTGCAGTGATAAACAGTTGAACAGTTGTGATGTTCACTCTAGAAGGATGAGGTTTCAATTGTTTTTTATCCAGTTTTGTATAGACTGGGAGCTATGCAAACAATGGGTATATCTTCTAGTAGATTGAAATTCTATAAAGGACAAAGGAAAATACCAAGTCTAGTAGACCTTATATATTGACAAAAAATTAATTTAAATGGATTTAGGGAAAGTTCCATTTCCTTTTCTTTAATATAATTTTTTGGGGGGAAGCTGGGTAGCTCAGTGGATTGTGAACCAGGCCTAGAGATGGGCGGTCCTAGGTTCAAGTCTGGCCTCAGACACTTCCCAGCTCTGTAACCCTGGGCAAGTCACTTAACCTCCATTGCCTGCCCTTACCACTCTTCTGCCTTGGAGCTAAAACACAGTATTGACTCCAAGATGGAAGGTAAGGGTTAAAATATATATATATATATATACACATATATATAAATTTTTCTTTAGTCCTTTCCTTAATTTCTAATATAACATTCAATTTTATAGGGAGAAACATTTAAATGTTACATATTCTTAATAAAAGAAAAGCCTTCTAGTCTTGAATTTGATAAACAAGTATATCTGGGTCTCTACTTATGGGCTTAGAGATTCTTCAGCTTAACAGTCCAGCTTATGATTGACGACTTCTAATATTAATTGACAATGTATATAGAATTTTAAGATTTATAAATATTTTAGATACATTATCTCATTGAACCCCCAAAACAACTCAATGAAATAGTTGTTATTATTTTTCTCAGTTTATAGATGAGGAGGATAAGACTCAGAGAATTTGAGTGACTTTGCTATGGTCCTATTATTAATGTAGGATGTGGGTTTTGAAGTCAAATCTAGACTGATTCCAAGTCTAAACTCATTTTACCCTACGTAAAACAGAAAGGAAAAGAAAAACTAGAATAGAAAAGATTAGAACCAAATTTTAGACATTAGTCCAACTCTTTATATTCATTATATTTATTCATTATAAATGAATAGAATCGAGGTCTATTCAGTTGAAATTACTCACCCCAGGTAGAGCTAGCTATTGACAGCAGCCAGAACCAAATCTGATTCTGTACTCTTCACTGTTACTCAGTATCCATTTCCATTATATTTTGAATCATCTGATGTTCAAATTACTTTGCTTTGGTACTGATGTGCCATCCCTTAAAAATCCTTTCTAATTTTTCCATATGAACTGTTTTATTTTTTAAGTTCGAAGTTTCAAGCAAATGGAAAGCTGAGGAAGTAGTAAATTAGCTAATCAAAAATTTCAAAGGAAAGGCTAGTATATAGCAAATAACACTTGATTAAAAAATATCAGAATTTATAGCTGGAATTGTCCTAAGATACCTGATATTCGAATCCCCTGAGGTCCAAAGACATTAAATGACTTTTTTCAATGCCCCATAGGTAGTATCATTACACATTATTGCCTCGGAAACATCCTACCTTCCAACCAAACTAACCTAGATAATTACCCTCTCACTGTTACCAACCTTTCCCCCATTCCATAGCATTTTACTTCTCTCTTTGGAGCCTTCTCACTTTTGTTTGTTCCCTTCAAGTCACCATTAAAATGACTACTCCTATTAAAGGCTCTTGCAAATTCCCCTAGAACTCAGATCTCCTTTCCTGAATACTTTTTATTTATTTTGTAGATTTTTAAAAAATCTGATTATGGGGCCCAGGGCTCCTGTATATTTTCCAACCGTCTCCTCACTGTGCCTTTTGCTCTGAGTCATTTTCCTCATCTTCCTCCCATCTGTGGGAACCTAAGACTATATTTTTGGATGCTTTGTTTGATGAGTGAGCTTCTTCATCTTTTGTGATCACAGTGTTCCAAGATACTTTCCTGACATCTCACCAAACCAAAGAATATCCCTAAATGCCAAAGCTATCTTTCTTATGTATGATCTGTGTTAGCAGAGTCAGTCTTCTGACTCCAAATATATTATTCTTTCCATTACACCAAGCTTTCTCTTTTGCTCATTTACAAATAGGTCCTGTATATTGCAGGTGGAGTTATATCTCTTAAAATACTACCTTGTGGACCAAAATGTTTATTCCAAGTTTTCTGAGCAGAATTAACATTGCTCAAAACATGTCTTGGAGCTTCTTTTGCGAAATTGCCTTTAAATCCAGTTCATCATCTAAATAAAAACTTCAGTTGCAGAGGCCATGTTGAATTCATTTTTTCACTCTTCTCTATCTAGTACAGTGCCTTACATGTTGTGCTTTCAATAAAGATATCTGGCATTTTTAAAGAGAAATTTCTTGAATGTAACTAATAACATCTTTGGAGTAAGATGTAGTCTTCTGAGGTAAAAAGAAAGGTACTTATCTATTTTCTAGTGTTTGCTTAGAAAAAAGTCTTATAGCTTTAAATTTTATATATATATATATATATATTTCAATATACATATAGTATATGTGTATATTATATTGTATATATAGCATATGTTTATTATATATGGTATATATACACATATCAATGAGTAGTTATACAAATATATGCATATATACACAATATATATTTAATGTATAAACATATATGAACCTTACAAATAAAAATTCACTAGTTTTCTTTAATTTCAAGAAAACATTTTCCATACTTGGTTATTTTAGGTCAATTCTTCAATTTAAGATATGCCAATTTTTTTTCTGCATATGAAGCAAGCAGGAAAATTATGAGCATCTAGTTGTCTATTTTATTAAAAGCCAGAACATGTTATTTTCATTTTGTCTTCTATCTTAATTTGATTTTTTTACCTATTATGTATGCTTGAAGTGTATTGGTTAATAAAACTACTTACTAATTGATAAAAGTCCTTTCTCCCTAAATTTACTTGGACATGACTGGCATTACTGAATCTCTCAACTAATTCTGTTGCTCCTGAGTCATATTTAACTATTCATGCAATTTACATTTGCCTCAAAACTATAAAATTAACTTTCTTGATTATCGAATGTGAGTAGAAGGAAAAATTCAATTTCTGTAATAGCCATAGCACTGGTCACAGAGTCTGCACTGTTTTCTGAGAATCTGAAGAGATTTAACTCTAGCCATTTAAATACAGCAGGGCATCTGTACTCCCATATCTACTTTGGCTGTAACTCAGAACCAACCAAAGGAAAAAATTTGAACACAACCTACTTTTTATTCCATCTTTGTTGTTGTTATTGTTGTTTATTTGGAGGAGAAGTAGAAAAAAGGGTCACCCAAACTCAAGGTTCCAGTTATTAGCATATATATGCCTCAATTCTGCTCCAGGCCATTCATGATATGGGGAAAGAAGGGACCTAACAAAACACATTAAACATAATTGTAATCTTTGCCAATTTATAGTGTATGAGATGGAATCTCAGAGTTTTAATTGGCATTTCTCTTATTATTAATGATATAGAATAATCTTTCATATTGTTGCTGATGGCTTATAATTCTTTTTTAAATTGCCCAGATACATTAATCATTTATCTATTGAGTAATTGCTACTGGTTTTATATATTTTTGTTAATTCCCCCGCCTATATCTTTCATACCAGATTCACTTAATTCAAAGTTTCATTCCTTCCCCAACACCTTTTTTAAGAACTCATCAAGATCTGTGATTTTGTCTTTTGGAGAAACTTATCAATCAATGCCAATTATTGACTATTCTATTATTTATGATCTTATAGAATTGCTTGGGAGCATTAAGAGGTTAAATGATTTACCCGGAATCATAAAATCAGTATTGTCAGAGAAGGTTCTTAACCCCAAATCATCTTTAAACTCTAAATTATTCTGCCTTTCTAAATATTATATGGACAAATTTATGTATTTTGTTTTTTGCTAATTTTTCATCATCTTGGATAAGAATTTTTCACCTAGTCACAAGTGCAAAATATATCATCTCAGAAAAAGCAATCTATATATGCCAAAATATTCATAGTACTACTCTTAAAATACAAATAAATAGAATGTCCATTGATTGGAAAATGATTAAGACATATAGCATGGGAATATAATAAAGGATAGTTGTATTATAATAATAAGTATGAAGAACTCATATAAACATTAATGAATGTAAAGTGAAGACAACAGCAAGAAATATAGGCAAAATGAATACAATAATCTATACTTCAAATAATACAAACTAAGCTGAATGATGCTAACTTTTTTAATGGAACATCTTGGTCCCATAAAATATGTGGTAATATATACCTCCCTCCTTTTGTTGAAAAGATGCATTTCCATGGATTTAAAATGTTTACATTGGTAGATGTGGTAATAACTATTTGAGGTTATCCAGAAATGAATATAATATAAAAATAAAAGGCACCAACAAAAGTATAATGATTAATAATGATATTATAACATATCATTACATTCATGTACTATAACTTGTTTAGCTATTCCATCCTGTAATCAGTAGGCATCTTCTCAGCCTTTTCCTACCACAAAAGATACTGCTATAAATATTTTGGTGTATATGGAGCTTTTATTTTTGTCAATGATATTCCTACGGTATATGCAAAGTAGTGGAATCTCTAAGTCAAAGGGAATGTACATTTTTAATTTGCATAATTACCAGTTGCTTTTTAAAGATTCTGCTAAATTGCAATTCCACCAATAATGTTTCAGTTTATCTATGTTTCCACAGTCCCTCTAATATGGACTATTCTCATCTTTTGTCATCTTTGACAATTTTCTGGGCTTTAAGGAAAACCTCAGAGTGTTTTGATTTGGATACTTTTTTGTGACTCCTAGTAGTGTTCTATGTATTTCTTAATAGTCTCAAGTATCAAACTATTTATATTTTTGACCACTTTCTTATTAAGGAATGACTTTTGGTTTCATAATACCCTGATACAATAATTAGTTCATTTTAGGCCCAGGGATAATATAATAGGGATATAGGGAAGGAGTAAACATTTATATATTACTTACTATGTATAAGGAACTGTGCTAAGCACCTTTAAAACATTGTTTCATTTGAGCCTCACAACCCTGAAAGGGGTGCTATTATTATCCCCATTTTGTAATTGAAGAAACTGAGATAGAGGTTAAGTGACTTCTGGAGGGTTATAGAGCTAGTAAGTATATTGATCTAGATTTTAACTCAGACCTTCCTGACTCTATTCACTAAGTCATTTAGTTGACACCAATACTATTTGACAACAAAATTTCTTCTGCTGATTTAGAAATTTTATATTATATAGAAAGGCAATACAATCATAATTACTTTGAACCCCCAGTCAGGAAAATTCCATATATACAGGAAGAGTTACATTTTATATCTTGTCTTGGCCTTAATTTACATTTATATCTATCTCTACTTAAAATCTGGTCTCTTTGTTAATCTCTGGTCACTGAAACTTTAAGGTAAAGAAAGAGCGAAGCCATATTTTCTTTTTTTAAAGTTGCAAAACATAACATATAGCGTTCTGGATTAAGAAGGTGGCAGAGTAAAAAGCAGCACTTAACCTCTCCTAACCGAAACATACAGGACTCCTCAAGGGGACATAAAAACAAATCCAGAGGAATGGAGGGACCCCACAACAGGGAGCAGTGTGGAAGGTACATGGAGTCTGGGCATTTCCATGCTATAAAGGGGTGAAACAGCTCTCACTAAATCTCGGGCTGAGCAACCCACCCACCCACACACACACACACACACACACACATACCACCTACAACGCCAAAGCCAGCTCAAAAGAAATAGATCAAGTTTGGGGCACCCATTGGGTCATTGGCAGCTCCAGGGCCTGTTCCTGAGAGCAGCAAGACTTAGGACCCCAAAAGGCTAAAGAACGCACACGGACTTTGAGCACGGACATGGAGCGCAGGCTGGAGCTGAGGAGGACACAGGCACCAGCGAAGGCTCTGAAACCCTGAGTGAGGAACCAGTGCAGACAGGTATATGACTGTGGAAGCAGCGCCCTGAGACTTGTAAAGGAGTCTCCGGCAGAGGATCAAGCAAGGGGGTCCACCAGGGGGCTTGACCTTGAGAACATCCAGACCTGATACCTCAGGAGACTAAAGAGCACAGACAGACACTGAGCATGAGGATAAACCTGAGAACGCACTGGGCTAACAATGGCAACCCAGAATCAGGAAGGCCAAAAAAGAAAGATTAACAACAACAAGAAGAAATCTTTAACACTTGACAACTTTTACACAGAGAAAATCCAGACAACTGAGGGAAGAGAAGAGGGGAACAAACAAGCAATCACATCCGGACCCTCCCAAAATAATGAAAACTAGTCACAAGCTCTTGAAGAGTTCAAATCTGAGATGAAGAGGAAGTTGGAAAAGATTTGGCTAGAGAAATGGGAAATAGCTCAAAAGGAAATCACGCAAGAAAATAACAGTTTAAAAGGCAGAATTTTGCAATTGGAAAGTCAGGCTCAGAAATCAAATGAACTGGTAAGCAAATTGAACACCAGAAATGACCAGATTGAAAAGGAAAACCAGTCCCTAAAGGCTAGAATTGAGCAATTAGAAGCTAATGATCTCTCAAGAGAGCAAGAACAAATAAAACAAAGTCAAAAGACTGAAAAAATAGAAGGAAACATGAAATATCTCAATGAGAAAGTGACAGACCAAGAAAACCAGTCTAGAAGAGACAATTTGAAAATCATTGGTCTCCCTGAAAAAGCAGAAATTAATAGAAATTTGGACTCCATACTAAAAGAAATTATTCAGCAAAATTGCCCTGAAGATCTACAACAAGAGGACAATATAGACATTGAAAGGATCCATAGATCACCCTCTACACTAGACCCAGAAAAGACAACCCCCAGGAATATAATAGCCAAATTCAAGCTTCAAAGTAAAAGAAAAAATCTTACAAGAAGGCAGAAAGAGACAATTCAAATATCAAGGAGCACCAATTAGGATCACACAGGATCTGGCAGCCTCCACGCTAACAGACACAAGGCTTGGAATATGATATTCAGAAAGGCAAGAGAGCTGGACCTTAAACCACAGATCAACTACCCATCAAAATTGACTATATACTTCCAGGGAAAAGTATGGGCATTCAATAAAATTGAAGAATTCCAAGTATTTGCACAGAAAAGACCAGGACTAAATGGAAAGTTTGATATCCAACCACAAAAATCAAGAGAAACATGAAAAGGTAAATGAGAAACAGAGAGGAAAGAAAGAAAACTCATAATTTTTAAATTTGCCTTTTTAAGGGCCTCAGTAAGATCTATTCACTATTATAGTATTCACTATTATACTAATCAGAAGAATAATTCACAGGGAGAGGGTGGAATACTAAATGGTCTAAGATGATATGAGGGATGGGAAAGAGGGGGATGAATAGCAGGGGACACCAAGAGAAACTTGAGAGAATAAGAAAATTAGGATATTCTATTACACACAAAGAGGGCATGGGAATGGGAGGGGTGACTAGTTTTCATTATTTTGGGAGGGTCCGGATGTGATTGCTTGTTTGTTCCCCTCTTCTCTTCCCTCAGTTGTCTGGATTTTCTCTGTGTAAAATCTGCCTAGATTAACAGCAGAAGAAATAGAATGCCTAAATAATCCCATATCAGAAAAAGAAATTGAACAAGCCATCAAAGAACTCCCTAAGAAAAAATCGCCAGGGCCTGATGGATTCACAAGTGAATTCTATCAGACATTCAAAGAGCAACTAATCCCAATACTATACAAATTATTTGATATGATAAGCAAAGAAGGAGTCCTACCAAATTCCTTTTATGACACAAACATGGTACTGATTCCAAAGCCAGGGAGATCAAAAACAGAGAAAGAAAACTACAGACCAATCTCCCTAATGAACATAGATGCAAAAATCTTAAATAGAATACTAGCAAAGAGACTCCAGCAAGTGATCAAGAGGATCATCCACCATGATCAGGTGGGATTTATACCAGGAATGCAAGGATGGTTCAACATTAGGAAAACCATCCACATAATTGACCATATCAACAGTCTAACAAACAAAAATCACATGATTATCTCAATAGATGCTGAAAAAGCCTTTGACAAAATACAGCATCCATTCCTATTGAAAACACTGAAAAGTATAGGAATAGAAGGACCTTTCCTAAAAATAATAAACTGTATATACCTAAAACCATCAACAAACATCATATCCAATGGGGACAAATTAGAAGCCTTCCCAATAAGATTAGGAGTGAAACAAGGATGCCCATTATCACCTCTATTATTCAACATAGTACTAGAAACACTAGCAGTAGCAATTAGGGAAGAAAAAGAAATTGGAGGTATCAAAATAGGCAATGAGGAGACTAAGCTATCACTCTTTGCAGATGATATGATGGTCTACTTAAAAAATCCTAGAGAATCAACTAAGAAGCTGGTAGAAATAATCAACAACTTTAGCAAAGTTGCAGGATACAAAATAAATGCACATAAATCATCAGCATTCCTATATATTTCCAACACATTAGAGCAGCAAGAGGTAGAAAGAGAAACACCATTTAAAATCACCCTAGTACTTGGGAATCAATCTAACAAAACAAACACAGCTATTATACGAAAACAACTACAAAACACTTTCCAAACAAATAAAACTGGATCTAAACAATTGGAAAGCCATTGATTGCTCATGGGTAGGACGAGCTAACATAATAAAAATGACCATTCTACCCAAATTAATTTACCTATTTAGAGCCATACCTATCAAACTACCAAAAAAGTTCTTTACTGAATTAAAAAAAAAACTATAACAAATTTCGTTTGGAATAACAAAAGATCAAGAATATCAAGGGAAATAATGAAAAAATATGTGAAGGAAGGGGTCCTAGCAGTACCAGATATTGAACTATACTATAAAGCAGCAGTCATCAAAACAATATGGTGCTGGCTAAGAGACAGAAGGGAAGATCAGTGGAATAGACTTGGGGTAAATGGCATCAGCAAGACAGTGTATGATAAACCCAAAGAGCCCAACTTTTTGGACATCAATCCACTATTTGACAAAAACTGTTGGGAAATCTGGAAAATAATATGGGAGAGATTAGGTTTAGATCAACATCTCACACCCTACACCAAGATAAATTCAGAATGGGTGAATGACTTGAATATAAAGAGGGAAACTATAACTAAGTTAAGTGAACACAGAATAGTATACATCTCAGATCTCTGGGAAAGGATAGATTTTAAAACCAAGCAAGAGTTTGAGAAAATTAGAAAATGTAAATTAAATGGTTTTGATTATATTAAACTAAAAAGCTTTTGTACAAACAAAAACAATGTAGTCAAAATCAGAAGGGAAACAACAAATTGGGAAAAAATCTTTATAACAAAAAACTCTGACAGGGATCTAATTACTCAAATATACCAGGAGTTAAATCAATTGTATAAAAAATCAAGCCATTCCCCAATTGATAAATGGGCAAGAGACATGAATAGGCAATGTTCAGGTAAAGAAATCAAAAGTATCAATAAGCACATGAGAAAGTGTTCTAAATCTCTAAAAATTAGAGAAATGCAAATCAAAACAACTCTGAGATATCATCTCACACCTATCAGATTGGCTAAAATGAAAGAAGGGGAGAGTAATGAATGCTGGAGGGGATGTGGCAAAATTGGGACATTAATGCATTGCAGGTGGAGTTTTGAAATGATCCATCCATTCTGGCTGGCAATTTGGAATTATGCTCAAATGGCTATAAAAGACTGCCTGCCCTTTGATCCAGCCATACTATTTTGGGTCTGTACCCCAAAGAGATCATAGATAAACAGACTTGTATGAAAATATTTATAGCTGTGCTTTTTGTAGTGGCAAAAAACTGGAAAATGAGGGGATGCCTATCAATTGGGGAATGGCTGAACAAATTGTGGTATATGCTGGTGATGGAATACTATTGTGCTAAAAGCAATAATAAACTGGAGGAGTTCCAGGTGAACTGGAGAGACCTCCAGGAACTGATGCAGAGTAAAAGGAGCAGAGCCAGAAGAACACTGTACACAGAGACTGATATACTATGGTAAAATCAAATGTAATGGACTTCTGTACCAGCAACAATGCAATGACACAGGACAGCTCTGAGGGATTTATGGTAAAGATGCTACCCACATTCAGAGGAAGGATTGCAGGAGAGGAAACATGGAAGATAATCAATTGCTTGAATGCATGGGCTGAGGCGGACATGATTGGGGATGTAGACTCGAAAAGACCACACCAATGCAACTAACAACAATATGGAAATAGGCCCTGAACAAGGACACAAGTTACATCCAGTGGAAATGTGCGTCGGCCATGGGAGGGGTGCTGGGGGTAAAGGGGAAAGTAGGAGCATGAATCATGTAACCATGTTAAAAATGAATATTAATAAATGTTAAAAAAACATAACATATAAAAAGTAAAATATGCAGGATGAGGGATTGAGTAAAGTTGAGCAAATTTTTTTTTCTTGAACCTACCCTCAGTTCTGGAGGTGTTGAGTAAAACTGCTGACATCAGCCTGAGTCTCCTACTCCAAGATGAGTAAAGGACCAATGGCTCTCCTTGACATCTCCTTTTTCTGCCACATCTCAATCCTTCTTTCACTTATTATACCTGGGCTGCCAGTTTTTTCCAACTCAGCTATGGGTAACCTCTCCTTTTCTACCCTGACTCTCAAAATCTTCCTCCCCCCTCCTTTTTTTAAACCCTTACCTTACACTTTAGAATCAATACTGTGTATTGGTTCTAAGGCAGAAGAGTGTTAAGAGCTAAGCAATGGGGGTTAAGTGACTTGCCCAAGGTCACACAGCTCAGAAGTGTCTGAGACCAGTTGAACCTAGGACCTCCCATCTCTGGGCCTGGTTCTCAATCCACTGAGCTACCCAGCTGCCCCATCTATCACCTTTTCTAAGATTTCTTATGTATTCATAAAGTTCTTTAGGATATGATCAAGTATTCTACCCAATTTGAAACATTTTATATATCTAGATGCTATCAAGAAGCATTCTCACCTTAAAAAAGAAACTACTTTTAAGTGGGGCAGGAAAATCAGTAAGCATTTCCCTTATAATAATCCCTTAAAATAATCATAATTGGGAACTATATATATATATATATACATACATATATATAT
>NC_058132.1:320984227-321131489 GCF_016433145.1 Gracilinanus agilis | reverse complement strand
CTATATATATATATATATACATACATATATATATATATACATATATGTGTGTGTGTATTGCTATTTGTTGTCTATACCTCGATTTTGAACTCTCATCAAATATATTAAGTATTTGTTTTTTGGTTTTTTAAATTTTAAACCCTTAACTTCTGTGTATTGACTTATAGGTGGAAGAGTGGTAAGGGTAGGCAATGGGGGTCAAGTGACTTGCCCAGGGTCACACAGCTGGGAAGTGTCTGAGGCCGGATTTGAACCTAGGACCTCCCGTCTCTAGGCCTGGCTCTCAATCCACTGAGCTACCCAGCTGCCCCGTATATTAAGTATTAATATTTCCTTTACCTAAAATGCTGAAATGCCTTAATTTTGTTTGCACAAAACTTTTCAATTTCATCTAATCAAATTTATGTATTTTATCTTTTGTTTTTGCCTCTTTCTTATTAATCATTCATCTCTTACCTATATCCGTGAAAGATATGTGATATGCTTTTCCCTTAATTATCTCATGGTGTAATCTTTCATTTTCAAGTCCCATACCCATTCTCAATTTATTGTAGCACATAGTGTAAAGTTTTGTCAAAGCCTAATTTCCGAAGTCATACTGATTTCTAATTTTCATAATAATCCACATTAGACAAAGAATTTTTTCCTAATTAACTTTTTTTTCAGATTTATCAAGCACTGTGTAGGAGATATTATTTCTAACAGACATACTGAGGCAAGCAGATATAAAAACTATATAGATAACAGTTTATATAAAAGAGTGATCTGGAGGCTTTAGAAGGCTTCAAGCTTAATATGAGTCAGTATTGTAATAGGGTAGCCAAGGAAGTTTTTGTGTTCAATTACTTTAAAAAGAGGCTTAGGTGCCAAGAACAAGGAGGTGATTCTCCTAATGTACTCTCTCCTTATTAGAATACTTCTGAAGCATCATGGTCATTTGGGATACATCATTTCAGAAAGGACATTGATTAGTTAGAGGATGTACAAAAGATGATTATTGAAATGGCAAAGAGACTAGAACACAACATAAGGATTCATACAACATGTAGACTATTTGAAAGAAGTGAAAATGCTTACCCTAGAGCAGAGAAGTGTTGGGATACATGAGGCTTGTCTTCAAAGTCTTTCAAAAGAAATATACTATAAAAATGGAATGTGCTTGTTGTTTTGGTCTCAGAGAACAAGAAGTAGGAGCAGAGTGGTGGAAATGGGTGTTACAAACAATCGAATTCTGGTCTTATGTAAATAAAAATTTGAGCTAAGACAAAATAGATTGAGAAACCTCATTGGGTCCCGCCATGTAACAGCTCCTGAAATACAAGCTATATTGTAGAGAATGTTTTTTTGTTTAGATAGAGGTTAGACTAGATAGTTACAGAGTTCCCTTCAACTCTCAAATCAGTGATTCCAAGGTGTTTAAGGAATGAGCAGCATGTGACGCAAAAGTCATCACCACTGACTATGTAAGTCTATGATAAATGCTTTGGAATTAAAAATCTATCGTCACACTGCTCTTTCCTGATTGGTTACATTTAATGAATTATTAAACTTAAGAGTTGTACTAGGACTCAGAGATCATATAATTCAACACATCAAGAATCCTCTCAATTACTTATTCTACAACTCTCATACTGCCTCTGGGCATGGCACTTTTGGATAACTATTTATTAGGGAATTTTTCCTTCTATCAATTCTAGATCAACCTCTCTGTACCTTCTATCCATTGTTCCATTGTCTGTCCTCTGGAGGAAAACAGATCCAGACCCTTTGTATCATGCTAACAGCTCCTTGATTTGGCTTTTGTTACTGGCTTTTGATTCTATGTAATTAATCCTTCTCATTCACTTCAGTGCTTCTCTTTATGGTTCTGCCATGTCTACAAATTGCTATCATATACTCAGCTATCCACCTAATAACAATACCTAATAGTCTAAGCACCTAGATTCCCACTGACTGTCTCCATAGATGGGGATCGGATGCCCAAAAAAGATAGAATGCTGTCTTATCACTCTCAGTTTCCAATTTTCATAATTTCAAGAAAACTTAGACTCCAGGTTGGAAAATAAAAATAATATTCTAAGATATATTTCTGGCCCAAATAGAATGGAAGTATCTGAAGTCTCTCTAAAGAAATATATAACCAGCTGGTGACTAAAATTGATGGTAGAAGAAAACTGAAAAGGAGTAGATACCTAAGCGGCACACTGCAAAGTATTGGAGGTGTTGGACCTCTTTAGAATCACACCATGGGAAGGCTTGGCACCCTGATATAGCAGGCATACTGTGAACAGAATATAAAAATATGAGTATATAGAACTAGTTTGAATTCAGTCCTAACCCAACAAGGTATACTGCATAAGGTGATAAGATATATCCACCTACTCCATTTCCAGGAGGAATGATGAATATTTATGGGAGATTCTTGCCAAAAATATAGCAATTTTACATTCTCTTCTTATGATATTTAATTAGGGGAAGCTTAACAGCAAATCAAGTGCTAACTTTGGGTTAGGGAGTTAAAATTTCTTTTCTTAACACTTACTCTCTAGCTATTCATTGGTGAGTTATTTCAGGCTCAATTTCTTTATCTTCAAAGTAGGGATAATATTACTGGTAGTACTAAATTCACAGAGCTATTGTGAGACTTTAATATGACCAAATATACAACATACTTCATAAAAATCAGCTTTTATTTCCCAAAAGAAGGAGACCAGGTTTCTTTTTTTTTTTAAACCTATGCCATATGTCTTAGAATTGAAACTAAGTATAAGTTGTAAGGCAGATGAACAATATGGAGTAGGCAACTGGGATTAAGTGACTTGTCTAGGGTCACAAAGTTAGGAAGTATCTGAGGTCAGATTTCAACCCAAGACTTCCCATCTGGAGGCCTAGCTCACTATCCACAGAGCCACCTATCTGCCCCTCATGTTCCTTTTTTTTTATCATTATATTCAAGCATCTAGCACAGGGCCTTGACTATAATAGGTATTTAATAAATGTGAATTGAAACACAAGTTCATAAAATAATCACAACATAGAAATAAGCCTGAACATAAAAGCAAAACAAGGCAAAAACAATAATCAATGGGGTACAACTCGATATTCATTTGTGAGCAATTTTGGTTGCTTCTTTTTCTGTTTTCGAGACTATCTGGTAAACCTGCTTTATATACTCATAGAACTTTGCTTCAGTTTTCTCATTTGTGACATGTATAACACCATTATTCCAAAGGCAATAATGTTTATAAAGTACTATCTATATACAGGAGAGTTTTTTTTCTTCCTCTTTCCCCTTTCTCATCATAATCATCAATATCAACATCATCAGTAATGACAACAACAAATAAGAGACCTTATAGATTTAAAATAATAATAGCAGTAGTATTTATATAATGCCTTAAGGCTTTTAAAGTGCTTTACAAATATCCCAATTTATCCTTAGATAAAGCCAATGGAGCAATTAAGTACCATAATTATCTTTATGTCTGAAAAAACTGAGACATATAGATTAAGTGTCTTGCCCAGGGTGGCACAGTTTGTATTTGAGACTGGATTTGAAATTATTTCTTCTTGATTCCAGATCCAGCACTCTATCCACTGGGATACCTACTGGTGTTATATTAAGGAATGAAAAGAAGAATAAGATACACTTCTGACTTTTAAAAAGAAATGATAGGGGCAACTAGTTGGCTCAGTAGAAAGAAAGCCAGACTTTGAAACAGGAAGTCTTGGGCTCAAATCTGGCCTCAGACATTTTCTAGCTGTGTGATCCTGGGCAAGTTACTTAACCCCCATTGCCTAGCCCTTATCACTCTTCTGCCTTGAAACTGATAGTATCAATTCTAAGATGAAAGAAAGGAAGGAAGGAAGAAGGAAGGAAGGAAGGAAGGAAGGAAGGAAGGAAGGAAGGAAGGAAGGAAGGAAGGAAGATACAGCACTTCATAGAAAATATTTTGATTTATTTTCCTCATATTAAAAATGAGAAAGCTAGGCTCTAGCATTTCTATGGACCCTCTCACCTCTGGAATTCTATTTGATTAGGAGGAAAAAGAGGGAAAAACATAAATGTAACAGTACTTGACATGCTAAGTGTCAAAAAGTAGTTCAACCTTCTAGTTCACCCAAAATATATTTTGACCCTATAAGTACATATCAGCAACTTATCTGTAATTCCTGGTGTTTGAGACCTTCCAGGGACAATGATTTAAGACTTGAATTATGGTTAACCAATTTGTATGTGTCAGAGGCTGAACTTAAACTCTGGTCCTCCTGAATCTCAAGGTTGACTCTCATTTTACTATTTTTGGAACCAACTTATTTATTCAGTCCTTAATTTATTGGTCTAACATTATAATTCACCAAGTATTTCAATTCAACAATTTATTAAGCTCTTATTGTTTGCCTAGGTGCAGAGCTTGGCACTAGAGACACAAAGATAAAAATAATAGTCCCTGCCTTCAAAGAACTCACAATCAACTTAGCAGAAGTGATATGTACCCAAATAAGTCGCTGGAAAAATCTGTATTAAGAAAATATAAAGTTACTGCGGGGAGAGGGGATTTAGTACGTCAGAAGGAGGACCAGGACATGACTTCAGTTGTATTTTTATGAGAGCTAAAGATTTAAGAAGCAAAGTTGAGGAGGCCAGCCTGGATAAAGGCTGGAGAGGGTAAATTGTATTGTCTATATACTAGGATTATATTATTTGAATTCAACAGTTAGGGCAAATTTTCAAAATGCTTTTTAATTCTAACACTACACACACATGAGTAATTCTGGTCTTCCTTACTTCTATCACTTTCATCCTTGTATTGAATCAAAAGGAATTTCAGCAGAACCAAGGAGGTACTTTTCCATTACAGCTAGTTTGCCTTTGGTTTCAAGGACATGTTTAACAGCCCTCCCTTCCTGGTTATTGGGTGCTCTAGCTTATCAGTCTATTTACATTACATTAGAAGCCTAGTGTAGATTTTGGAAGCCTTCAGTTGCAAATCACATTCTGTTTTAATGGGAAACTTATTAGAGGAATCTTGACTTTCAATAATGAAATGAAAGTTTATGAAAGTAGTGTAATTGATTGTCCTCAGAATCATAATTTACATTTAATTACAAAGGCTGTGCTGAGGAAGGGAGTCACACCAATTAGTTACCTATTTCCCCTGTTCTGTATTTCAGAACTGAGCAGTGAAATGGAGGTTGGTTTTTGAAATTGTTGACTAGCTAAAATTTTTTTAAATGCTTGCATTCCTTTCAACTTAATTAGTATAAAACTGAGTCATACCCTGTACCTAGTCAGAGCAAAGCATTAAGTTGGAGAATTGGAAAACAAAGAAGACATGGTTCTTGTCCTCCAGGAACTAGGTAGTCTAGCTGGAAAGAGGAGATATACAAACACAAGATATTTTGAAATAAATAGAAAACAACATGTAATCAAAAAATTGAAAAATAGTGGTCACTGCTTTATACACAAACAATAAGTGTAGTTTAAGGAGTGGGAGAAATCACTATTTGCAACTGGTTAGAGAAGGCCTTCATAGACAAAAGATGACTTGACATAAACTCTAAAAGATTGGTGAGATTAGCAAATGCCATCTCTAATATTCCTGCTGTGGCCACTTTTGCAATTTTTCATATTACCCCTTTCTACTAGCTGTATTCCTAAAATGTAATCTTGAGCTAAACTGATTTAAAAGAAAGATAATGGTGAACAGACATGGAGGAGGGATGTGAAATTAAATGGTATTTTACTATATTTTACAACTATAATGTTCTGATAATAGCTCATGGAGAAATAATGGTATGTAATGGGTAAAGAGCTAGTCTTGAGGACAGGAAGACCTGTATTGTAGGCCTTACTGGTTCTGTGACCCTGAATAATGTACTTAACCTCTCTTTAAGTGACTTTCTAAGACTATATGTTGCAGAGAAAGTGCTGCCCTACACTGGTGGAAGAAGTTTCCTCATATGGAAATTCCCTACACCAGTGAAATCATAGTCCTGGTCCTTAGCTTTATAATGCCTTACATCTATGTAGTGCTTTAAGATTTACAATTCACTTGAACTTCATAGCAGTTCTGTGAGATTGACTATTTTAGTATCAACAGTTTGCATCTTAAAAAATGGGAGGCACTTGCCTCACTTGTTAAGTGACTTGCTCAGGGTCATAAAGCTAAAAAGTATCAGAGGTCTTCATTCCAAGTCCAATGTTTTATTTACTCTATCATACTAATTTCAGTCAATAATATAATTCCAAAGTATATTATTTCATGGATAAGAACTAATGGACCACTCAAGTTGGGATGGACCTAGCTCAGAGTTGATCTAACACTCTTCTTTTTCAGATAAGAAAAGTGAAGCAAAGACGATGATTTATCAAAGATCACAAAGCAAGTATTTAATGGAATCATAAAGTTGTTCTGGAATTCAGATCTTTTTTATTCTAGTGCAGTATTCTCTTTACTATGACAAGTAGCCTTTTCTTCATCTTCATGTTTATTAATAGATAGAAGCTCCTTAGATTTTAACTTTGGGTATCACTCTTTCCTATCTTATGTAGTGTCTCTGATAAGTACATTCTGATCTATAAATATATACCAGGGGAAAAGGTTTAAAAAAGTAGATGTAATTTATCTATTTTCTAAAATGGTCAAATATTGGCTTTTATTAATATGTTGCCTACCCCAGAACTTTTTTCTCACTATACTATCATAAAAATCAAACACAAAGTGCATTCTACTAGCAATCATGGAGAATTTCACAGCAATTTTATTCCAAAACCTCTAATATTATCACAAAAATAGGTTATTGAAATGAAATATTGCAGGGATTATCATAGCAGGACACTCAGAGACAACATGTGTCAATATAAAAGGCAACACCTAGGACGGTCTTTATTCTAGTCCCAAATCTGCCACAATCTAGCATGTCTTCGACAAATCATTTCATCAGTCTGAGCTTGTTTCTTGATTAGTAAAATGATTTATGTTTTGGACTAGATGGTACTTACGGTTCCTTCTAAACCTAATAACCTACAATTCAACATGCTTACTATATGTAAAGCCTTATGATACCAAACCAGGTTCTATATCTTTGGTTGTCACTTTCTTTATTAAGCTTATTTTCTTATCTGTTGAAAAGTTATAACACCAGCCTCCCTTTAATTCAATGGCCTCTTGTGGAATAAGATTATGTAGAGGAAAATGCTTTGCAAATATTTACTTCATGTTTATTTACATGTGAACTTTAGTATCTTCCCAGTGCAATTTAAAATCCTTGATGGTAAAGACAGCTTATTTTTTTCATCCTTATATCTCTAATTTCTCAGTTACAGTGGGTGTCAGAATGGGTGGTTAAGACATGCTTAGTGAATGGGTTTAGGGGTGAAGAGTCTAATGATTGTGATTCATTTAATTTAGGTAATTCAAGATAATCTCTGAGTGCTTCCTGAGCCACTCTTTTTTAAACTGTCAGGATAGCCTTGTGCCCTGTAAGCATTCACATTTCTTGTTTTTCCTCACTCCATTGTTAAATAGAATCAATCCCAGACTCACACATGACCTCAGATATCATCCCTTGTAGCTCCTTCTATCTGAAGCACAAATTTCATCTACAGTATCCCAGCAGCCATTCAGTCTTCTTATGAATAGATGAAAAGTGGCAGGTTAATTCAAATCAATTGGCAAGCATCTATTTAATCACCTACTGTATGCCAGGCATTGTACTCAGTGCTGAGGATACAAATAATAAAGGGAGAAAAAATCATTTTATTACAAGGTAACTCACATAATTCTTAGCCAGTGTGTTAGTTTGAAAACACATAAAGGATAGTTGAAAATTGAAGGGGGAGGGAGAGAAGTCTGGACAGTCAAGAGCAGATTGCTTAAAAGAGAATTTCTAGGAGGAATTGACCAGAGAAAAAGATCATAGAGTTGGAGTTATCTTCCATAGTGAGAAGGCTACTGGGTCATGGTGGAGAAAGAAATTTAGAATCAATGGTGGAGCTCAGAAATAAATGAGGGAGTAAAAATGACTGACTTGGGCATTACAAGCTTATATGAAATTTCCATTAACATGAGTCAACAAAATTCTGTCTCAAAATAATCAACTTTAACATTACAGAATACCCAAACCCAGGCAAATATTAAAATAGGAACTCTCAAATGAGAATTTTCATTTCTTGGCATCACAGAAAAAAATCTGATCAGTGCAAATCAAAACATAAAAAAATTAATCAATCAAGTTATGGAAGTTTTTTTTTAACCCTTGTACTTCAGTGTATTGTCATAGGTAGAAGATTGGTAAGGGTGGGCAATGGGGGTCAAGTGACTTGCCCAGGGTCACACAGCTGGGAAGTGGCTGAGGCCGGGTTTGAACCTAGGACCTCTCGTCTCTAGGCCTGGCTCTCACTCCACTGAGCTACCCAGCTGCCCCAGTTATGGAATTTTTAATGACAAAAAGGTAGCTTAAGTACTATGTTTATGAGTTGGGGTGGAATGAGGCATTATCTGGACCAGAATTGGGGTGTGAGCAAAGAAAGCAATAATTCCAGAAATATAAAGTGGTTGATTGGTTGGTTTTGTTCTGTACTTTTTCAGTTGTGACCTCATTTGAAGTTTTCTTGTAAAAGACCTTAAAGTGGTTTGTCATTCCTTCTTCAGCTTATTTTACAAATGAGAAAACTGAGGCAAACAGGATTAAGTGACTTACTCAAACACCTAATAAGAGTCTGAAGCCTGATTTGAACTCAGGAAGATGATTCTTTCCTGACTTCAAGCCCAGAACTCTATCTATCTAGGTGCCCTCAGGTTAATTGATAAAAGAAACACTAAGGGAAAGAACAATTCTGAGGATTGGCCAGATGGGTATCAATGAATAAAGGTGTTCAATACAGGAATATGAATGAGCTTGTTTAAAGGAAGTCCTTTATGATAAAGATTAATTTGGTTTTCTGGACTTGTTTATTGTTATTTCTTTAGTTTGTTTTTCTAGGCTTCCAGAGACAGAAGCATTGCTCACCAATGCTTATACAATTATATATATATATATATATATATGAAATCAATACTGTTTCACTCATTCCTAATATCAGAGCAGGAAGGAATATTAGAGAACATCTCTTCCAACATTTTTACCTTGTAAAAATGAGGAGCTGAGACCTAGAGAAGCAGAGGAACATATCCAAAGGTCATATAAGTTAGTGCCATGAAATATAACTAGAATCCAGGACTTTTTAATCCCACATAGTGTTTCTAAAAGTCCACAGCATCATAAATTTATAGTTGGAGAGCACCTCAGAGGCTATTTAGTTGAGCTGCTTCATTTTACATATGAAGAAACTAAGGCACAGAAAATTTGTATTCCCCATTTAACAAGACTACCAGGTAACACAAAGAAGGAACATAAATGTGGAGTCCAAGTCTTCTGACTTAGTGCTCATTCCACAACCCCTAAATATAATTTGTTTTCCTATTCAGTCTCATTATCAGTTATCCTAAATAATCCTATCTCTGCACTCTGGGACCAAGAAGAATAACTTTCATTCTTCTTCCACATGCAACACATTAAGTGTTTGAAAAGATTCTTCCATTTCCTTGGAACAGGAAATCATAGAAAATTTAGCCCATGGATGCTTACAAAAGCACCTGGAGTGATGATCATGGGAAAAATAAATGCTGCAGTCTGGATGAGGCTAACCTCCACCATCACTAAGCTGTCAGTAGGCAGTACTGCTGGGCCCAGATGTTCGAGTTCAGTAGTAAATTTACTTCAGAAGGAAAATAGCCAGACCATGATCCACTGGAAGATTTAGCAGGCTACTTATGGTTAGCAAGTGATACTATGGCTCCATTCTCTTGCACAGTGTCAATCACACTGGTCCTCGGCCTTTTGGATCAAAGAAAGCCAGTAAAATGCATTTCAGTGGGGTGAGGGAGTTTATGTCCTTTACTCCTTTTTCTTTTCATTTCTTTTTTTTCCCTTCTTCCTCGTGATTCCCTGATGGTCAATCTGCTACCATCTTGTGGCACATCACAAAACTGCAGGTTCTTATTTTGAAGCAATGAAACCCAGGCCTATGGTTTGGGACAGCAGGCAACAATGACATAAATGCTTTCATAAGTTGAAAGTTAACCTAGACATCTTCCTCATTTGCTTTTATAGAATGGGAGACAGAACTTCTCAAAGATTAAAAACAACAACCACAACATCTTGCCTTCTATTATTCCATACTTTTAAAAACAATGCTTGCTCAGCTCATAGCCTTGGGGACTGCTCTGTGTGTAGGCAGTGGAGGAAGCCACAGCTTTGAAGCAGACAGGCTGATTACATAGTATAAGACATCAGCCAAGCTGAAAATCTAGAGAGAATCCTACAGAGATATTCCAATGGACCGCGGGAAGAATTTTAGAAAGAATATATGGGACAGGAAGGCCTTGATTCAAGTATCAGCTTTAGCTCATGCCGCTAACTTATTTGACCTTGGATAAATTTCTTTACTTAGTCATTCCCCAATTCCTCATTTGTGAAATGAAAGGTTTTAAGTGGATTATTTCTACTGATATTCTGGATATCCATGAGGGAAAGAGAGAAACAGAACTGGTATTTTTTTCTTTCCTCTCTTATTTAAACAGTTTATATACATGATGTTACATCCTTTTGTTTTTTGTTTTTTAGCCATATTTCCTTCTTCTAAGCTCTAAGGGGCAAAAGAATGTGATCACTAACACTTACCCAGGCTTTCTTAGAAGGTAAAAGTATTTAGACAGACAGAAATACAGACAGAAAAGTGAGATGAGAAAGGCCAATCAAAATGTAAGATGGAATAATGCGACAGTTTTTCAACTGTCATCTTCTAAGAATTTCTTTCTGGCTCAATGAGTTTCTCTAATTTCTTGTATTAGTGTAGATATTGCTCTCATAAATGTCCTTCTCTGATACTTTCTTATGGTGTGGAGGAGACCCTAGGTGCTTGAGGATCCTTCTAGTAGAGTTCAAACTCTGGCCAATTCTATCAAATGGGAAAGACTTTGAAAATAGCTTCAGTGTCAGTCCCATGCTTAGATTAAAAACACACAAGGCTTATCTCAAGAATACTGGCCACCAAATGATGAGGGTGGTGTAGTAGTAGTAGTAGTAGTAGTAGTAGTAGTAGTAGTAGTAGTAGTAGTAGTAGTAGTAGTAGTAGTAGTAGTAGTAGTAGTAGTAGTAGTAGTAGAAGTAGTAGTAGTAGTAGTAGTAGTAGTAGTAGTAGTAGTAGTAGTAGTAGTAGTAGTAGTAGTAGTAGTAGTAGTAGTCGTTCCACAGTGGTTCCTCCATACTTCCTGTAAAGTTCTCGAGAGGTCAACAATCCTTATTGGTAGAAGGAGATCCCACAAATACAAAATTAAGAATCCTTAAAGTAGTGCAGTATACAATAGGAGATGATGAAGAAGAATAGTTCAGTTTTGCCAGTTCCAGAAATGTATGTAAAATAGGACAGAGATCTAGAAAGTGCCAAAAAATGGCCAAAAGCAATAGAATTCAAAGCGAGAAATTCTAACCTAAGTTAAAACCCCAGCTCCACTTCCTGATGCAAACTTAAAGTCATTCTTGTATTAACTCAGCCCAGCCAGTCACCTATCTTATCAGATTCCTAGTCTTGTGGATTTCATCTCTTCAACATCTTTTTTATCTTTTTTTAAAATGTAAAACAGTAAATATATGTATGGGTCATATATTTCTGTGACCAAAGAGATGGAGATAAGTATAGTGGGGAAAGGAAGAAATAACTGAGAATAAATAAGTTTTAAAGTTCTATTCATTCACAGACCAAAGACATCTTCTGAGAGTAGCACATGAGCAGATACATGTACTGAGTCAACCATCCTGAGTCAAGTAAAAGCCAAATCTGTTCCAAACTGAGTTGTTCAGTTATTCAGTCACGTCCAACTCATTGTGACCTAGGGACCATAGCACTCTAGGTTCATCTATCTTCCACTATCTCTCAAAGTCTGTTCAATTCACTGTTTCCTTGACACTGTCTATCCATCTCATCTTCTGTCATTCCCTTCTTTTGCTTTCAATCTTTCCCAGCATCAGAGTCTTTTCCAATGAGTGCTGTCTTCTAATTGTGTGACCAAAGTATTTAAACTTCAATTTCAACATTTGTCCTTACAATAAATGGTCAGAATTAATTTAAGCATTAACTGATTTGATCTCCTTACTGTCTGAAGGACACTCAAAATTCTTCTTCTGCACCATAATTTGAAAGCATCAATTTGATGATATTCAGTTTTTTCTATAGTCCAACTCTCACAGCCATACATTACTACTGGAAAACCATAGCCTTTTTACTATACAGACTTTTATCAATAAGGTGATGTTTCTTCCTTTTGGTGTATTGTCCAGATTTGCCATAGCCTTCCTTTTGAGAAAGTTCTTTTAGTTTCATGGCTGCATTCATGCATTGCCTACACTGCTGTTTGAGCCCAAGAATACCAAATCTGGCACTGCTTCCAATTTTTCTCCCTCTATTTGCCAGAAAGTCATAGGAATAGTTGCCATGTTTTTTTTTTCACATTATGCTACAAGTGAACTTTTACATTCTCCTCTTTCACTCTCATCTAGAAGCTTCTTAACTCTTTTTAACTTTCTGCCACTGGAGTGATATCACCTGCATATCTGAGATTGTTGACATATCTACTGGCAAGTTTAATTCTTGCTTTTGATTTAACTGGCCTTGCATTTCACATGATGAACTCTCCAGGTAAGTTAAATAAATAAGGTGACAATATAGAATCTTGTTGTATTCCTTTTCCCATCTTGAACCAATTAGTTGTTCAATATTTGGTTCTAACTTGCTTCTTGATCCACATACAAGTTCCTTAGGAGACAAATAAGATGACCTAGTACTCCTCTTTGAGTACTTGCCAAAATTTGTTTTGAACCACATGATCAAAGGTTTTAGTGTAATTGATAAAAGAGTAGTAGATGTTTTGTTTTTTTTTTTCTGGAACTTCCTTGCTTTCTCCATAATCCTGTGAATGTTTGCAATTTGGTTTCTAGTTCTTCTGCCTCTTTGAGTACCAGCTTGTACTTCTGGCAATTCTCAGTTTGTGTATTTCTGAGGTCTAGTTTGTGTAATCTAAAGTATAAATTTGCTAGGATATGAAATAGGAACAACTGTTTGGAAATTTAGACATTCTTTGACATTGTTCTTCTTTAGGACTGAGATATAAAGTCACCTTTTCCAATCCAATGATTAGTTTAATTTTCCAAATTTTCTAGCATATTGAAGACAACCATAATACTATAATAATGTCATTTTTTAGGATTTTAAATAACTCAGCTAGAATTCCATCACTTTCATTAGATTTATTGTAGCAATCCTTCCTAAGGCTCACTTGACAACATTCTCCAAAATACATGACTAGATCAGTAACCACACAATCATGGTTATCACTGATGTTAAGATATTTTTCATAGTCCTTCTATGTATTCTTGTTTCCCCGTTTCAGCTTTTTCTACTTCAAAATCCCTAACATTTTGTCTTTCATCATGCACAATTTTGCATGAAATATTCCCTGAATATGTCTAATTTTCCTGAAGTGATCTCTTGCCTTTTCCATTCTATTGTTTTCTTCTATTTCTTTGTACAGTGTCCTTCCTTCTTCAGCTATTTGTAAAGCCTCATCAGACAAGCCATTTTGCTTTGTTCTTTTTACTTTGAGATTTTTTTTTGCTACCTCCTATATGATATTGTGAATTTTTGTTCATAGGTATTCAGGTATTATATCTTGAAGATCTAGTCCCTTAAATCTCTTGATTATCTTCACTACATATTCATATTATTTAGGTCATACTTATATAGCCTGATGATTTTCCCTACTTTCTTCAATTTAAGTCTAAATTTTGCAACAAGAAGTCCATGATCTGCATCATAGCCAGTTCCAAGTCTTATTCTAATTTGCTAGAGCTCCTCCACCTTTGGCTGAAAAATATATAATCAATCAGATTTCAGCCTTTTTCCATCTGGTAATGTCCAAGTGCATTTTGGGTTGTTGAAAGAGAATATTTGCTATGATGAGAGAGTTATCTTGACAACACTGTATTAGTCTCTGCCCTGCTTCATTTTGTACTCCAAGGCAAACTTGTCAAATATTCTAATGAACTTTTCATTGCCTATTTTGGCATTCCAGCCCCCTATGATGAATGACATTTTTCAGGTTATTTTTAGAAGGTGGTGAATGTCCTTACAAAATTTAGCACCTTTGACTTTGGAATCAGTGATCTGATCATAGACTTGTATTACTCTATTGATGTATGATTTGCTTGGATTTGAACAGATATCATTGTATTGACCATAAGGGCTTTTCTGTTTCCTCAAAGGGATTCTTGCCCACAGTCATGGATGTGATGTAATGATTGCCTGATTTATAAATTCACCTATTTCCATCTATTTAAGATCCTTGATGCCCAAGATGGCAACGTTTAAACTTTTCTTCTCCTGTTTGACCACATTTAACTTACCTTGCTTCATAGATCTCATATTCCAAGTTTCTATTTAATATTTATCTTCACAACTTCAGATTTTCCTTTTGTCACCAGATTCATACTTGGCTGCACTTCCTTTCAGTTTTTGCCTAGCTTCTTTATTTTTTGGGAGCGATCCATAGTTGTTCCTATGCACTTCTTCATTGATGTCTTGGACATACTGGACCTCAAGGGCTCATTTCCTGATGGCGTATCTTTTAACATTTTAATACCATCCATGAGGTTTTCTTGGCAAGGATCCTAAAGTGGTTTACCATTTCCTTCTCTAATGAATCATTTATTTTTAAAACCTTTACATTCTGTCTTAGAAGCAATATTATATATGGTTTCCAAGACAGAAGATCAGTAAGGCCTATGCAATGAGGGTTAAGTGATTTATCCAGGGTCAGAGAGTTAAGAAGAGCCACAGTCCAGCGTTGAGCCCAGGACCTCCCATCCCTAAGCCTGGTTCTCTATCCACTGAGCAGCAGAGCTGCCCCCCAGTGGATCACTTTTTGTCAGAACTATTTATCTATCTATCCATTTATCTATTTATCTAGCTATCCATCTTGGTTAACCCTGTATGGCAGAGTTCATAACTTCATTGAATGACACAAGTCTCTCTGCCACAACAAGGCAACAACCTTGAGATCCTACTTCTCAGGTTGTCTTGAGTGGCTGGATAGTTGTTTTATGTAGTCATTGCTTGTCCTAGCATTTGTGGATACAAATGTGGCAACTTTAATAAATTCTGTGCAAATATGAGGTCAGCATACAGCTACCTTTTTCTTCTAGAAACCATTGGTATGTGTAAGAAGGTTATTATGCTCACCACATGAGAGCACTATCCATTCACTCAACAAGTATTTATTAAGCATATTATAGGATCATTATTATCCACATTCCATCACTATGCACAGTTGTGTCCCTCACTGCTTTGTTCTGAGCCCTCTCCAAATCTCTCACTACATACCTAAGAGCTCTAATAGCTCTGAGAACTGCATCCACTGCTCAGGAAGCTGAGTGTGCCACTATATTATAGGAGACCACTAGCTCTTGTACAAAGCAAATATTGCATTGATATACTCTAGCATCTGGGAGTTCTGGGAGCCAGAGATAATGAAAGAGTGAATTTCAGTGTAAATATGCCAATAGAGAATCATTGTCAACAAAATTTTAGTTAACTAACTAGTGAATGTAGACATTCCTTCTTTCTTAAAATTTGAAAATTTACTAAGTCTTTTTAGATTGGCATAGCTAAATTGTTAGCAATTTCTTGGCTTGTCAGACTAGTTTGAATGTTTATTGGCCAGGTTGCCTTGCATAATAATAATATATTTTTGTCCAACTTTTGTTTTTGTGTCCTTAGAATCTAGTACAATGACTGGTATAAGGTAAATGCTTAATAAATGCCATTTCTATTGAAGTCACTCATGTTCGCTACATGATGATCATCCTTAACATTTTGATCTCAGTAACTTATCATATTTGAACATTTGCCAAGTGTTCTATCACTGACTTCTGTTTCTTACTTTTTCATGCTTATCACATCCATACTACTTCAAGTCATTTATGACCCCTGTTCTAGAGGATTAAAACAGCATCTAAATTCATCTTCTTGCACCTAGTCTAATCCTTTATTTCCCTGTATGTGAACACATTGTATCCCTACAGTAGAATATAAATTTCCCAAAACCAATGACTATATCACTTTTGGATTTGAATCCCTAGACCCTGACACAGTGTCTGAAACATAATAAATTTTTGAAAAATGCTTGTTGATTGACTAATAAGAAGACTGCTCTGAGGTTTCATATCGGTTTCATGTTCATGAGGTTTCAAATGCTAATTTGGATTAACTAGGTGAAAAAGAGTCTGACCTACTAGCAAATCTGATTTAAATACTCTTTTACAAATCTATATACTTCAATTATTTTCATATATCATACCAATAAAATTGCTTGGTGAATAGAGGCTCTAATGGGTCTAACAGATAACACTGTTACTAACATTTTCATACTGACAACTTATTGCTTAATATTTCTAAAAGCACTCTTTTCTTGATGAGGTTAAAGATATTCCCTATAATTTTTCTTATCCTCAACTATACTTAGCAAACAGTTTTTTCCAAAGAGTGTGCCATAAACCCAACTGCCATTTGAATGATCACAAAAGATGAATTAGTGAGATGTTGAATTAATGGTTCTCCTGGATTCCACTCAATTTGACACTATTCAAGAATCAAGTATATACATGTGAGGATTCTTAGCTAATCATTTCTTAATAGATCATGATTATGTAGCCCTTTTGTGTTTACAAAATGTTTTCCATTCATTGTCACATTTGATCATCATAAGAAACCTCTGAGGTAGGTACTAATATCACCAAAAATGTATTTTATTGTTGAATATAGTGAACCTGCGAGGCTAAGTGACTTGCCCAGAGTCTCATAGCCAAGAAGTTTCTGAGAAAGGACTTGAATTCTAGTCTTTTTTACTTGAAATCTAATGTTCTCTGCTGGTGGAACTGTGAACTGATATGATCTTTCTGTAGAAGAATTTGGAACCAGGCCCAAAGGACCATAAAATTGTGTGTACCCTTTGACTGAGCAATACTACTACTAGGTCTAAAGAGATCAAAGAGAGGGGAAAAGAACTTACTTCTACAAAGACATTTATGGCAACTCTTTTTTGGTGGCAAACTGAAGGGAAGTTCATCAGTTGGAGAAAATCTGAACAAGTTGTGGTATATGATTGTAATGGAATACTCTTGTGCCATAAGAAATGGCAAATAGGATCATCACACACACACACACACACACACACACACACCTGGAGAGACTTGTATGAAGTGATGTAAGATGAAGTGAGTAGAACCAGGAAAATGTCATACACTGTAACAGCAGTTAATGTATGATGATCAGCTGTGAATGGCTTGACTATTTTCAGCAATGTAAGGATCCAGGAGTCCAAGAGACTCATGATGAAAAACTATCCACCATCGAAGGAATTGATAGAGCCTGAATGCAGATTGAAGCATCCCAGTTTTCAGTTTATCTTCTTCATGAGTTTTTTCCTTGTATAAAAATGATGTGTCTTCTTTCACAACAAGATGAACAGGAAAGTATGTATTACATGTTAACATGTGTATAACCTATATCATATTACTTCCTGTCTTGGGGAGGTGGGGAAAAAAGAGGGAAGGAAAGAACATGGATCAAAAAACATCAGAAAATGATTATTAAAAATTGCCTCAACATGTAAAAAGATAAAATTAAATTGAAAGAAAAGAGAAGAAATCCAGTTTTAATGTTTAAACCCATTAAACAACCTAGCAATATAATGAAAACCAAAGATAGAAATAGAACAACATTGCCTGCTCATTATATTGTCCTTTTCAAAGTACCTTCCCAGACATTGGCTTCTGATGCACTACCTACTCACAAAGACCCATTGTGACTGATAAGGCAGCTTGAATTTATACATAAAGACCTGAAATTTAAAGCAGATAAATGAGATATTTATATACAGGGATAGTTTGTGGAAGATCTAGCGATAAAATTCTTTTTTTTTTTTTTTTTACTTTAAGTGAATGTTTTTTCCAACTCTACCATTAAGATAAGGCATATGCATTTTCAGAGCATACAGTCTACTTGGTGGAGGATGGGGAAGGAAGAGACCACAGGAAATGCATAAGAAACAATAAAAATATTTCTAATCAAATTGTGATTAAACCAGTACTACATATAGAGAATAAACCAATCCAGCCCCGTGAAGGAAAAAAAAAATCGGAGAGAATTTTTGTAATTATAAGAATTAGCAAGTTGCACATGGAAGACACACATAGCAAAACTTTCCTCTAAGCCAAAGAAGTATATGCTTAATGCCTCCAGTGGCCAAATTTCTCTAGCCAGCATCGCCATGGAAAGGTCACTGATCCCATGTAGAGGGCTCTACCTAATGAGTTGGGACCAAGGAATAATGGAGGGCAGAATGTTCAGTCTCCAGGTAATTGTGGGACATGGATTTTCTAGTCCAACAGGGGAGCTGAAACAAAGCTAAGCATGTGTGTGTATGTGTACCGGAGCCAGGTCCCAGTGGGTCCACCCCAGAAAAAGGCCAGATGAAGGCCTTTATATTGAGTTCCCCTCACCAGGAAAGGTTATTGAGAATGTCACTGCTATTTATAGGGTCTGCCTCCACAGAATTCAAGGCCTTTTCAAATCTATTTCTTACAGCAATGCTGGGAAGGTCAGCTGGGTTATTCCTCTAATTTCAGACTGAAGGTGGCAAAGGTTGGGAAGAATCAGCAAAATTATAAAGTTGGCAAAGTTTGTCTTCTATGTCTTCTGTCTTCCTTTATCTTTGCCTTTACCCCTTACTAGCCATTCCCCTTCCCCTCTTTTGAGGTAGTCCTCTCATGCATCCCAGATTTTCCCACTCCTACCCTGCAGCTTATAATTACAATTTGCAGTCTCTGTATAGTGCTTTGTATTTCAAAATAATTCACCCTTCTTCCTCTTCCTTTCAAAATTTTCTTTCAGAACTGATGCATGAGTTTGCAGTAGCTTATTAATTACTACTAATAATCTAATTTGTTACTCTATCAGGACATTTTAAGAGGATGCATAGATTCAATGATCACATCCAAAAGTATGAATCCCTAATAGTATAATTTGAACTGTAACATTTTGGAGGCAAGAAGAAGGAAATGTGTCTTTCTGGCAATTTCAAATTTAAGAGCTTACAAAAGAAAGGCTTTAAGGAAGGAGTTCCCCTAAGGCGTTTGAATTTGGAGGAGGTCCTGGAGGGGACCTAAAGAGCATGTCCAATGGGGAAATATCCCTTGGCCCTATAAGGTCCATTATCAATGCACTCTATGTTAATGTGAATATGAAATTTGATTTCCAAGAACTAAACTTCCCAAGCTTTTAAGAACCATACTGGTTGTGCTAAAGAAGGTCTATCTGCATTAGGACTCTCCTTTATTTATGGATGTTTGCGTTCCCTGATCCTAATAATGTCAGAGGAGCAGTGATGGGAGTTGAGCATAGCTTGGATAAGGATTCGATACATGGCAATATAGAGATGGAAGACTTCTTTGAATTCACTGAACTTGGCAGTTGGCAGAAACCTTCAAGATCATTGAATCCAACAGCTTCATTTTACAAATGAAGACAACTGACATTGAGAAAGGTTAAATGAGCTGCCCAAGGTTGTACAGGTAGTAAGTGGCAGAGGAAGGATACTCCTGGGTACAAATCCAATAATCACTCCAATGTATCTAGATCAGTGATGGACAAACTTTTTAAAGAGGGGACTAAAGGAAAGGAAATGCTCATCTATCAGTCTGTTTCTAAGGCAACTCTTTCAAGTTTCATTGTATTGTATCCTACTCATTGTATTTGTCAGATTAGGAATAATGTTGTGCAGCCAGATAGAACATTTCAGGGGGCTGCATCTGGCCCTCGGGCCGTAATCTGCCCATCACTGATCTAGATGATATAAACAAAAATCTACTTGCAAAATGCAAATATTGGTCAGAAATCTAAGTGCAAGGCTTGACCCGCAGATTTTCCTAAAGACTTCATTGAAAGACTTACTGGATTTCCTGTACCTTACCACTAGATATCCAGAGATCACTGAAATGCAATAAATACTTACAAATTGTGGGGGTTTATGGCAACCTGGAATAGAATAAGCAGAGTTGAAACAAATGCCTTCTCACAACCCCTATGAATTTTAAAAAATCATTATTATTCTCTGATTTGACACTTTCTAATAGATCTTGGCACTCCAGAAATGGAGATGTCTCACCTACCTCCCTGCCATTTTTTCCAATCCAGTGATTTCTGACCTATCTCTGTGTAGGAGCCAAGAATAGAACCAACATCTCAAATTTCTTAAAGCTGCCATGTGCTATGACCCTGGCATGACTTACATTCACTGGGCGGGTATTTTATTACTTTTTGTTCTAGAATTTCTTTAATCACTAGACCCAACATAACATTCCCAGCACAGACCTCTTCCCGCCCTAAAACAATAACAGCTGAGATATTTGCTGAGACCAAGATAGAAAGGAAGGAAATAACAGGATAAGAGAATTTTCTGCCGCCATTGTTTTGATAAATGAGGTCTAAAAATACAGATCCACAAACCAGGTTAGCAGCTATGAACTTCCCATATAAAAGAAGCAGTTGAGAGGGGTCTGGAAAGGAGAAAGGATAGGCTCCAAAGGAAATGAAAATTCCCAATCACATCAATATTGATTATTTGCATCCTTAATCATATCTTTACTTTGGTTCTAGAAAATAAGAATTTCTGAATTCCCTAATGTCTTCTTAGCTCTGTGTGAGGCACTGTGAAATGTTGAGAAATATCTTCAAGATATTGGTGGGGGAGATACCAGACACACAGGAAGAAATTAAACAAAGTATAAAATAATAAATCTAAATTTATCAAGGGTTCATTTGCACAAAATATGTTACCAATAAGAAACAAAAAAAGCTGTATGGACTAGTTATCTTAGAGTGGGTTATGTGCTTATTCAAAATGATCAAAGAGACAGGATGACAGGGAATTGTATGGTATCACTTTCACCCTTTCAATCAATCAAAAAATGTTCACTGAATGTTTGATATGCATCTATTCCTATTCTATCTTAGTAGAACCTCGTCCTAGAAAAGAACTTAAGAGATCATCTAGACCAAGCCCCTTATATAAACATACCTTGTTTTATTGTGCCTCATTTTATTATGTTTTACAGATCTTGTATGTGTTTTTAACAAATGGAAGGTTTGTAGCAACCTTTCTATGAGCAGTTCTCTCAGTACCATTCAATAGCAAATGTTCACATTGTGTCTCTGTGTCATATTTTGGTAATGCTTACAATATTTCAAACTTTTTTACTTATTATATCTCTTATGGTGATCTGTGATCATGATCTTTGATGTTACTATTTTATTTGGAAGGAAGGGGCACTATGAACCACATCCATATAAGAAGGCAAAATTAAGTGATAAGTGTTGTATGTATTCTGACTGCTCCATCAGCTGTTTCCTTGTCTCTCTCCCTCTCCTTGGGTATTCCTATATCCTGAGACATATCAATATTGAAGAATATTGCATAAACTTAATTGATAAAGCAGCAACAGGAGTTGAAAGGATTGACTCTGATTTTGAAAAAAAATTCTACTGTATGTAAAATGTTATCAAAATATTTTATGAAAGAGTCAATTGATGAGGAAAACTTTCAGTACTGTCTTATTTTAAGAAATTGCCACCCTAGTCTTTTGCAGCCATCAATCAGGAACTATCAACATGGAGACAAGACATTCTACCAGCAAAAATATTATGACTTACTGAAAGCTTAGATGATGGTCAGCATTCTTTTAGCAATAAAATATGTTTAATCCTTTGACCCTATAAAAGCACTACTAGGTCTGTATCCCCAAAGAGATTTTTTAATGGGGGGTAAAGGAGAGCTAAAAAGGACTACTGGTACAGAAATATTTATAGCAGCTCTTTTTTTTTTGGTGGCAAAGAATTGGAAATTGAGGGAATGTCCATTAGTTGGGGAATGGCTGAACCAGTTGTGATATATGATGGTGATGGAATACTATTGTGCTACAAGAAATGATGAACAGGATGATTTCAGAAAGAGCTGGAAAAAAACCTCCATGAACTGATAAAGATTGAAATGAGCGGAACCAGATGAAAATAGTACACATTAATAGCAATATTGTGGAATGACCAACTGTGATAGACAGCTACTCTCAGCAATACAATGATCCAGGACAATTCTTAGAGACTTATGACAAAGAATACTATCCCTCTCCAGAGAAAAAAACTGTTGTAGTTGGAATGCATATCAAAACATACTACTTCTCACTTTAGCTTATTTGTGTTTTTATTTGGGGATTTTGCTTTTATATGAGTATTTTCTTACAATGACCAATATAAAAGAATACTGTGCATGATTATGCAACTATAACCCGGATTAATATCTCAGGGTGAGGATATAAAAAGGAAGAAGGGAGACAATTTGGATTGTATAATTTTGGAAAACTTATGTTGAAAATTATTATTACATGTTACTTAAAAAATAAAATGTTAAAAATATAAAAATTCAAAGAATGTTTTAATTAAGGAATATACATTTCTTAGACTTAATACTATTGCATACCCAATTGACTGGAATATAGTATAAATATAATTTTTATATCACCAGGAAACCAAAAAGCATGTGTGACTTTCTTTGTTGAGATATTTGCTTTATTTGGTCTGGAACTAAAACTGAAATATCTCTGAGGTGTACTTGTGTTGCGGAAAAGGCGACAAGGACCCAGAAAGATTAAATCAATCAATCAAGAAGCATTTATTACCATCTATGCCGATAGACTCTGTGCTACATGCTAATGTTATATATACAAAGAATATAAGTCTCATTTTCAACGACTTGCATTGTAAAGAGGAAAGCAGAGCCACAAATGCCTATGTAGAATAAAAACAAAATGAAAAAAATAACACTAATACAGAATACTTTGAGAGAGAGGTCACCAGCAGAGGGGGATCAGAAAGTGTCTTGGAGGAGCTTGAGCTGCATTTTCAAAGAAGAGAAAACTATGAGGCAGAATGAAGGAGAGACTGTGTTTAAGGCATGGAGGACCACCATACAAAGGCATAGATAGATCACAGAGGTGGTGAAAAAAACAACAAAGGTAGGATATAAGTCCTGATCCTCAAACTCTAAATCTAATGCTTTCTTAAAAACATCATGGTAATAGGATATATGTGTGTGTGTGTGTGTGTGTGTGTGTGTGTGTGTGTGTGTATATATATGTATATGTATATATATATGTATATGTATATGTATATATAAAGACACAATCTATGCCTTCAAGAAACTTATAGAATCTTGGGGATAGAAGATATGAAATAAGTAAATTTTTATGCAAGGCTGAATATGTATGTGCAGGGCCAGATGAGAGGTCCAGATTAAATTGTACAGTATAGGAATTCAAAGTAGGGAGAGATTCCTGAAATCTTAGTATTCAGTGAAGACATCATGGCCCTACATCTCCTGGATTAGTCTGTTCATGGCAAAAGAGCTCATGCAGGCTGTGAAACTATTCTATCATATTATAATCAAGGCTTCTCAAGGACAATAATTCTCCCTTCTAAATTATAGTCCAGTGCCCAGTATGGAGTTTGGCATGGAGTTGCTTAATAAATATTTTCATATATTCAAGAAACCGGGAAAAGACAAAGGTCTTTCACTAACAAATATACATCAAACTCTTGCTGCATGTGTGTGTATGTTACTTATTGTCTACATTAGACTCAAAGAATTCTAGAACTAAAGAGGACTTCAAGACTACTTCTGGTTCAGTTACCTGCCTTTGGCATATTGAAGATCTAATCCATCAGACAGTCATCCATTCTGTTTATAAATGATTGGGAAATTTCTTCCCAGACATAACACTGACCATAAGCATTTGCTCACAATAATGAATATCAGACATTGTAGTTGGCTGTTCTTTTCATATCAGGAAATCAGGAATGGCAAAGCACCATCTCCCTTAGGGAAATGCTTTCCCAGAAAAAATAAGCATGTTCCAAATCTGTCTGTTTAGCCCTGAGCTTTTCCCATGTGACCATTTATAAAGGTTTCAATCTACAAGGTTTCTGAAGTGCTTTAGTAAAAGGAAATTCATCCCCCAACTCCACCATGCCCACCTCTGGAAATGAGGCTATGGCTCTCATGACTTCACATAAGTCCCTGAATATACAGGGGCAATCAGCCAATAAACATTTATTAAACTTATAGGTCAGGCAATATGCTAAGTGCTGAGGGTTGGGTTCAAGATTTTATTACAATGAATTAAGACTAGAGAAATATGATGAATTGAGGCTAAAGTGTTCTGGGTGTTGAGTTCCTGATGTGATTATTCCCCTCTATCCTGAAATACCCTGGTTAGTTACCAGGAAACATGCTAAGAAAAGTAAGGAGAGGAAATAGAACATAGAACTAAGAGACCCTTCCAGAATGGAGGGATTTTGGAGGCAGCCAACCTTAAATATTTGAAATTCATTATTATGAGCTAAAGTTCATGGCCAGTTTTATGGAGTAGGGGACAGAATTCCATAACCATTTGTCAACAGAATAGTGGAACATATGTGTTTTAAATGGTTTAGACATTCACTTTCCTCAAAGCAGAGAAGATAGGGGAAGGGAAATGGAGAATCTGGTGGAGATGGGGTTGGAAAAGGTAGAAGCAAGAGAAAGAAGGACACCTCTGTTGTTTCCCTGTTCTTTTGGTGATAAAAATCAACATAATCTCATTCAGATTTGGTTTCTTTAACTTAATATTAGTATAAAAAAAAAAAACTAGAGAGAGCTAGGTAGTACAGTATATATAGTGTTGTACTTGGAGTCAAGAAGACCTGAATTCAAATCTCATCTAAAACACTAGCTGTGTGACCCTGGGCAAGATATTTAAACTCTCTTAGCCATTTTCCTCATCAAAAATAGAGATAATAGCACCTACTCCACAGGGTTCTTATGAATATCAAATGAATTCATACGTAAAATATTTTGCATACTTTAAAACACTAAATAAACATTAGTTGTTATTATTAATAGTTCCTATTCAAATTACCTTCTGGAACTGTTGTGATAATTTAAATAATAGTCTTGAAGATACTTTTTTAAAAGTTTGAACTAAGATAACACCTTAAACTTACAGTAAATGTATACTTTCCTGTTTATTCATATCCATTACCTCATCTGATTCTCAATTCTCAAATGGATCTGTGCTCTCATTGATTTAGAAGTTAATGCAACAATGCAAGTCATCAGCCATATATGGCTATCTATTCTGTGAAAAACTTATTCATATCCTCCCATAAGTTTTCCATGGGGGTCCATTCAAGATGCTGGAGGATTTCCTTAGTTTTTTCTGACCTCACAGAAGTAGAGAATTTTAATTGCTAACCTATCATTCCTTTCCCTTACCATGGTATTATTCTATCTGTTCTTCCTATCTTATATTCCCCTGATTCTTTCATCTGATAGTAAATCCTTAGTTACATTGCTGAATCGAATTGAGGATTGAAAGGATTTATAGACTTGTCCACAATGGATATTAAAATACCGTCAAAGTAGGTTGTATAGGCCCATCTCTACCCCTTTCTGCCCAATAAAAAAAATGAAAATGCAGGAAGGACAAACTTCATTGAATGATTTTCTAGTCAAAAGTGAGAAAACAAACCTTTCAACGTTTCCCAAATCTCTGTCTCTCTCTCTCTCTCTCTCTCTCTCTCTCTCTCTCTCTCTCTCTCTCTCTCTCTCTCTCTGTCTTTGTCTCTTTTTCTCTCTCTCCTTCTCTCTCTCTCTATATATACATATATATGGATAGATAGATAGATAGATAGATAGATAGATAGATACATGGGTGCTATATAGACGGAGCACAAAGAAAAGAATACTTAACTTTAAGAGAAAAAGTTGAAAAGAAACAATTTTCTCCAAACTCTGAATACTCAAGCAGAATTAAATTTATAGACATTTAGTGCATAGAAAAGTTCCTTAGTGTAGAAGTAAAGTCATAGTGGTTGACCTGCTAAGACAAAAAGCCAGGAGGTGGCCAAATGATTTAAACAGAAATAAAAACAATCACCAGAGAAGAAGCTTAGAGCAACAATGACCAGAATTATTTTTTTCTCTTTTTTTTTTTAATTTTTTTTAACCCTTAACTTCTGTGTATTGGTTCCTTGGTGGAAGAGTGGTGAGGGTGGGCAATGGGGTCAAGTGACTTGCCCAGGGTCACACAGCTGGGAAGTTTCTGAGGTCGGATTTTAACCTAAGACCTCTTGTCTCTAGGCCCGACTCTCAATCCACTGAGCTACCCAGCTTCCCCTTAGAATTATTATTTTTTTCTATTTAAAAAAATTTTTTTCAAACATTTATTAATATTCATTTTTAACATGGTTACATGATTCATGCTCCTCCTTTCCCCTTCACCCCCCTCACTCCTCCCACCCATGGCCGATGCACATTTCCACTAGTTTTGTCATGTGTCCTTGAACAAGACCAATTTCCAAATTGTTGGTAGTTGCATTGGTGTGGTAGTTTCGAGTCCACATCCTTAATCATGTCCACCCCGACCCATACGTTCAAACAGTTGTTTTTCTTATATGTTTCCTCTCCTGCAGTCCTTCCTCTGAATGTGGGTAGCGTCTTTACCATAAATCCCTTAGAATTGTCCTGGGTCATTGCATTGCTGCTGGTTCAGAGGTCCATTACATTCGATTTTACCACAGAATGTCAGTCTCTGTGTATAGAGTTCTTCTGGCTCTGCTCCTTTCGCTCTGCATCTGTTCCCGGAGGTCTCTCCAGTTCGCCTGGAACTCCTCCAGTTTATTATTCCTTTTAGCACAATAGTATTCCATCACCCACATATACCACAGTTTGTTCAGCCATTCCCCAATTGAAGGACATACCCTCCTTTTCCAATTTGTTGCCACCACAAATATAAATATTTAGAATTATTTTTAATAAGTGTTTTATTGAGTTTTTAAAAAATCACTGCCAAGTCCTAATTTCTCTGTCTGAGCTGCACTACAATTCTCCATTGTAACAAAGTTCTAGGAGCAGTAGGTGATGAAAAAAGGGATTCAGTAGTGATTTCAAACAAACAAACAAACAAAAGCATCAATATATCCAACAGGATGTCATCTAATTTTTGCTTGAAGATTGCTAGTAAAAAGGAGAAAGGACATATCATCAAGGCAAACCATTCTTTATATATATATATATATATATACATATATATATATATATAGTTATTAGTAAATATTTTTCCCCCTTGCACCAAGCCTAAATCTGTCTCTTTATTTTACATTAGTTTCTTCTATTTCTATACTGGAGGATCAAGTGAGACAAGTTGTTTCCCTCTAATTCACAATAGCTCTGAAAATACTCACTGAACCCAAGACATGGGACTCCAAATTTAATTCTCTTTCCAAATACCAAGCTACTACTAGATAATGCTAAGAAATTTTGGATGGAGTATCGGTTGAGAGGCTCACATTTTTACCTTTTGATAAAAAAAAAAACAACCTCAAAAAACAAACAAATAAAGCAAATACACATTTTTGACTCATCGATTAAAGAAGCACAGTTACCATTATAGTATATACTTAGTATAGTATTGTGTATAATTACCATTATTGTATGGATACACATATATGTAGACAATCAAACTTTATGAAATAAACTGAGTTTTTTGGAGGGGAAAATGAGGATTAAACAAAAGTTAATTTTATTCTAACTTATGCTTTTGAAAATCTTTCTGGAATATATGAATACCCTTTATATCTTCATTCAATCCATCCTACTAAACATGACTATATTCGTTTTTGCTGACTGAAATGTTTAGCAGGGTTGCAGAAACATTATTTTGAATATTAATTTATGTCCTGCGCAGCAAAAGAAGAAGAAAAAAGAACTAGTAGAAACATTGAATTTGCGATGGCAAGCCTCACTAGAGAAATAAAAGAGAGAACAATTAATTGGGAATACAGACACATGGAAGATAAGGATAATCTAGAAGAATAGAAGCAAAAAAAAAAGCCCAATAACATTAAAATAAAAATATACTCACTATGTAAGCAAAATATAATTATCTCAGTTGCAGAAAAGAGAGTTTGGAATTCTATAAATAAAGAAAGCTATTTTTCCTCTTCTAAGAAAGATGAAAACATACCACCTCATTTTGTAGTCCAGTGAGAGACAGAACTGACATTCCATCATTGAGGGGGGAAAGTACAGGAACTGGAGTTTCACAGTTGCGAGGGCAGCAGAAGCCTGTCAACTCTTAGATGTTGCTGATTCAGACACTCCCAAACACATTTTTGCCTAGAAGAGGGCTACTTATGGGAATTGATGTTGGTGATTATTATACTTGCCAGAGCTAGAATGGGGCCACCAGGAGGGAAATTTAGAATGTTCTAACAGTTCTGTCTAAAAGTGTTATTTTCTGCCATGGTAGCTTCTCTTTGAATGCCAGTGGTCTCATTCCTGAAAACTTTTGTTTTGTTACCAAAAGTGGTAACTACTTTTCATTTATATTATAGAAGTAAATCTTGTTCAAACATGAGTTGAACTGGATGAATTCTCATGTTTCTTCAACTCATATTGTATGACCCTGTGATAATATTTTTTCCTGTCTCAAGGAGAAGGAATAAACTTTTTCAGAAGTGCTGTATAGGAAGAACAATTGGAAAATATCTGATCTTATGAGCATTCAAACTGAGTTATTTTTATGTTGACTAAAATAGCATTTAAATGAAATAATAGATAAATACTTTTAGACTGGAAGTCATGTAATGTAAAGGGATGTATTTATTTTAAATTTTACACCATTTCATATTTTTTATTCTTCTTTTAAAATAATAGTTGAGAAATGATATAATAGTGGTAGATTAAGGATTGACCTCAAAGTCAGTAAAACTTAGACTTAAGTCTTGCCTCTAACATTTTACTAGATTTATGACCATAACCTCCCAATGCCCTAGGCCACTATTGTAAAGCACATGCTAATCTTTATTGGTAGAGAAAGTTTTCTGATAGCAAGACTCAGAGGTCTGTCCCCCAAAAAGTGAATAGCTATTTAATGTTTGCTGTTATTTTGTCAGAGTTATATTATTCTGGGAAAAGTTATCATTGGGGAAGTACATTAATGTCTTAGGGCTCTCTGTTATTCAAAACTGAGAGAGATGCTTTCTACTTGGATTATGTATCAACCTAAGATTTCACAGTTTATCTGGAATTGCAAGGCTACTGCCTAGGAGAAAATAAGCAGCCTGTACATAAGGAGACTCGCAGATCCAATCCTACTTAATGACAGAAAACACCATGACACAAAAGAATATAACCAACAGTTCTCTGCTGGCATGATGCTAGGTTTTACTTCTGGTCAGTTCCAACCCACATTTTGGATCGAACATAAGAGCATGGTATCACAAACAGATGCTCAGAAAACATGACACTTTCATCTGATGAAAAGCATACGAAAAAACAAGACCTCTAATCAAACTAAGTACTTGTTAGTAACCCAATGGTAATGAATCAGCATATGGGCATTAAAGACAAACAAATCCCAGGGTTTGTAGAAAACCAGAACCAGCATCATTTTTTCATCCTGTGAATTGCCTTTGACAGGTCTGTGAAGTGCAAACCCCAACATCTGTTCAATATAATCCCATGACTCAGGATTGCCTGAGTATATTTAACCCCACATATGAATTCTTAATTATCTCAAAATCATTAAATAGAGGATGCAAAGCTGAATGAACATGATGCCAAACATCTGTATGGAGAAAAAATGAAAACTTGAGTCCATTATCTACATATTTCCAAATGTCTGATTATCCAACATTATATAAGGCAAACAGAATAATGGACTTAGTGTTGGAAGGGGAAATAAATGACACCTATCCTAGATTCCAATTCAGTACAAGTATAACAGGAGTTTCTATTATCTCCCAGAGAATGACTAGAGGAAATACAGTGATGCAGTAGGGAATATAGAAATATATACGGACATCTATTTCCCACCATGCTTGAGTTTTGTCATCTTTCCATCCTTAAAGCGATTTCTGGCCTGCCATTCACTCTACATTGCTAAGAGCTGTGAGGGATCTGAAACTGTTTGATCTGGGGAAAGGTAGCCTAGAACTGCTTATGGTTATATTAAGCTATCTTGCTATCTGCTGAATTACCAGAACTATAAACGAAGTTGGGTTCCTTGGTAAAGATGATAATGGTCATACGAGTGATACAGAAGAGAGATGGAGTGAAGATACTGAGGATATAAAACAGACCAGCAAATTTAGATGAAACCAAACTAAAACTGAACTAGACTGGCAGCTTCTGGGAAAAACCAGTGTTATTGAGTGGAAGGTCATTCCCAACTCTGACATCCTTGTTTTCTCTGCTTGCTGAAGCAAATAAGAGTTCCAAATCTGCAATTCTCTCCCCTATTTCTCCCCCTTCCCTAAGAACAATAGGTTTGCAAAGAGGAGCCCATTATTGAAAAGCAACTTCTTTACAGTTTTGCTATATACCAGTTCTCCTACAGCTACTTTACAGTACTTTAATAAAACATAAAGCCTTTATATAGTCCATGCTTTGAATGAGGCCAGTTGGAAGAGACAGGGAGATTTTAAAAATTCACTATTAAGGTCTGAGAACAGAGATGAGAGATTTCATATCAGTAAATTTGTAATATATTCCATAATATGCTCTTGATTTTTTATTGAACTTGGAGCCAGGACATAGACATTATGAGGTGTATCAAATTATATAATAGGTAATAAGGAGAGTTATCAAAGAATTTGTAATAAGGAGAGTTATCAAAGAATTTATGAACACTGAATATCCCCAATGAAAGCATTTTTTCTTAGGGACTCAAGGGTAGCACCACCTAGTGATCAAATTAAATTTTGCACTTCTTAGCTATTCAGTTAATTACTTAGAAGAAGGGCTGCTTTTTTGGCGGGTGACAAAAAGCACAGGATCATAGAAACAAAGTTCTGAGAGAATGAAGGAAATTTGGAAGCTATTGAGTCCAACACCCTTATTTTACAGATGAGGAAACTGAGAAACTGAATAAGAGAGGTTGAGTAGCTTGCCCAGGAAATGTGTACTATTTTTGCTTGTGTACCATCATCAAGAGCATCCACCTCCACATTAGCTTACCACTCAAGAATTTCATATGGCAGCTCTGATAGATAAACAGCCTTCTGCTTAAACAAACTCAGAGACAGAGAAGTTACAACCTCATGAGGCAATCTATTTCATTGTTAGTTCGAAGTTGGTAGAATGACTACCACTAGATCAATCCTGATCTTGTATCCAAAGTCTCATTTTCTATATCCAATTCTGTCTCTTCTGGATGGATTCATTTGAATGTTCTTTCATTACCACAAATGTCTCAAATTGATCATGACAGGAACCAAATCACTAATTTTCCAATCCAAAATGAGTTCCCTCTAATTCCTTTCACCCCAGTTCAAAATCTTAAACTTTTGTTGGTTCTGCACTCTTCCAAACTCAATAATAAAGTCAGTCAATCCAACAAATCCAATAAATGTTTATTATGCATATACCGTGAACTAAACACTAAGCCACATGCTGGGAGGGAAGGGGAGTGAACAAACATTTGTTTGTGTTACTGTCTGCTAGGCATTATGCTAAGTGCTTTAAAAATATCTCATCTAATCTTCACAACAACCTTGGAAAGTAGGCACTAATATTATCCTCATTACATACATAGTTGAGGAAACTGTACCAGATAGAAGGTAAGTGACTTATCCAGTATTGCATACATATTAAGTGTCTGAGGTTGGATGTGAATTCAGATCTTTCTGACACCAGGCCCAATACTTTAACCACTGTGCTACCTAGCTTGTGGATCATATATTTTGTTAATATAAATATGAACAACATGGAATCTTTAACTTCCTAGGACTTATATGCCTGCAAGATATAATCTCTTTGGAGAAAGAATTATTTTTCATTTCATTTTTGAACCTCTAGTACACAATTTAGCATAGTGTGTTTAATAAACACTTCTTATTGTAACTGTTGAGGAATGGTCCTGCAACATACACTTCAGTATACACTCAAACCTTCGAGGAAACTTTTCTTCTCTTTGGTGTGGCATTTCTTTCCAATGGAGTGATTAGCTTCATTCTCTCCTGGTATGCTTCTGACTTTCTAGAATTGAATATCCTTATGTCAGCCACAGTCTCACCTAGGAATCTCTCTCAGCGCCTGGGGTCTCCTCATTCTGGAAATCCCTCTGCCACACGCGTTTTCTTGTCCTTTTGATAAACTTCTCTCTTTTGGAGATGTGACCAATTTTAGCCAACCCTCATTTCCTCCCACCTGTGTGTCTAACTTTCCTGATTCTAGTTCCATAATGCTCACCCCAATCCCCAAATGCCCTTTCTAGCTACCTATGATATATTATCTTTCTTATATATGGAAGCTCCTTTAGGGAAGAGACTTTCTTTTTGCTTATATTTGCATCCCTAGGGCTTTGGCAATACTTGGCTCGTCATAAGAGCTTAATGAGAGCTTGCTATATTGCCTTATCTAGCTATACTTGCTTGTCTTTGTGAGAATCTCATCCATGTGCTCCCATAAATATACTACAGGAAGCCCACTCATTAATCTCATGGCCTTCCTATAATTTCTCCTGAAAGTGTATAGATGATAAGAGAAGCTGGGTGGTTCTGTGGATTGAGAACCAAGCCCAGAGATAGGAGATCCTGGGTTTAAATTTGGCCTCAGATACTTCCTAGATTTGTGGCATTGGATAGGCCACTTAATCCCAATTGCCTAACCCTTTCCTCTCTTCTGCCTTGAAAGCAATGCTCAGTATTGATTCTAAGACAGAAGGTAAGGGTTGTTTGTTTTTTTAAAGCAAAGATAATAGGGGAATGCCTGAGTCATTCAAAGTTTCTCTCTCACACTCATGGTATGATCAGTCCATCTTCTTTTTTTTATTATTATAATCATCTTTAATGGAATCTTTTCCTTTGATTTTTTCTTAATAGTTCCTTATATATACTTCTTGTACCTTGCTGATATCCATGATGTATTTCATCATTGCCACTGGAATGATCTATAATTTAATACTTCAGTCTGTAGCATTCCATAACTTGCAACCATGTATCAATATTGGTAGAACATTGTTACAAAAATATATCTATATACATATATATATATCTTTGCTTCAAGAAGTTTGGAATCATTAAAAGAACTGCAATTTCTCTTAATATCACCTACTATCTTCTTCCTTTTTAGTTCTGGGTCCAAGTTGTAGTCTGTTGGCAGTTGGTAGTTATGATTATTGCATAACAACCCAGGAGATTGCAGGATTTCTGGAACAAAAACTCAGTCATTCAAAAGAATTTAGCCTAACCATTTACGTATGAAAAACAAAGAGGATGAAGAACGTTTATTTTCTAAATTATAGCAGGATGGGACAGCCTATAGGACTAATCTGAGGTATCGAAACCTTAGACAGGGGCTATAAATTCAAAAAAACATTCAAAATAGAAAATAATTTAAAGAAAACATACAAGAGGTAAAAACAAAGGAAGGATTATTTTTTTTTATTTTATTTTATTTTTTTTTTTAACCCTTGTACTTCGGTGTATTGTCTCATAGGTGGAAGATTGGTAAGGGTGGGCAATGGGGGTCAAGTGACTTGCCCAGGGTCACACAGCTGGGAAGTGGCTGAGGCCGAGTTTGAAACTAGGACTTCCTGTCTCTAGGCCTGACTCTCACTCCACTGAGCTACCCAGCTGCCCCCCAGGAAGGATTATTTTTAATGTGTGTGTGTACCTAAGCTTTATAGAAAGGGGAAAGGAGCTAGTGGACAAGGGAAAGTTTTGTGGTGAATGGATCATTTTGAAGAGACTTCCTGATGAAAGAAATGGTATCAGAAAAAGTCTGCGATTAGGAAAATATGAGATCTGATTAGTGAAGATTACTCATATGGGGAGAACAAAAAGAGAGTAATCGAATAGAGTATGAAGAGTCTCACATGCCTGGTCGATTTTATATGGTAGCAAATAATGATCTACTGAAGAGTTTCAATTAGAAGGAGGATTTGAAGTGGGAAGATCTAATAGAAGATTGTTGTAATTGTTTAGGCATGTGACAATAGTAACTGACATATGATCCAGGGAGAAGGTCTAGGAATAGGAGATGTGACCAAAGTAGAACAGGCAGGACTTACTAAATTATCTGCTACCAGATGCAAAAAAGGAAAGAGTATAAATGGAAACTCCAAGGTTCAAGCTTGAATGACTGGTTATAACATTGACAAGTTGCATTTATTTTTCTTGCAAAATGTCTTTTGTGTTTATTCCTTCATTCCTAGTTCCATTGGCACCTCGATTGTCCATGAAACTCTTTCATGGACTATTGCAAGAACTCTCTAACTGTTCTCTCTACTTGCCACCACTAAGCCATCCTATAAGCTGTTACCAAGTTAATTTGTCCAGTGAATTTTTTTTCATGTTACTCCTCTCCTTAAAAATATGTAATGGCTCTTAATTTTCCATTAGATTAAGCCTCAACTATTTAACCTAGAATCCAATGCTTAAATTACTATTATTACTTCTCTGGAGTCAACTAGTATACTGGAGTTAAAGTAAGAGCTCCTGGATCTGCCATTTACCAGCAGTCTGAACTTGGCGAGTTCAATCGTTTAATTTCTCTGCCTCAATTTCTTCATTTGTCAGATCTGGTTTCATACTCCTCTTCTATAAAGGCCATCCTAACTATCTTGAAATGAAACAAAACATGGATTTAAAGAGTTACTAACACATTCATATCACATAAGGTATTATTATTGACAGTAAATTGAAGACATCATCCCTGCTTTCTAGGAGCTAGAGAGGTGCCATTTATACTTAAATGACCCTTTGGGCAAGTCACTTGACCCCCTTTGCCTACCCTTACCACTCTTCCACCAAGGAACTAATACATAGAAGTTAAGGGTTTAAAAATATAAAAAATAAAATAAAATAAAATATACTTAAATGACCTTTAAACTACCTCGAAGGACTTAATGAAAATGGCAAACCCACAATATATGCTATGCACTTAGATAATAAGAGAATGCATTTAAATCAAAATGTTCTTTGCTTAAGAGTAGTTTCAGACCCCATAGCATAACCCTAGTTACTAAGAAAGCTCACTGAGGAATCACAAAGGTCATCCTGACCCTACTGATATTAGCTAGCATTTAAGACTGTTCATGGTTGTGGAGCTTTTTGGCAGATTCATTTGATCCTGAAAAGTGACTCAGACCTCCCCCCTACCCCCAGGGCCCCATCAGAAACAAAACAAAACAAAACAAAAGAAAACAAAAAACCCAGCAGTTATCTAACTGGAAATCAGTTTGGGCCAGGGATAGAAGGAGAGCCAACACAGTACTGTCCCTGTTTGTCAACATTTCAAAGTAGGCTCATCCTACAACAGAGAGTGCTAATAATAGTTAACACATTTCCATATTAATCGAAACCTGGCATTTCCAATTGGGTCAGTGTCCCCAATGTGTCATCTTTCTATAAGGATGGAAATTAGATAATTGTTCCTGGAACCAATCATTATTCATTGGCCTTCTAGCTGAAAAAGACAAATCTTACTTATGACATTTTGGTTTTCAGAACTAAAAAATTTTCAATTCTTTTCCTTTCCCTTTCCTTTTCTTCTCCCACCTTGTTCCCCTCCTCCTCTGTACTTTAATCTCCCCCTTCTTTTACCCGCTCCTTTCTTTCTCTTCTCTTCCTCCTTTCTCCATAATACCACTTCCTTTATCTGCCTTCTCAAACTTCCCCTATAACCAATGTTTTTGTCTGATTCCTGAATTCCATGGAGCCTACATTTTTAAAGAACAAGAGGTGATATGGTCAGCATATTTAAAGGAATTAAAATGAAAAGGAAATTGTAAAAAAAAACTTGGACAACAATGTAATGCCTCTACTTCCTCAGATTACAGTATCAATAAATCAATCAGTAACCTTTATTAACCAGTCAATAAGCATTTATTAAGCACCTTCTAAGTGCCAGGCATTGTGAGAAGTGGTGGCAATAAGAAGAAATGCAAAAGATAGTTCATTTCCTCAAGGAGATCAAAGTCAACTTAGGGAGACAATTTACCAACAATTTATATACAAATGAGATATATACAGAACAAGATAGAACAAGAGGTAGGGAGAACAACCATGAGGCTATTATAATAGTCTAGGTATAAGTTGATGAGAGCCTGCACCAGGATGATGTCAGTGTGTCAGGGGACAGAAAGGGATATCATTTAAAGATGTTATGAAGATATATTTGACAGTACAAGGCAACAGATTGAATCTGATAAGTAAAAGAGACTGAGGAGTTAAAGATGATATCTACATTGTAAGCCTGTGTGACTGTGAGGGTAATAATACCCTCAAAAGTATCAGGGAAGTCAGGAAAGAGGGAGAGTTTGAGGAAAGGAAGTTAATCAGTTCAGTTTTTAATGTGTCGAGTTTAAGATGTCTCAGGAACATCCAGTTGGAAATACAAGTCTGGTGATTAGGAGACAGGTTAAAGCTGGAAAAATATATTTAGCAATCATCAGCATTAACATGATAATTGAATCCATGTGCTTATTATATGTCAGATACTATTCTAGGTACTGAAAATACTACATAGAATGAAATACTTCCTCTGCAAAAGGATTTTACATCCTAAAAAGGGAGACAAGTATACATGTAATCTTTTATAATCCCATTACTCAGTGTATATTTAATCTTATACACCTAAAATAGATTAATTGGAATTTGAGCTGAAAGTAACTTTGTTGATCATTTAATCCAACCATCTCATTTACAGATAAAGAAACTGAGACCCAGAGAAGTCAGGTGACTTGTTTAAGATAACACAGGTATCTGTAAAAGAATAGGCCTTCTCAACACTTTTATCATATTGTCATTTGATCTTGGTTTATATGTGGTTCTTCATTTAATCTCCATTTGTAACCTTGGCAATCATCTTGAGACTAGATTGGAATTCATTATCCATTCCTAGAATTACTTTTGTATTACCATTGTTGATATTAGCTGATGACAATATCTTGAAATTCTACCATCCCAGCTTTTTCCTTCAGACCTGAATAGTCTGACTATAACTGACATTGAGAAAAACTGACCATACCTTTTAGCCAGAGGCTTTGTGGCTACCTGATGACTTTGTACCACCTAGTGCTTGGGAAATGACAACACAAAGTAAGATATAAAACAATTCCAGGAAATAGAATTTGTGAAGAATTGAGGTGATGGCATTCTCCAATTTAGGAAGAAAAATTAAAGCCAGTGAATCCATCTTTCTGTGTCCTGTTCCATTAACTCATATTATTTCATGATAATTGTCAACCAGCTCAGGGAAGGGCAGATTAAGAAAAACTAGGATCAGGAGCTTTGGTACTGGTACTACGGCCAAAAGAATTAATGAAATGATTAGTGCTTAGTTTTGTCAATGCTGCAGAGAAGGGAATCATGGAGTCAGCTATACTATGTCTGAATTAACACATTACCACAGGTATACAAGGGTTGCATATAGCAGGAAGAATCAAGAAAAGCAAACATGGGAATCAGAGGATCCTAGATACAAAGCTAAAAGGGACTATCTAGAGATCATCTAATTTATCCCTCCCCTATCATTTTACAGGTAAATATTTTATATTGAATTGATCCCAGGGAGATTAAAATAAAAAAACAAAAACAAATTGCTGAAGGTCACATAGGTAAGAAGTGTCAGAAGTGGGATTTCAACCCAGTGGTAATGGTTTCTAGTATTTAATTAGCTAATAATTATTGAGGAGTATATTCTTAGATTTGGATGTTTCTGAAAAGTAACTCAGACCCCAGTAAGTATCAGAGGCCCTGAAAAGGAATGCTTATATTATTTATTATTTCTATGGGACTTCCTTAATGGAGTACTATTTCCATAAGTCATGCTCACTACACTGAACTGTGAGAAGTTAGCCAGAAGAGTTGAGTGTCATGGTGGTACTTTCACAGGTACTTGTGTACTTGCAATTATGGTAGCTCTCAAGTAGATGAGGATTTCACCTTTCTGGCACAGAAACTTGTGTGATTATAAGGTCTCTTTGAACCAGCTAAAGTCAAAGCTCTATCATAGTCATATAAAAACCTGTCCTATGAACCTCAGGGCTTATTTAGTAGTATCACCATGGGCTTTGTACTTCCTTTTGCTTCTGTGGAGGTCTTGGTGTGTCTTATTCATAAGCTCAAGAAGCAGCTGTCTAAGTTGAATCCAAGAGCCATTTTGTAGAAAAATCAGATCATTCTCCTCAATGGGACCCCTCCTCCTGGACTACAAGCTACAGTAGCACTATACAGAAATCTTTGCTAATCATCTTTAAAAGATGAGTTAGAGAAATAATGATAGTAAATGTTTATTATTTTTTTGTCTAGTGTGAACTTGCATTTAAGACTATCATTCATTTTCATTATAGATATTTCTGACATGGTTGGTCATTGTCATAAGAAAATTGGGAGAAATTGCTATCAATTTTCAGGCTCTTCTCTAGAAGAATGAAAGGAGAGATTATAAATAGTTTAATGGTTAATTAGCAGCAGCATTCAGTTATCTTTTATAATGTGGATGAGACAAAATACGACACGGGATGGTGCTTACAAGTAGCTCATATAAATTAATTTTGGTAGTTACAAACTATTTCTGGTTTGTAAAAGGCATTGTTGGTATAAATATTTATAAAGACAATGAAAAAGAATTTAAATAACCCTTGGACCCAAGAGATTTGGCTACTTTAGAACTAATCAGAATAATATTTTAAAAGGGTTGTGAAATGTAGATAACACTCTTATAGAGATGGAAAGATCAAAATGAAAGATTAGATAGATATAAAGATATAGAATTAGAGCATTCATTACATGTTTACTAAGAGTTCTAGGCTTGTAGGAACACAAGCATGAACAAGTGTGATAGTCTGGTTTAATGAAATTTAAGGAAAAGGGGGAGAGTGGGCTAGATTAGTCATTTAATAGTATAATTTGAAGCTGGTCATGAAGCATCTCCTGCTGATTCCAACTGCCACCAACCATCCCCTTGTCCTCTGGTTCAACATTCTCTCCCCTCAAAATTCCATCCTTACATAGGCTTCATCAAGATAAGGCAAAAATTCACCTATCAGAGTGAAGAGATGCAGGGATTGAGTCTATGTTGCCAGTGGGGCTGCAGTAAAGATTACGCTTAGAGTAGAAGGTATGGGGTGGACTGGCAATGAAAGGGCATGGGGACTTGAACCCTAGTAAGAAGAGGCATGAACATTTAGCTAAATATTTTGTTATTTTTGTAGAAAAATGTAGAAATATGGGCTATGTGATAGCACAACTAAGTGGATATAGAAAAGGTTGAATGGCCAGTTTTCAAATCGTCATTGCTGATAGTTCATTGTCAGGGGTCAAGAGACATTTAGAGGCATGCTCTAAGTAATTGTACTCAGTTCTTTGCTGTCTGACATTTTTATCAATGTCTTGGGTAAAGGCACAGATGACATGTTCATCAAATTTGCAGATGCTACAAAGCTAGGAAGATTTATTAATGTGCTGGATGATAGAGTGAGGATCCAAAAAGATCTTGACATATGAGAACATTGGGGTAAATCTAATAAGAGGAAATTCAATAGGATGTCAAGTCTAATTTTGGGGCTCAAAAATATCTCCCCCTGGGAACTTGTAAGAATTACTTACAGTCCTCATTCAAAGCCTTAATAAACCAAAAGGAATTAGTTTATTTCAAGAAAAACTAGATGTTATTGAAATGCCACGACCAGTAGATATTATTTTCCTGTGCTTTCTATTTCTCTAGATGATTCATGTTCCTTTAATGAAAAACATTTTCACCAATGCAATACTTAGAAGTTTAGAATTTAATGGGGAAGAAGCTTAGAGTGATTCATCATTTAATCCCAAAGGTATATTCAACCACAATAAAGTGGGCCTAGCTCTTGCCATAGTTTTCTCTGGATATACTTCCAGAGCTGGGTTGTACTAGATAAGTGATTCTTAACCTTTGCGTCTCAGAACCTCTTGGACTCTTTATCAGAATAAGGTTTTAAAATATCTAAGAAAAAATATTTAAAATTACAAATAAGGACTTCTGGGTTAAGAATGGCTGCAGAGTAGAAGCAGGGCGCTTTACTCTTCTCACAACCAACCACCAGCAATCCTCCAAAGGACAAAAAAAAAAAAAATTCCAGGCTTCTGGGTTAAGATGGTGGCAGAGTGAAAAGCAGCTGCTTGACCTCTCCTAACCCACACATATAGGTCTCCTCAAGAAGACATAAAACAAATCCAGACAAACAAAGGGACCCAACAGGGCACAGCATTGAAGGTACATGGAATGAGGGCATTTCCATGCTATAAGGGGGTGAAACAGATCTTACTAAAACATGACCTGAACAACCCCCTCCCACACACACTACCTACAATGCCAAAGCTAGCGCAAAAGACTTAGAGCAAGTTTGGGGCACCCATTAAGTCATTGGCAGCTACCTGGCTTCACCAGGGCCTGTTGATGAGAGCAGCAAGACTAAAGACCCCAAGAGGCTAAAGAACAAGCCGACTTTGAACACGGACCCTGACCACAGGCTTGGCCACAGATCCTGAGCTCAGGCACGGACAAGGAACCAGAGCACAGGTGTGGACCTTGAGTGGGGACTCAATGCAGAGGGGTGCATGACTGTGGAAGCAGCACCCTGAGACTTTTAAAGGAGCTTCAGGCAGAAGAACAAGCAAGGGGATGACCAGTAGGCTCGACTCTGAGAACAATAAGACCTGAGACCTCAGGAGCCTAAAGAGCACAGACAGACCCGGGGTGTGTGGATAAAGCTGAGAGGGCCCAGGGCTAACAATGGCAAGCCAGACTCAGGAACCCCAGAAGAGAAAGATCAAGAAGAAACCTTTAACACTGGACAACTTCTACACAAAAAAAATCCGGACAACAGAGCAAACAGCAGAGGAGAACAAACAAGTAACCATATGCAAACCTTCCCCAAAAAAATGAAATTGGGTAACAAGGTCTTAAAGAGTTCAAATCTGAGATTATGAGAAAGATGGAAGAGATCTGGCAAGAAAAAAGCAGTTTAAAAGGCAAAACTTCTCAATTGGAAGGTGAGGCAAGTAAATCAAAGACTAGAAATGACCAGATTAAAAAGGAAAACCAAAAGATTATAGCCGAAAACCAGTCTCTAAAGGCTAGAATTGGGCAACTAAAAAAAGATGCCCCCAAATAAAAAGAACTGATAAGCAAATTGGAAACCAAAATCAAACAGCTGGAAAACAGGTCAGACCAAATCAAAAAGGAAAATTAAAAGCTTATAGCAGAAAATCAGTTTCTAAAGACAAGAATTGGGCAGGTAGAAGCCAATGATCTCTCAACACAGCAAGAACAAATAAAACAAAGACAAAAGACTGATAAAATAGAAGGAAACATAAATATCTCAAAGAGAAATTGACAGATTAAGAAAAGAAGTTAAGAAGAGACAATTTGAGAATCATTGGTCTTCCTGAAAAAGCAGAAATTAATAGAATTTTGGACTCCATACTAAAAGAAATTATTCAGCAAAATTGCCCTGAAATTCTACAACAAGAGGACAATATAGACATTGAAAGGATCCATAGATCACCCTCTACACTAGATCCTGAAAAGACAACCCCCATGAATATAATAGCTAAATTCAAGAGCTTCCAAGTAAAAGAAAAATTTTACAAGAAGGCAGAAAGAGACAATTCAGAAATCAAGGAACACCAATAAGGATCACACAGGATCTGGCAGCTTCCACTCTAAAAGACCACAAGGTTAGGAATATGATATTCAGAAAGGCAAGATAACTGGGTCAACAACCAAGGATCACCTATCCATCAAAACTGACTATATACTTGCAGGGGAAAGTTTGGGCATTCAACAAGATAGAAGATTTCCAAGTATTTGTGCAAAAAAGATCAGGATTAAATGGAAAGCATGATATCCAAACACAAAAAATCAAGAGAAATATGAAAAGGTAAATAAAACGGAAGGGAAAGTAAGAAAGCTCATTTTTTTTAATTTGCCTCATTAATGGCTTCAATAAGATCTAATTATATTGTATTCCTATGTGGAGAAATGTTATGTATAATTCTCTGTAGTGAACTCTATTCACTATTATAGTATTCACTATAATAGTAATTAGAAGAATTATTAATAGGGAGATGTTGGAATACTAAATGGTCTAAGATGATATGGGAGGGGTGGGAAAGAGGGGGGGGTGAATAGTAGAGGACACCAAGAGAAACTTGAAGGAATAAGAAAAATAGGATATTCTATTACACACAAAGAGGACATGGGAAGGGAAAGAATGAATATTATTATAAGAAGGAGAGGAAGAGAGCATTAAGAGGTAATATTTAAACCTTACTCTCAGTGTAATTAACCCTGGCAATTATCCACTGGCATATAAAACTCTATCTAACCCTACTGAGAAAGTCAGAAGGGATAAAAAAAAGGGGAGCAGAGGAGGGGGGAGGTCAAAAAAGGGAGGGAAGAAGAAGGGAGAGGGAATTCATTAGGCCTTAAAAATAAAAAGAGGGGAATAATAAGGGAGGGGGTAGAAAGGGACATAAATCAAGGGAGGGGATAAGGATTACTGGCTTAAAACAAAACTGGTTTAAAAGGAAATAGTGTAAGAAGAAGGGGTAGAACTCTGAGAGGATACCAAAATGGTGGGGAATACACAACTGATAATTATAACTCTGAATGTGAATGGGATGAACTCGCCCATAAAACGGAAGCAAACAGCAGAGTCAATTAGAAACCAAAATCCTACCATATGTTGTCTACAAGAAACACATATGAGGCAGGTGGACATACACAAGTTTAAGGTAAAGGGCTTGAGTAAAATCTTTTGGGCTTAAAAATTAGAAAAAGAAGAGAGCAGTGGCAATTATGATTTCTGACAAAGCCAAAGTAAAAATCGATATGATTAAAAAAGACAGGGAAGGTAATTACATCTTGATAAAAGGCAGTAGAGACAATGAGGAAATAACAGTGCTCAAATATGTATGCACCAAATGGCATAGCATCCAAATTCATAAAAGAGAAACTGGCAGAGCTCAAGAAGGAAATAGATAGTAAAATCATACTAGTGGGAGATCTAAATATTTCTCTTTCAGATCTAGATAAATAAAACCAAAAAATTAATAAGAAAGAGGTGAGAGAGGTGAATGAAGTCCTAGAAAAATTAGATTTAGTAGATGTGTAAAGAAAAATAAATAGGGACAAAAAGGAATACACCTTCTTTTCAACCTCACATGGTACATTCACAAAGATTGACCATGTAATAGGGCATAGAAACATTGAAAACAAATGCAAAAGAGCAGAAATAATACATGTAACCTTCTCAGATCATAATGCAATAAAAATAGTAATTAGTAAGGGCACCTGGTCAAATCAAAAACTAATCGAAAATTAAATAATATGATTCTCCAAAACAAGCTCATCAAAGAAGAAGTCATAGAAACAATCAACAATTTTATTGAAGAGAATGACAATGATGAGACATCCTACCAAACCCTGTAGGATGCAGCCAAGGCAGTTCTCTGGGGGAATTTATATCCTTGAGTGCATATATTAAAAAATTTGGAAGGGCAGAAATTAATGAATTGGGCATGCAACTTAAAAAATTAGAAAGCAAGCAAATTAAAAATCCCCAGATGAAAACTAAATTAGAAATACTAAAAATCAAGGGAGAAATTAATAAAGTTGAAAGTAAAAGAACTATTGAATTAATAAATAAGACTAGAAGCTGGTATTTTGAAAAAACAGATAAAATAGGCAAATTACGGGTCAATCTAATAAAAGAAAGGAAAGAAGAAAACCAAATTGACTGAATCAAAGATGAAAAGGGAGACCTCATCTCTAATGAAGAGGAAATTAAGACAATCATTAAAAACTATTTTGCCCAACTATATGGCAATAAATATAGCAATCTAGGAGATATGGATGAATATTTACAAAAATATAAATTCCCTAGATTAACAGCAGAAGAAATAGAATGCCTAAATAATCCCGTATCAGAAAAAGAAATTGAACAAGCAATTAAAGAACTCTCTAAGAAAAAATCGTCAGGGCCTGATGGATTCACAAGTGAACTTTATCAGACATTCAAAGAGCAACTAATCCCAATACTATACAAATTATTTGATATGGTAAGCAAAAAAGGAGTCCTACCAAATTCCTTTTATGACACAAATATGGTACTGATTCCAAAACCAGGTATATCAAAAACAGAGAAAGAAAACTACAGACCCATATCCCTAATGAATACAGATGCAAAAATCTTAAATAGAATACTAGCAAAGAGACTCTAGCAAGTGATCAAGAGGATCATCCACCATGATCAAGTGGGATTTATATCAGGAATGCAAGGATGGTTCAACATTAGGAAAACCATCCACATAATTGACCATATCAACAATCTTACAAACAAAAATCACATGATTATCTCAATAGATGCTGAAAAAGCCTTTGACAAAATACAGCATCCATTCCTATTGAAAACACTGGAAATTATAGGAATAGAGGAACCTTTCCTAAAAATAATAAACAGTATATACCTAAAACTATCAACAAGAATCATATGCAATGGGGATAAATTAGACGTCTTCCCAATAAGATCATGAGTGAAACAACGATGCCCATTATCATCTCTATTATTCAACATTGTACTTGAAACACTAGCAGTAGCAATTAGAGAAGAAAAAGAAATTGAAGGTATCAAAATAGGCAATGAGGAGACTAAGCTGTCACTCTTTGCAGATTATAGGATGGTCTACTTAAAAAATCCTAGAGAATCAACTAAGAAGCTTGTAGAAATAATCAACAACTTTAGCAAAGTTGCAGGATACAAAATAAATGCACATAAATCATCAGCATTTCTATACATTTCCAACACACTAGAGCAGCAAGAATTAGAAAGAGAAACACCATTCAAAATCACCCTAGACAATATAAAATACTTAGGAATCTATCTACCAAAACAAACACAGGAATTATAGGAAAACAACTACAAAATACTTTCCAACTAGATCTAAACAATTGGAAAAACATTGGTTGCTCATGGGTAGGACAAGCTAACATAATAAAAATGACCATTCTACCCAAATTAATTTACCTATTTAGCACCATACCTATCAAACTAACAAAAAACTTTTTTACTGAATTAAAAAAAAACTATTTCAAAGTTCATTTGGAATAACAAAAGATCAAGAATGTCAAAGGAAATAATGAAAAAAAAATGTGAAGGAAGGTGGTCTGGCAGTACCAGATATTAAACTATACTATAAAGCAGCAGTCATCAAAATGGTATAGTACTGGCTAAGAGACAGAAGGGAGGATCAGTGGAATAGACTTGGGGTAAGTGACATCAGCAAGACAGTGTATGATAAACCCGAAGAGCCCAACTTTTGGGACAAAAATCCACTATTTGACAAAAACTGCTGGGAAATCTGGAAAACAATATGGAAGAGATTAGGTTTAGATCAACATCTCACACCCTACACCAAGATAAATTCAGAATGGGTGAATGACTTGAACATAAAGAGAGAAAGTACAAATAAGTTAAGTGAACACAGAATAGTACACTTGTCAGATCTCTGGGTAAGGAAAGATTTTAAAACCAAGCAATAGTTAGAGAAAATTACAAAATGTAAAATAAATGATTTTGATTATATTAAACTAAAAAGATTTTGTACAAACAAAAACAATGTAGCCGAAGTCAGAAGGGAAACAACAAATTGAGAAAAGATCTTTATAACAAAAAACTCTGACAGTGGTCTAATTACTCAAATATACAAGGAGTTAAAGCAATTGTATAAAAAATCAAGCCATTCCCAAATTGATAAATGGGTAAGAGGCATGAATAGGCAATTTTCAGATAAAGAAATCAAAGCTATCAATAAGCACATGAGAAATAAACAGCAACTTTAGCAAAGTTGCAAGATACAAAATAAATGCACATAAATCATCAGCATTTCTATATATTTCCAACACATTGCTGCAGAAAGAGTTAGAAAGAGAAATTCCATTTAAAATCACCCTAGACAATATAAAATACTTAGCAATCTATCTGCCAAGACAAACAAAGGAATTATATGAACACAACTATGAAACACTTTTCACACAATTAAAACTAGATCTAAACAATTGGAAAAACATTAATTGCTCATGGGTAGGATGAGCGAACATAATAAAAATGACCATCCTATCCAAATTAATTTACTTATTTAGTATTATAGCTATCAAACTACCAAAAAACTTTTTTACTGAATTAGAAAAAACTATAACAAAGTTCATTTAGAAGAACAAAAGACCAAGAATATCAAGGGAAATAATGAAAAAAATAGGAATAAAGGTGGCCTAGCAGTACCAGATGTTAAACTGTTCTATAAAGTAGTAGTCATCAAAGCAATATGGTACTGGCGAAGAGACAGAAGGGAGGATCAGTGGGATAGACTAAGGATAAGTGACCTTAGCAAGACAGTCTATGAGAAAAGTCTATGATAAACCCAAAGAACACAGTTTTGGGAACAAAAACCCACTATTTGACAAAAACTGCTGGGAAAATTGGAAAACAATATGGGAGAGATTGGATCTAGATCAATATCTCACACCCTATACCAAGATAAACTCAGAATGGGTGAATGACTTGAATATAAAGAAGGAAACTATAAGTAAATTAGGTGAGCACAGAATAGTATTCTTGTTAGACCTCTGAGAAAGGAAAGATTTTAAAACCAAGCAAGAATCAGAAAAAAATTACAAAACGTAAAATAAATAATTTTGACTACATTAAACTAAAAAATTTTTCTACAGACAAAACCAATGCTATCAAAATTAGAAGGGAAGCAACAAATTGAGAAAAAATCTTTATAACAAAAATCTCAGACAAAGGTCTAATTACTCAAATATACAAGGAACTAAATCAATTGTACAAAAAAGCAAGCCATTGCCCAATTGATAAATGGGCATGTGGAATGAATAGGCAATTTTCGGATAAAGAAACCAAAACTATCAATAAGCACATGAGAAAGTATTCTAAATCTCTAATAATTAGAGAAATGCAAATCAAAACAACTCTGAAGTATCACCTCATACCTAGCAGATTGGCTAAAATGACAGCAGGGGAGAGTAATGAATGTTGGAGGGGATGTGGCAAAATGGGGACATTAATGCATTGCTGGTGGAGTTGTGAATTGATCCTACTCTTCTGGATGGCAATTTGGAACTATGTCCAAAGGGCTTTAAAAGACTATTTGCTTTTTGATCCAGGCATAGCACTGCTTGGTTTATACCCCAAAGAGATAATAAGGAAAAAGACTTGTACAAAAATATTTATAGCCATGTTTTTGTGGTGGCAAAAAAAATTGGAAAATGAGAGAATGTCCTTTGATTGGGGAATGGCTGAACACATTGTAGTATCTGTTGATGATGGAATACTATTGTGTTCAAAGGAAAAAAGAGCTAGAGGAATTCCATGTGAACTGGAATGACCTCCAAGAATTGATGCAGAGTGAAAGGAGCAGATCCAGGAGAACATTGTACACAGAGACTGATACACTGTGGTAAAATCAAATGTAACGGACTTCTCTACTAGCAGCAATGCAAGCATCCAGAGCAAGACTGAGGGACTTATGAGAAAGAAAACTAGCCACATTCAGAGGAAGAACTGTGGGAGCAGAAACACAGAAGAAAAACAACTGCTTGAACACATGGGCTGATCAGGATATTATTGGGGATGTAAACACTAAACAATAACTCTAGTCCAACTATCAATAAGAGGGAATTAGGTCTTGATCAATGATACATGTAAAACTCAGTGGAATTGTGCCTTGGGTAAGGGGAGTTACGGGGGTTTGGGGGAGAGGGAAAGAACATGAAACATGTAACAATGGGAATTATTCAAAATAAAAAATTTAAAAATAAAATAAAATAAAAGTACAAATAAAATGAATTATACTACACTATATTTATCTTTAATCAATTAAAAATAAAACAGACCCCAAGTCAAGAATCCTTACATTTAATAAAGGAAGTTCTATAGACTCTCCATAATGAACATGTAGTTCAATACTCAACAGATAAGCAGAAAATAATGACTCCAATGTAGGTGTCAATTGTGTAGCATAATGTATATATGTACATATATTTGTACATATGTATGTACATATAGCTATCTACCTATAATGGAATTACAGTATTTCATTATATATGTTTGTATATATACATATACACACAAATGTAGATATGGTTATATATGTATCGATACACAAAATCATCTATGTGTTCATATACACATATGTGTATATACATATTTACATATGTATAGCCCAATGAAGTTAAAGAGAGAGAGACACACACAACCACAAAGACAGAAATAATGCTGACCTACATCAAGATATGCAGATTCTCTCTTCTCTCTGTCTCTCTGTCTATGTCTCTCTCTCCCTCACTCTTTTCCCTATCTCTCCCTCTCCCTCCCTCTCTCTTTCTCTCTTTCTCTCTCTCTCTCTCTCTCTCATCAATACTACTGGTGATCTGATGGGAAATAGGATATCTAAGATTTTATCAGAAGCTACAAACAATAATACTAAATAAGAAAATTGCTCCCATGAGCAATTTTATATCACTGGTACTATCTCTTCAAATCTGATATCAGTAAGTCTTTAACCAGGCCAAAAAAAAAAAAAACAAAGCAGAAAAATTTTTTTTTATAATTAATTTGTCAACTTAACAGATAAATACATGATCTTTTTGGCACAAAATCATTTCATTAAAATGTTCCATATTATCTTCTCCAAATATAGAATCAAGAAACTCTTCACATGCATTAGCTCTCACCACAGTTTTTCCCAGATAGGGGCCTAGAATTTGCAAATAAATTCTGAAGGAAACATTAATAGAGTTTAGGAGTCCATCTATCACTTAAAATGACCTACCACCCACAGGAAAATAGATATTTACTGCATGCAAACCATCTTATTACACTATATTTTTACTATCCACTTGCAGCAAGGAACTTATTCATACTAATGGAAGAAATTGATAAGAATAACAGATAACTTTGAAAACTCTACTTTACATATGGCCTATTGTCTTCTTTCATGTCTGTTTCTTGCAGACATACAAAGAAAGAGTGATTAACAGCTCTGATAAACTAGGAACAACACTTTTGAAGGAAAGTGGGACATTGAAAACACATTAAAGTAGGAATGAGTCTTAATATATGTATAGAGATAAAAATTCATCTATGTTTATGTGTATATACACACATGTGTACATATATGCATGTGTATGTTTACAAATGTATACAAGAACATTGGGCATATCATATATTTTGGCCAAAAGTCATGACAGTTAGTCAGTCCAAAACTCTTTGCCAGGTTAAAGATTTACTGTACAATAAGGGTGTGAGTAGCACCATCCAAGACACTGGGGAATTACCAAACTTAGACAAAACTCAATCATGTATCCTGAAAGAAGAATGTAATAGATGATACGCTGGAGTAGCACAAGCAAACAAGCTTTAATTAAGTGTCTCCTTTATACTATTCACTGTGCTAAAAACTAGAAATGCAGAAATGCCAGACAATCTCTGCCCTTCTGAAGCTCACAATTTAATGGGGAGACAACATACATACAATTAAATACAAATAAAATTATATGCAGAATATATTAGAGACAATCAGAGGGAATGCACTTGCAGTAACAGGGATGGGAATGAGAAAGTCTTCTTGTTGAAAGCGGGATTTTAGCTGCAACTGCAGGGAATTCAGGAGGCACAGATGAGGAAGGAGAGAATTGCAGGCCTTGGGGACAGCCAGTGAAAAGGCACAAATGTGGGAGATGGAGTGTCTTGTTTGATAAACAACAAAGAGACAAGGGTCACTGGATTGTAAGGTTTGTGTGAAGGAGAAAGGTATAAGAAGAATAGAAGAGTAGGAAGGAACCAGATTATGAAGGACTTTGAAGCCAAACAGAGGATTTTATATTTTATCCTGTAGGTAATAAGAACCCACTAAAGTTTATTGACAGTGGAGTGGAAAGACATGAGCAGATCTGTATTACAGAAAATCTCAACTAAAGTCCTGCCTTCTGTAGGAAGTTTTTGAGATCATTGACAGTTTGTCCTGTATATATCTTGTTTGTACACAATTGTTTGTGTATTGTCTCCCTCATTAAGCTGTGAGTTCCATTAAGAGAAGCAACCATTTTTGCCTTCATATCCCTAGAACTTAGAACATAGTTCTTAGCTGGAGAAGGAAATGGCAAAGCACACCAGTATCATACCAAGAATACCCCCAAGTAGTCATGGGGAGTCAAACGTGATTGAAAATGACTGATCAACAAGGTGCCTAATAATCTGGCTTTAATAGCTGAATAGCAAATAGACTAGAATGAAGAGACACTTGAGAAAAGAAGTGCAATCAATGGGCTACCATAATGGCCTGTGTCTCACTCATCTAATGGTCCACTATGTCACACTCACCTAGTGGGCCACTAACTAAATTTTTCTTTATTCCTTTTGTATTATATTCTAAACTTGCCTACTTTGGTAAAGGATTGCAACCCACTCTGACATTTTCTTATCTCGATTTGCCATCGTTTCTCCTGGTAACCTAATTAGATGTCCAAACAGCTAATAAAGTGATAAACCAAAGAAATCTTAGTCCAAATTTTTCTGCTAAACCCTACTAGATGTGTGATCATAGACCAAAAGAGCATCATTTTCCTCATATATATAAAATAGGAACAATAATACTTGTAGTACTTACATTTCATAGGATAGTTATAAAGCTCAAATGAAGTATTGAATTCAAGATGCTCTGTGACCTTTAAAACATCACATAATTATCACCCATTATCAATATCATTAAAATAGAAAGGCAATGTAAAGTAATAGATAGAGAGCTGGTCTTGGAAGCTTGAGGATCTGAGTTCAGTTCTAGATTCTGACACCTCCATCCAGGGCAAGGCACTTAATATCACTTAGTATATACCTTTAGGCAGGTTTCTGAAACATAAATTTCAGAGGACTGTCCTACCTTGATAGACATCATTTCCAATACCAGTGAAATCACAGGTCCAACCGCTATCCCTCTCATCAGAACAAGGAGCCATCAAAACACTGGCACTTTAACATCTTTATACCACAGTTGCTCTTCCAAACACTGGCTACTACCAGCTGCTGGCCCAAATCCATTCATGCCACTTTTTTTCAAAGAATAACAACTGACATTTACATAGCACTATAAACTTCACAAAACACTTTGCGTGTATTACTTCATTTATACTTAACAATACTCTTGATAAGTAATGACTTGGGTTAGTATGAAAAATCCCTAGTATTTTCCCCTGAACTTCTTATAATACATTGTCTGTACAGTCATTGCCCAGATGCCCCATAATGTGTGGGCCATCTTTAGTATTCTCTCAGGGTAATAAAAGAAATTATAAAAACCTGATGGATGCTGGTCACATGCAGGATCTACCATTATCATTGATCCCCTTCTTCCTTCTATAATGGCTAAAAGAATCCATCCAAAACCTGGATAGCTGACTTGAATGTAAATATATTTATCTTTCTTTTAAAAAAATGCCCTTACCTTCTATTTTAGTGTCACTTTTAAGAAAGGTAGAACAGCAAGAGCTAGGGCCCAGCTGCTACGCAGTCAGGATTAAGTGATTTGCCCAGGGTGATAACAAATTAGAAGTGTCTGAAGCCAGTTTTGAACCAAAGTCTCCCCAATTACAACCTGGTGCTCTATCCACTGTGCTACCTAGCTGCCTCTGCATTCTCATCTTTCAAATGACTTTGATTATGTACCTTTGCTACCTCTTTGTCCACTCCACTTTCTCTTCCATTATGGATGGTTCAAGTTAAACCTTTTTGTGAGATAGCATGAATCCATCATAAGTTACTTGCTTTTAGAATTATTGGTTGTTTTGCTCCTTTTGGAAAAACTTGAAAACAGTTACAAATCCCTGAAGTGAGGCGATGATATAGCTATTATTACATTATGTCCACTTTAGAGATGAAGAAACTAAGTTTCAGAGAAGTTTAGAGATTTGTTTGTGGTCACACAACTAAGTGTCATAAGTGAAACTTAAAACTCAGATCTTCCTAACTCCAGAACAAGAATTCTTTGCATTTTAACACTTTTCCTCTTCCTTCCCGGAAAGCCTGTGTCTGAAATATGGGACTGGAGCTTACCAAGTTAGAACCAAATAATTCTCTAGCCAACTGGTATGCCTTCACCTCCTTTCTCTGATACCAGAGGTAGAAAACCATTCAGAACTACCTAACTAGAGACTACCTCAACCCCACCCCCCTATTCCCTCCCTCCCACACACCTTTATAAAACACTCAGTCTTGTTCAGCTTACTGAACTGCCCTGCTATATGGCATGCACACACTGGTGAAAGTTGATATAAAATATGTGTCAAGACTAGGGAGTAGCCCTTAAAAATATATTATGGATTCCCTCCTTTTGCCATGACCTGGAGAGAATAATGCCAGAAGCTTTCTAGCAGTGTCATTTGTGATATCGTAACCATTCTTTATTTCACTTTGGAGTTGTAGAATACCTTTTTAAAAATTTGTAATTTTTTTTTTAGTTTCAACTTCTTTCCTTCCTTTGAGCCTCATCCATTAAGAAGGCAAGCAATGTGGAATACACTTTAGAGGATATCTTGTGTTTATAATGTGCTGCCTTGGTTTTCTATAACTAAATTTAGTCATATATGTATATATATGTATTTAGTCATATATATAGGTGTGTGTGTATGTGTGTGTGTCTGTGTGTGTACGCACCAGCATCTATTATTTAAACATCTTTAAGGTTGCAAAGCACTAGACATATATTATCTAATGTGAGTCTTACCACAACCTCAAAAGGCTATCATTATCCCCATTTGCAGATGGAGAAATTAAGGCTGTTTGATCATTTTCTGTAGTGTCCAACTCTTTGCTGGGCCCTTTTTGTGATCTTCTTGGCAAAGATACTGTAGTAGTTTGCCATTTCCTTTTCCAGCTCATTTTGCAGATGAGGAAACTCAGGCAAACAAGGTTCAGTGACTTCCTCATGGATACACAGCTTCTGTGCCACCTAGCTACTTCAAGTTGAGGCTAGAAGAGGTTGAATTAAATGACTTGTCCACAATTACACAGGTAGTAAGTGCCTGCAGGAGTATTTGAATTCAGATTTTTCTCATTCTAAGTTCAGCTCTGTACTCAATGTGCTAGCAGCTCCTGGCCCAGTTTGAGAAAATGAACGCTAATCTAGCATCCTCAGCTTGAACCCCCTGCATTCCCTCTACATCATATTCTTTTGAGTAATTCCTGTTAAGTTTATGATAATCTCAAATATATAAAATAAATCTACTTTTCACCATTGACTGATTTGTCTATTTCTTCTGTGAATTCTCGTTAATTCACATCAATGCACCATATATTAAGACAGAAATTCTCAGCACTGACTTTAAGTAACCTCTTTTGTTCCTAGACACTGGAAACCAACAAAGTCAAGAGAACCAGGAGGAGATCAGAAACTGTTATCAAGTTAGAGCTGTCACCAGACTTGGGGCAGTGTCATCATTGGGCAGTCCTTTACTATTCCTTGTGGCTAAGATCTCAGGCAGATTCCAGCATGGACTGGTGTACAAGAATTGGCTGACCACACAAGGGAAGAAAAACACAGACATTCTGGAAGATAGCCAGGCCACCAGACACCACTGAACTACCTTGCTTTACTGCCGAGAAACCTCACTTGCGTCTCATTTTCCTTCATGTCAAGACAATCAGTTGTGAAGCCAGAGAATGAGGGCAACTTTCAGTATAGGAGCCCAGGAGTTTTGCATCTTCCTGGCTTTATCTCCTTCCTGCAGCCAGTCTCAGAGTGAGAGAGAAGGCTGATGCTTTTGTTAGGACAATTAGTATCAGGCACATCTGTCCTGTTCCCACTGCCCAACATCCCTGCAGTGCAGTAACCAAGCCATCTTTGTATGCATGGATAAGAGTGACTATCTAAGCTTTGCTTTCCAGGATAAAGGAGTATTCTGATGCTGTCGATCACTCCAGAAAAGAGTTTGGTACTCGAAGGAATCATCACAGTCCTAATGAGAGGCAAGAGAAAAATTCTTACATCCTGCACTCTGGAACATCTTGAGATCAGCTCCAGGTGAGTAAACTGGCTGAATTCTTCAGGAAGCAAAAGCACCATCTTCATGCCGAAGATGGCAGCTTAAGAGGCATTGCCTTCTTCAGGAGGGGCAGAGCACCAGCAAATACTAAATTTGTGCCACAGCTTCACAGAGGGAAGCACCCCAGATGGAAAACATAAGAGCAAAATCCATTTCTGTTTAAAAACCCAGCTTCGAATGGCAAAGCTGCAGCACTCCATGCAGTAATTGGCATTAAGAGCTGCTTGGAACTGCAAACCAGTGATTTTCAATTGGTGTAAAAAAAAGTAATTGACATTAAGTGCTGTTTGGAGCAGCAAACCAGTGATTTGCAAATGACATTCAATAAGAAATCATTTAATGTCAATTGATATTAAACAGGCACTGGCTCGCAGTGAACATAATAGGAGAGGCAAGGGGAGTGCCTTCAAATGGGATGTGAGCTATGTTGGATCGTGTTTGGCCTCCAAAAGGCCATGTCTCTAAGGAGAGAATGAATAAGCAGAACAGCCCTTGGGGAGTAATTTCTTCCAGGTTCTCAAATGGTTCCTGAATTTAAAAAAAGAAAAGAAAAAAAAATCCTAGCTGGGAAGGGATTGTAGCCTCTCTTTAGTCTCTCATGTCTGTTTTCTTCATTTTTTTTCTACTAACACCAGCCAACCTGATCCAGGCCCTCATTACCTTGCACCTGGACAATGCAATAGTTTCCTAACTGGTTTTCCTGGCTCCAACCCCTGAACCCCTTCCCAACCCCAATCTGTCCTGCATGCTGCTGCCAGTTTTCATCAATATCCTATGAATCAAACTCTAAGGACTCCCCATTATTTCACCATAAAGCCTAGTATTGAGGGGCCTCTATCATCTGAACTGATAACAAAGATTCCATCTTAAATATCGTGTGCCTTCTTTAGCAAGTAATGCATAACTGAGCAAATTAAATGAGTCTTCAATACGTAACTGATTGTTGATTCTTTGATCTAGGTGGCCCAGCTTTCCAAAGAGCTATTAATCATGTCAGCTCTCTGTGGAATTGAGTTCTTGCAAGAATTATAATAATAAGCTCCATGTTTCTGCCTGCCTAGCAAACTACTTGGTCCAAGATGCTCTTTTCACTTCCTTTCCATAACTGATCCCTGGCTTACTCTGGATGGTACTACCTCCTTTGCTATGCTTTCCAGTGCTCCAATACCCCTGGATTTTATTCCAATAGGAGGAGGAGTCTACATATAAGTTGCTGCATACTTTCACTTTTGGACTCTTCCAAGACCCACCTTTTTCTCTCTTTTGAAGTCCCTATGCTAAAACCCTGAATTTTGTCTGCATATGTTCTTTGTACTTAACAGTCTACTTTGTGTTACGCAGATTTGTATACATCTTTAATCCTATTCTGACCCTCTTCTCCAACACTAGAACTTATGTTCCATGAAGGCACAAATTATGTTATTTTTCATCTTTCTATTCCCACACTTAACACATTGCCTTGAACATTATAGATGGTAAATAAAATTTAGTAGAAATGAATTGAATTTTAGAGGAACAGAAAGACTCCCAGTGGCTCAGATTATCTTCCTTGTCAATATGGCAGGGTCAAAAATACATGTAATAAAAGTGAATGGAGAGCTGGCCTTAAAGTCAGGTGGACACATGTTCACATTATACATTTTACACTTAGCTAGATGGCAAAAAGCAAATCAATGAGCCCCTTTGAACTTCTGAATTCTAATTTACAAAATATGTTTGGGGTTAAGAGTGAGTGGGAGAATAATATCTATAATATTTTACATATTATAATTATATATTTTATATATTATATATTTTGTTTTATTATTGGGTCTATTATATCAATATATATTTGCTATATAATTATAATATTTTAATATAATGTGACCTTGGGTCAGTCACTTAATCTCCATAGGACTCAGTTTTCTCATCTATAAATTGAGGAGATTGTGGCAGATGCCTTTTGAAATCCTTTCCAACTCTTAGTCTATGACCTTATCAACTTACTATATAGGATCTTTGAGTAGCTTTAATGAGATAATTATGCAAACCAAAGCATTCTATGATGGTGATATGATGATGATGATGATGATGATGATGATGATGATGATGATAATATGAGTGATTACTAGATTAGCAGTCTGAGGACCAATGTTTGAATTCTAGGCTATGTAAACCTGGGCAAATAATTTAAACTCTCTGGGTCTCACTTTCTTTAACTATAAAATAATGTGGGGGCATATGGTAGAAGTGAACAGCTAGGTCATGCAATGGATAGAGTACTGGACCTGGAGTCAGTAAGAGCTGAGTTCACATTCAACCTGTATAAGTCACTTAACTGTCTTTGTCTCAGTTTCCTCCTCTGTAAAATGAGCCAGAGGAAAAAAATAGCAATCCACTCTATTATCCTTGCCAAGAAAAACCTACACAGAGTCACCAAAAGTTAGACAACTGTAAAGGACTGAACAACACCAATGGATGGAAGAACTTCTATTAAGGTCCTTGCCTTGTAGACTAGACATTTTCTTTAAAAAGTGAAGAAACTCTTCTTATGTTTTAAAAGGAATCAGAAGCATCTCAGCTTTATACAGGCTTTGGAAAACATAGATGCAGAAGAGATGTGGTCACCTGAAACACGGTTATAGTCTTGTCAGATGTCCTTTTCATATTATTGTTAAGCATATGTTCTTTGTTAAATGTCTTTATTATCTTTATTATTTTTTATTATCTCATTTTGTTCTATACTGAAATCTGAACCACTGCACCACCCTAAATTAGGCCTGCTCCAGAACAAAGGAGGACTAAGTGATCTTGAAGATTACTTTCAGTTTTAAATTTTGAGGCCCTATTGAAGACATAGCCAGCTCTAAAGGATGCTTCTCTGCCTCAGATTAGCTTTGACTTTCCTCCCTAACAATGCTGAACATTTTATCAAATGTGCAGGATATCTTTCTGTTTTATAACTTACTTGAGAATGTCTTTGAACAAGGTCATCTCTGCTGTTATATATTTTAAAGAATTCGGTAGAAGATGCCATTTGAAGAGGAGAGTTTTCAAAGCAGCTATGGTGACTGTCCCAAAAGGTTCTTTTATAGTGAACTATAAGTATTATGGGATATCATGTATGGTTTACTGTGGAATATGGCTTACAGAAGTCTGCCTATTCCCTTCTGATGTCCTTCTCAAGGATGCTCCCAATATGTGCAGGTTATACTAACAAAAAATTATATGTTGTTGAGAAATTAAACACATCACAGGCAGACTTGATATTTTCTTGGCTACATTTTTGTGTTAATAAAGTTTCAGGATTTTTTTCCTATAATTTTTCTAGGTTTTCCTTTTGTAAATCTTCCCTGTCAAAAAGTTCATTAATTTTTCCCTCTCACTACCACTTCTCATCATTTTATGGATACTACTGTTAATTGTTGATTCTTCTCAGCAAAATTTAAAAAAATGTTCTATATCTGTTTTGCCTTTAGTTACTCTATCTTTCTTGAAAAGAGGCCACATTTGCTGATGAAGACAATTTTAGTTACTTAGTAACTTGAGTCATACTAGTTAAACTTCTTTATAAAAAAAATTTCATATCTTTTCCAACACTCATTTCACTTTTTGAGGATCAAAAATTCATTTAGCTAAGGCAAGTTGAACTTATTTTAACCAAACTCTTTATCTTCTTTCAAATTTTTATTATTTTTCTTACTTTGTAGTAATTTGATGTTTGTGCTAATAAATGATTTTCACTGATAAATATGCCTTTATTTCTATACCTCCAACTTCCACTTCCCTCAGAAGCTCCTGTCAAATAGGTAGCTTTTCCCCCAAGTTATTTATGTTGGGGGTTGATGGAAAATGGGCTTATTGAATAGAATTTTTTCTGATTCTCCTTTGTCTGGTATGTTTCTTTGATTACTACATATTTTTAAATTTTTAGCCAATACCAAGAGGTTTTGATTATTATTGTCTTATAATATTTTAAGACCTGCAATATTATTTCCTTCACTTATTACTTTTTTATTATTATTCACCTTGGACATTATTTCCTTTTTAATTTTCATGTACTTTTTGGACTGATGAGTTGTGAATCTAAAATTTTAAATTTGGTGTGATGCATAGCATCACTGAAGATGGAGAATGAGTTTACCTCAGAGGATTTTAAGATTAATGCATCTATCCCAAATGAAAATAATCTTATGATAGTGTTATGAGAGCTACCTTATATCCCAAATATCTGACTTGTTTCCTATATTCTCTGAGAAGATTTGCCTAACTCCTCCCACCCTGTGATCAGTCCCTTTTCTGAACCTAAAGGACACTCATTTACTGTATCATACATCTCATACTTGATTGTGTTTTCATCTTCCTCAATGAAGCCTCAACAGGATATGGGGTCCTCGAAGACTATGGAGAGGCACAAAACTCTGTCAAATCTTACTTACCTTGAAAAGCTGAAAGAATGAGCCAGGCTAGAGACTTGGCTTCTTCTGCCTGGGGAGCAATCACCTAAGTTCAGTGATGCTTATCATCTGTAGGAAAGCCAGAAGGCAATTTTCTTTTTCAGATACAGAAATTCAAAGACTGTCCATTTAGGTGTGGTGAGATTTTTATTTCCTCCAGCATGCAATCTAATCTACATTCTCCACTGATGAAATCATGGATCCTTGACATCAGAATTGCTAAACACAAATTTTTGCGTTGTTTCCCCCAAGTAAACTATTAGCTCTTTAAAGACAAGAATCATTTCTTGTCTCCCAAATAAGATTTACAACAAAAGAAGGAACATAGTAGCATTATTTTTTAAGTCTTTGAGATGATGAGAATAAAGAAGCAAATGGATCTCATGTCACCTGGACCTCTGGACATATCTGTGATGAAGCAGTAAATAAACCTTTAGGCCACATCATCTAAAGTTCTCCTTAGCCACTTGAGGGACTAGAAAAGGTCCCTTGGAATAAAGGAAACTTGAGAAAGAGGCCCTGATATGTTCTTTATGGACAAAGGTTCATGTAGAGTCTGTATGTGTCACCAGCCTGATAAAGACTACAGAACCTTCCAAATAACAATTGTGGTCTATACTCATAATTGAAGGAAATGCTAAATTACGTTTAAAGGTTAGTAAAAAGAAAGGAAAAAAGGGAAAAAATGTCAATGTCTTTAACCCCCTGAAATCTATATATAAACAAATTGGGGGTCTGTGGGATCCCAGTTTAAGGATGAAGAATTCATGATATGGAGGTTTTTCCCTAACTACAACACTGACATTTAAGAAAATCAGAACCTCTGATACAAGGGTACTAATTAGTCTTAAAAAGATTCAGATATTACTTGCTGAATCCATCTTCTCTTAGATTCCCCTTTGCAGCCTTTTACAATTTAAGAGCAAGTTGTGTTTTGGGCAGGCATTCTCAGGCAAAGCAAACAAGAAAAGCAAAAGAAGGAAAGCATGGCAAGCCGCTTAAAAGTTCTCTAAAAGAGATGGCATTGTTCCAGAAAGAACTTCCTTCTATTTTCCTTGACGATTGGGGGTGAATCCTATCCCTAGCCCTTTGTACCAATGTTCACTGAGCTTCCAGGACTTTGGTGAGGGCTTTATAGAATATACTTTTTATGAATAATTCACTTAAACACTCACCCTTTATTTTTACAGATCCAGTCAATATCCCTCAAAGACGGGGGTCTCCCTATTCAATCCCAAGTCACAGCATTGTCTGAACAAATAACCACATTTAGTGATATACTTTCTAGCATCCTGTCAATGTTGTGCTTGGTCCCCATTAATAACAGACATTCTAACTAGTTCTTATGGATTGCAGGTGCAGAAAGAAATGAATCACTTAGGAAAGTGTTTGGAGATGTCTAAAATGCACCATATAAAACAATATTCTAGTCTGTTTTGTGATGCAATCATAAATGTAACTGAAGGATTTTGTCACATCTCCCTGCTTAATTTCCACTGAATAGAAAGAGCATTTTCACCGTGAATCAGGAAGCTTTTGAACTCCAGACTTTTGCAAGCTCCAGTGGCTATTCTTTTACATCTGCTTGGCAGCCGGGGCTGGGGCTGGGGAATGAGGATGTTATTCAATAACTAACATGAAGCTTTTGCAGCCGGAGCCCAGATTTCTTACTCAAAGGCTTATTTTCTGGAGCATGTTGAGAAAGGAGATAGAGAGAAGTAGGAAGGGGGAGAGACTGAAAAAAAAGGAGTCATAGTCAAAATATTTGGGTTTCTGCTTTGGGAAGGGAAGTGGGTCTACATTCAATTTAATTCAGTCAACATTTATTAAGTACATGTTATGTATTGGAAATTGAACTAGAAGCTGGGATTACAAAGCCTTCATCACCCCACCCACCCACCCAAGGGGGGAAAAAAGAAAAGAAAAAAGAATGAAACAAAGAAAAGGAAAATGAAGAGGAGGGGAGGAAATGGAAGGGAATAAATAGTTACTGTCCTCAGAGAACTCATTTACTACTAGAGGTAAGAACAGCATAGCATTCACACAGATAAATAATTATAAAGTCTCCACAAAGTAAGACAGTGATATCAAAAAGGAGAGAACACTGGGTGAGGAATGGGAGGAAATAAAAATGGCTTCATGTATGAGATAGCACCAAAACTGTGCTTTAAAGAAAAATAGGAATTGTATGTAGAAGGAAGGAGAAAGTGCATGGAGATATGGGAAATATCATCATCATCATCATCATCATCATCTAGCTAGCATTTATATCATGCCTACTATGTGCCAAGCACTGTTGCTAAGCACTTTAGAAATATTATCTCATTTGATTCCACAACTATGGGAGTAGGCACTCTTATTATTCCCATTTCACAAGTGATGAAACTGAGACAGAGGTTAAGTGACTTGCCCAAGGTCATACAACTAATAACATATCTGAGATTACATTTGAACTTCCTAACTTCATGCCCTGTGCTCTGTCCACTGTTCTACCTCATTGCATCTGAGAAAAACAATTCAGTGAGAATCTAAAGGCTCAAGAGAATAACACCAGGAAGAGTAAATAGGTCAGTTCGACTAGAAGTGATGTGTGAAGGGGAGATCAAATGAAATAAGGAATTTCGAATTACATGCAAAAAGTTACTAAATAGTGCATGTCCTTCTTAGTGATACCACTTAAAAGTCTATACTCAAAAGTGATCAAAGAGGCAGGAAAATGCCCCATATATTAAAATAATAATAACAATATCTTTTTGTGGTAGCAAAAGAATGATAAAAAGTGATACCCATCAATTGGGATATAGTTGAACAAATTGTGCTATTTGAATGTGATGGAATGCTAATATGTTTTCAGAAATTATGAAATCAATGGCTTAATAGAGACATGGATCATGCTTTGTAAATTTAGCTTTCTTTGCTGTGTTAAATAAAAATTCATCAATAAAAACAAAACTAACAAATAAAAACAAATGACTGGAAAAATAAGTGGAAGCCAGATTTTGAAGGGTTTTAAATGTTAAGTATATCTTATATTAGACGTAATAGGGAGTGATTGAAGATTGGAAAAGTGAAAGTTTGAAATTGAGGGCACCCAACATGAAGCTATTTCAGTAGTGTGGGCAAAGGCAGAGACTATGGAAGTAGAGATAAGATGTTAAAAATGATATGATGGTAGAATCGATAAGAAAAGAAGAAAACTAAATGGGTATGAGAATGGGATAAATGATAAGGAAAAATAATGCACAAATAACTGAGGTAGTGAGTCTGGGTAACTGGAAGGATGATGTGATGTCTTCAATACAAAAAGTTTCAGCTCTAAGATTTTGTGATTCTATTCCCTAGCCATGAAACACAGGATGATTCAAGATGAGAATTATTAAACTGGCTCATAAGTTTAAGATTTTGAATGGAAGGGACCCTAAGAATCATCTGGTTTAAGCCCTTCATTTTCAGAAAGCATTTTTTAAATTAAAAAAAAACATTTAATCAAAAAGTCTCCACAAGATGACTGTTTTACCAATTTATAGAAGTATACCTCACTTTATGCAAATGGAATGTAAGCTGAGTTTTTGGAAATCAAATCATATTCATGAGATAGTTTTAATTGAAAGGAATTTAGGGCTGTTCTTTGTAAAAAGAATAATCATAAAATTAAATATTTACATCTAATAAGAACTTAGATGTCTTCAAATATAAATCTCATATTTTACAAATAAGGAATTGAGAAAGAAATAAAAACTCTCAACAGTCATATGAAAAAATTCTCTAAATCACCAATAGAGAAATGCTAATTAAAACAACCCTGAGGAACCATTTCACACCCATCACATTGGCTAAGATGACAAAAAAGGAAACTAACTATTGGAAGGGAAATAGGAAAATAGGTACTTTAGTTTATTATTCATAGAACTATGAACTGGTTAAACCATTCTGGAAAGCAGTTTCTAACTATGCCCCAAAAGTTATTAGATTGTACATACCTTTTGACCAAGCAATACAACTACAAGATCCATACCATAGAGGTCAAAGAAAGAGAAAAAGACCCATATATATGAAAACATTTAGAACCATTCTTTTTGGAGTGGCAAAGAATTGGAAACTGAGAGGATGCCCATCCTATGAGGAATGACTGAACCATGATGGAATTCTATTGTGCTATAAAAATTAATAAAGGAATGGTTTCAGGAAAAACCTGGAAAGATTAATATAAGCTAATTCAAAGTAAAGTGAGCAGAACCAGAAGAGCAATTTATATAGTTATAGCAATGTTGTCTAAAAAGAAAAATCAACTGTATAAGACTTAGTATCTCTGATTAATACTACCACAATTAACCTACCACAATTCCAAAAGACTTATAATGAAAAATATTATCTACTTCCAGATAGAGAGATGGATTCATAGTACAAATTGATTTGTTTTTTTTTTTCAGAACATGGATAATGCAGACATTTTTTTGTATGACTTCATATTTATAATGGATTTTGTGTTTCTTCCCTTCTCAGAGTGTAGGGAATGGGATGGGAGGAGAAATACAGTTTGGAAGTGAAATTATAAAAGCAGAATTTTGCAAAAGCAAGAATAATACCAAGAAATACATCATTAACCCAGAGAAAGGATGTTCAGACAGGATCATAGAAATAAATAGAAGGATTTTGGTATAATATTGTTAAAGTTAATATTCAGATTTGACATTTAGTGTATCAATCTAGTAAAGAATCTCAAGGGCAGCTAGCTGACTGGGCCTGGAGTTAGGAAGGTGTGAGTTCAAATCCAGCCTCAAATACTTAGTAGGCTTGCGACCACAAAACATTTAACACTGCCTCAGTTTTCTCATCTATAAAATGAACTAGGGAAGGAAATGACCAACCACTCCCCTATCTTTGCCAAGAAAACCTCAAATGGGGTCTTGAACAATCAGACACAACTGAAACAACTAAACAAAAAGAAGTTCAGACATAATTATTTGTAATCACTTTTTTATTTATTCTATTTTGTTTTTTTCTTGTTTTCATGTCATTCCATATATCTAAATATTTGTACTCGTTCAGGTCTAAAGCTAGAAGGAATCATTAGAAGGTATTTAGTCCAACCCTTCATTTTATAGATGAGGAAACTGAGGTTGCCAAGAGGTTAAACAATGACTTCTCTACGGTCACACAGGTAGGAAGTAATTGAGATTCCAGATTCTCTGACCAGAGTGTTTCTGCTTCTTTCACTGTACAAGATTGCCTCTTATTGTTGCAAGGAATAAAACAAAATTATTATATGTGTAAAAACCAAAAACAAATAAAGAACTGAAGTGGAGAGAGGTTGAGTGGCTTGCTCAGGGTCACAGTTAGTATCTGAGGCAGGCTTTGAACTGAGCCTTCCTCATTCCAAGTCTAGAACACCATCTACCACACCTTACCTTAGTCTTTTTCCCCCCTCTACCTCTTCCCCATCAAAACTTTATTCTATAGGATTTTTTTAAACCCTTGTACTTCGGTGTATTGTCTCATAGGTGGAAGATTAGTAAGGGTGGGCAATGGGGGTCAAGTGACTTGCCCAGGGTCACACAGCTGGGAAGTGTCTGAGGCCGGGTTTGAACCTAGGACCTCCTGTCTCTAGGCCTGACTCTCACTCCACTGAGCTACCCAGCTGCCCCCCAAAACTTTATTCTAAAGGCAGCTAGGTAGCTTAGTGGATAGTCAGGCCTAGAAATTGGAGATCCTATGTTCAAATTTGATCTCTGACACTTCTTAGCTGTGTGATCCTCCAACAGGTATTTAACCCCAAAAACCTAGCCTTATTGTTCTTCTGCCTTGGACCAGATACTTTGTATTGGTTCTAAGATGGAAGGTAAGGGTTTTAAACAAAACAAAAAACTTAATTTTGCATCAGGGTACATTTGGATTTTTTATTTTCAAAAAGAAAAAAATTGAATTATGTGGCATTTGATATTTGCCATGTTCTTTACTTCACATGGGCAATCGAAAGAGGTTGTGAATTCCAGAATACTATGTTCCATCTGGATTCTGATGGTGGGACTGGACCCATTCCCAATTTTGATATTCTACAAAAAGGACACCTTGTTCTGTGGGCTTAGTAAGATGAAGACAGAACGTTTAATTCTGGGATCAATGCATCCCAAGATCTGCAGAGGCCTACAGAAAATTAGAGAAGCGGTAGGTTAGCATATAGATCATCTTTATGCTTCATTTAGCTATTCTTGCACTATCATCTACAGTAACCTTCACAACTTAAATAAACAGAGGAGAAAAAAAAGAAAGGGGAAAACAGAAAAGGGAAAAGGCCCTACACTCCAGTAACTCTTTTAGGACTTGTGAAAAATACAGAAAGTTACTGGAGCCCAAACACCCAGTGATTTCAATCAACAGGAAACAATGCTCTTCATAAAAAAAAGCCCAACATCTGTCAGAACAAGATGCTTGTTTACCACATTTCTGTGCAAACTGGAGTGATGTTTCTTACCTAATGTACTGGAGAATTTTGAGATGAAAGGAGGAACATCGTGGAGCACTACACATAACTTAATTGAAAGAAAATTTCCAGAAGAGAGTGCCATATGTTTTATATTTGCATTGAACCTATAAATATCCCCCTAACAACTTGGACCCATAAATACTACAATCAGGGTGATTTCTCCCCATTTGGTAGAGACATTTCTTCCTATTCCCAATGATCACTTTTCTAATGTTAATGTTCCTCTCCCTCCCCGTTGTGCATAACTATTCCCAAAAAGCAATCTATCATGTCAGGGAAATTATTAGAATATATACAGTTTCACAATTTGACAGGCAGAGGATGAGCCTGAAAGGGCCTTAGAGATAACCAGTTCTGTTCTCTCATTTTACAAAGGACAAAATTTAGCCTCAGAGAGGCAAAGTAATTCAAAGTCACATAGATTAGTAACAAGGGTTTGGATTTTAGCATCTAGATCATCTGATGCAGGCCTTCAGATACCATGCTATGATTTCCTCCTCTTGGGAGAACCTTGCCGATGGAAGGAGCTGACCAGAGCAATGACCTTTGTTTGTAAAAGGGTGAGAAGAGATACACTAAGAAAAACCTTGACCTGAAAAAGTGTATGGGTGGTTTTTTGTAGAAGAATATCATGGAATCATAGATTTAATTTTCTAGGCCAACCCCTTCATTTTGTAAATGAGGAGACAAGTCTGAAGAGGTGTTTTTCAAAGGTCACATGGCTAGTCAATAGAAAGGTAAAATTTGAGCTCAAGTCTACTAAGTCTGGAATTCTTTGTATTGCAGTATAAACAGTATATGCCCCTCTTTTGTATTTTGATTTGGAGGGGTAGAATCTTTACCCAAAAGTCTTCTAACCCTACCCTGATGCTGTGATTTGTAAAGCTCCCAGCATCAGTCATCGAAAGCCCATGTTGAAAATTAAAATGTTTTCTAAAAAAGTAAGAGATTAAATCATAATCAACTTTTCTATATGATTTTTTTGATTGTAATCCATGCATCCATCACTTATAGCCTCTCAAACTCTGGTTCAAATAATGTGAACGTTCATTTTAATTTACTTATCTTAGTTCACTAGCCCCTCTCAGATCAATAAATCAATAATATCTACTAAACATACACTAGGTGTCAGGCCCTGTGCTAAGCTCTAGATATACAAAGACAAAAACAAAGACTTTTTTTTTTTGTTTAAACCCTTAACTTCTGGGTATTGTCTCATAGGTGGAAGATTGGTAAGGGTGGGCAATGGAGGACAAGTGACTTGCCCAGGGTCACACAGCTGGGAAGTGTCTGAGGCCAGATTTGAACCTAGGACCTCCTGTCTCTAGGCCTGACTCTCAATCCACTGGGCTACCCAGCTGCCCCAAAAACAAAGACTTTTTGCGTTCAAAGAGCTTGCATTCTAATGGAGGAAGAGGGGAAGTTACAACATATACATTTTACCAAACAGATAAATATTCTCTAAAGTACTATGAACTTCAGCAATCAACTAACATCTTTATCCATTTTCTTATGTCAAGAAGAGTTTAGGAAATGAGGGCCTCCTAATGACGCATACTCTAAGAGGGTCAGTTATAGACAATGGCATTCCCATCAAGCAATAGAAAACTTCAGGGCAAACACCCTGAGTATATTGCTTGAGAATTCTTCCTGTTGCTCTCATCAATAGCTCCTTGGGGTGCAGATACAGCTCAGTGGCTTGGCTTGCTTCAGGGAAGATTCATCACTTCCCATTGGAGTTGTCTCTAATGCCAGCCCAGCTTGCCTCTCCCTCTTTGTGGTGGAAAATCCCAATAGAGACCATTATATAAACCCCATATTCTTGGCAGGAAAACTTCTCTCCCGTTGCCCATGCAGGTGCAGCTGGTGTCTCTCCACCTCTGGCAAAGGAAGGAGCTGAACATAGACTTTCCTTGCACCCCAAGGAGTCACAAGCTACACAGTAAGACAAGCAGCTTAACCAGGTTTGTTGCAATAGGCCAGGAGATAGGTCAGTTTTCACAGAAGGAAGAAAACATATTTTGAAAGTGGAGTTCTAGACATGGGGAGGATGACCCGGGTGGGACATTGCAGGGGCTCTTGGGAAGCCAAGAGGGATTATGAGAGACCCCGGCTTTAGTTTGGGGAGATGGAAGGGTCAAGTAGAAGGAACACATTAAAGACAAATTTAGTCTAATTATTTCAAAGATGGATAGTCTTACTCTATTATTTAGCAGATCTCCCCCTACCCTATATACAAATAATAAACCCACAACAAGATTATGGTGGAATGTAAGGTAATATCTTTTCTTTTTTTTTTTAATCCTTACCTTCTGTCTCAGAATCAATACTGTATATTATTAGTTCTAAGGCAGTAGAATGGTAAGGACTAAGCAATGGGGGTTAAGTGACTTGCCCAGGGTCACACAGCTAAGAAGTATCTGAGGGCAGGTTTGATCCCAGGACTTCCCATTTCTGGGCCTGACCCTAACTCCATTGAGCCTCCAAGGTAATATATTTTCCAAAGAGATGAAAAAAGTAACAAATGAGAAATTCAAGCTATATCATCAGCTTACATAGAATTAAATTTGACTTTAGGGGGAAAAAGGGATTGGGGGGCAGTTAGATGGCTCAATAGATTGAGAGCTAGGCCAGTAGATGGGAGGTCTTAGATTCAAATCTGACCTCAGGTACTTCCTAGCTGTGAAATTCTAGATGAGTCTCTTAAAAATGCATTGCCTAGTTCTTGCTACTCTTCTACCTTACAACCAATATACAGTATTGAGTCTATGACAGGAAAGAATTTTTTAAAAAAAGGAATTATATATTGGATAATTCACAACTGTAAATAATCCCCATATTCATGTAATTATTCAACAAGTAAACTGCTTGAGGAACTCCAGTTTTTATTGTCTGGTGCTCCAAAATGTGCTAATCAACTCTCACCAAGAGCCAATTGTTAAAATGTCAAACTAAGCCTTTTCATCTCAGAAGTGGACATATAAGTTTTTAGAAATCAGGTCATGATTTCTTGTTTTGTTAATTATCCAAACTCAAGAAAGTCACGGAAAAATATGCTATTTCAGATTAAACTTAAGAGTATGTTATAAATACCTTCCACCTGTCCCCCCCCCCTCCCCCTGCAGCTGGTTATTAAACATTTACCAGAGCACACTGCCAGGAATGGGTATTGTGGGACAGGGAAAATGGAGGTGCCAAAAATATGTCTTCATATAGTCCTGAGTTTCAACAATTGCCTGAAATATTTTTATCCATTTAGCAAGTTTGTAGAATTGCTGTATTCTTTTCATTGTGGAAATCCTGATGGAAATATTATTAAGTAGTTAGATAGTCAAAAAGTATGGAAACAAAAGTAGGAAAGGCTAGATTTGTTCCATAGCCTGCATAACCCTAGAAGATTAGAAGACAGGAAGCTCTGTCCAAGGACAAAGCTCATAATTTCAGGAAACACTGAGTCATTTGAAAAAGAAGCTGACAGCATTTTCACTTGGGTTTGTTGTTGTGAAGGTCAGGTGGCTGAGTGCAAAGGCAAGGTCTGCATGATATCAACAACAAAGCAAAAAGTGAGGGGAAAAATAACATCCCTTAAGAAGTTCTCCCTATATGATAACATACAACTATATAGTTGGAAATTTAGGGGATGTCCATTAGAATCATTCACTGGGTTTGGAAGCCATAGAACTCAGGGAAACCAGAGAGCTTAATTAAACTTAATTAAATAAATATTAATTAAATTCAATAAAAATTAAAATATAAATAAAATAAATAAATAAAATAAAAATGCCTCATATGCTAGATGCTGTGCTGGGTATTAGGGAAACAAGAAGAAAAATGAAACAATACTTCAAAAATGATAGAATCATAGATTTAGATTTGGAAAAGGATTTCAGAGTAATCTAGTAAAAGCCTCTAACTTTATAGATGAGCAACTGGAAAGCAGAAAAGTTAATAGACCTTCCCAAAGTTATCTTGGAAATAAGTGGCAAAGCCTAGATTCAATTGCAATTCTTCTTACTTCAAATTTGGCTCTTTTTTACCTTATTGTGCCAGTTACATCCAACTAAGGTGAACAGAAGTTACAGAGAAAAGTAAATATTTGGAGGGGAAGAAGAAGGTAACACAGCCTATTATTTCATTGTTATAGGGAACTCTCAGGGAGGAAGTTAGATGACTCACTGAATAAAGAGCTGGGCCTGGAGTCAAGAAGACCTGAGTTAAAATCTGGCTTCAGATACTTACTAACTGTGTGACCCTGAGCAAGTCACTCACATGAAAAATGAGCTGGAGAAGGAAATGTCAGCCCACTTAAGTATCTTTACTAAGAAAACCTCAAATAAGTTTACAGAGTCAGCTACATCTAAATAATTGAACAAGAGGGAGGACATTTGCTCTGCCTATGTATAACAACACCTGCTCCAGAATTTTAAAGTCTTACAGAGTTGCCTAAAAAGCAAGTGTGAATGAATTAACTATTATCAGCAATGCAAGGATCCAGAACAACCCCAAGGGACTCCTGACAAAAAGGCTATCCATCGCTATAGAAGGAACTGATGCAGTCTGAATGCAGATTGAAGCATACCGTTCTTCAGCTTATTTCTCCCATGAATTTTTCTCTAGTGTAAGTGATATATGTTCTTTCACAGTACTATAAACATGGATATATAAATGGTATGATCACATATGTACACCATCTATCATGTTATCTGTCATCTTAGGGAGGGAAGAAGGGTAGAAAGGAGGGAGAGAACATAGATTGCAACGTATCAGAAAAAAATTATTAAAAATTCTATCAACATGTAAACAGAATTAATTAAAAAATAAGAGTTATCTGATACCCTAAGATAGCCATCTACTTGCTCAAGGTTCCCAGAAAGTATTTGTCAAAGGAAGAAATTGCACCTGAGTCTTTCTGATCTGGAATTCAGCTCTCCCCAATATGCCATACTGCCTCTCAAATATAAAACATATATAAACAAATACAAAATTATTTCAGCTAGCTGGGAGTAGTATATCAAGGATATTAGGAAAAGTACTGCAACAGACAAAAATTGAGCCTCAAAGGAAACTGGAGATCTTAATAAGTGAAAGTAAAGAGTAATTATATTCTCAGCATAGTAGAGAACCTGGGCAAGGGAATTGAATTTTCAAGTATTCCTCCAAGAGAGACAATATGGAAAGCTAAGCTACCTCCTTTTAGTAACACCTAAATAAGGTAAATTGTTATTGTGTGAATTTGATGGATAATCCTAGCTATATGAACATGGTGCTATGTTTCTTTTTCTTCCCCCTAACTATGATTCCCCTGACATATTAAGTCAGTTCTAACACCCTTTCCCAAAATTTAATTTTGAAGTAAAAAAATAAAAATTTTTAAAAAGAATCATTTCTCTCTGGAATTTATCTGGAAGCTGTTGGTTTTTCCTCCATTAATATCTACTGTGTAATTCTCTTATTGATCAAAAAAACTCAAAGTTACCTCAAATGTTACTAGTTTCAATCTCAAATAACCTATTCTCCTCTTTCTATATCCCCCAACCCCAACTATAAAGCTCTCATGAGAACATAGGAGAACTCTTATTGTACAAGGTGAAGAATAAAGAGATCCTAACATGGCAAGAAATGATGGAAAAGATCATTTAACAAAACACTATTTTTTAAGTCTCCACAACAGTACCCACTCTAAAGATTAGATGGAAAAACTCAGTAAATCAGATGTACCATTCTGGATCATCACCAAGATGTGTTAATTCCAGCATTCTAGTTCAGCTGGAAATATTGAATAATGGCTTGAGAAGGACTATGATTTTTATGCCTTTCTTTAACTCCAAAGTTTGGAGATATAGTCCTCCTTGGAATATGGGATCTATGATTTTTCTTTTCTTGATACTATACATTTTGTATATTTATATGTCCTTGTTCTAATACATGTGATGCTTTCCCTACTTCTTCTACTACTTTTGCTACCAACTTAAATTTATATAGCATTTTAAAGCTTGTAGCTCACTTTATAGACATTATCTATTTTTTTAAACCCTTACCTTCAGTCTTGGTGTCAATACTGTGTATTGGCTCCAAGGCAGAAGAGTGGTAAGGGTAGGCAATGGGGGTCAAGTGACTTGCCCAGGGTCACACAGCTGGGAAGTGTCTGAGGCCAGATTTGAACCTAGGACCTCCCATCTCTAGACCTGGCTCTCAATCCACTGAGCTACCCAGCTGCCCCCGACATTATCTATTTTGATTAACACACAACCCACAGGAAGTGGAAGGTATTATTATTATCCTCATTTTACACATAAAGAAACTAGGGCTTAGAGATTTCGAGACTTACCCAGGATTATATGAGTTAAGCATCTGAGGCAGGATTGTAATTTAGGTCTTCTTGATGCCAATTCTAATGTTTCATTCACTATACCTTTCACTTGCCTATACTGAAAATCATTCCTCCCATTCCTGTCCCCGCAAGAGATATTATAAGATCTTATTGAAATGTATCAACATTTTATTCTGAAAGAGAGCATGCTGCTTGATATCATTCAAAAACATAAGGACTCTAGCATCTGTATACTGATTCTTCTTTTAAAAAAATCAAAACTTAACTTCTGTATTAGAATTGAAACCAAGAATCCATCTTAAGGCAGAAAAGCAATAAGGGACAGACAATTTGGGTTGATTGATTTGCCCATGGTCACACAGCTAGGAAATGTCTGAGGCTAGCTTTGAACCCAGCTTTGATCATTCATAAAATAAAGTTTAGTAAGGTTGATCCTAATACCAGTCTCTATTAATTTTCTTCTAACTAAAGAGACCTGAATAGAATTTTAGAAAAGTTAGATATGACAGATCTCTGGAAATTAATGACTGGGAATAGAAAGAAGTATATATAATTCTTAATTGTTTCTGACTCCTTTATAAAAATTGGCTATGTACTCTGTCACATAAATCCCTCAAATGCAGACAAGCATAAATACTAAGCACCTTTTAGTGATCAAAAATAAAATATAAATACATATTCAATAATGAGTCATTGACAAAAAATTAAAAAATAGAGAGTAAATAATGTAGATATTTAAAAATTGAAAGATTAAGAAAAATGTAAAGATTTTTAACTTCATTAAGATAATGGTGAGGACAACATACCAGATTTTTGAGATACAACAAAGAAATCCTTGAAGAAAAACTCATTTACTTATCTACCAAAGAGAGATAGAACAGAACAATAAAGTAGAATGAAAAAAATTTCAGCAAATTTTAAAACTTTAAATGTCAAAAACGAAAGAAGGGACTAACAAAATTGAAAACAAACAGAAGAGTGGATTATAAACTAAATAGGAGTTGGCTTTTCATGAAAAAAATTAGAGTAACAATTAGTTAATATGTGTTAATGAAAGAAAAAAACAAAAGGATCAGTGATGAAAATAAAGAAGGATGATATGCAAAAAAATGAAGAATTAATAAAGGAAAAGTTTGTAAACTATTTACCCAATGATATACCCACAAGTCTAAAATTTTTATATATGAATATTTATAAAAATATATAAAATATTTTAAAATATGTCCACATTCACAGAATAAGAAACAGATCATTTAAGTATGAAAATCTTATAAAAAGAGATAAAACAACTAAAAGAAGGATGCCCAAAGAAAAATATCTATAGTCTAGATGAGTATGTAATTCTATCAAACATTCAAAGAACTATTAATCTTAATGCTACATAAACTGTTTGCAAAAACCTGAAGGAAAGAAATCCTGCTAAAAATGTTATGTGATATATAGTCTTAAGTAAATCAGTTTGAGTAAAAATAATGAAAATTATGGACTAATATCCTTAATATCCTTTGATGTAAAAAATATATAAAATAAAATGTATAAAAAATATTCAAATATATATTTGTGCCAGAAATACAGGATTGGATCAATAGTAGGAAAACAATACATGTAAATGACCATATTAAGAGCAACAAGAAAAATGATGTGATTACATAGTTGTAGGGGAAAAAAATTAACAAAATCCAACACACATTTCTGTTAAAGTTAATGGAAAACAAAGGAATGACTTGGTCTTTCCTTATTGTGGTACATAGTATCTACATAAAACCAAAAGCTACAACTATAAGAAATGAATTAGAGGTCTTTCCAATAAGATCAGGGGGAAAGTGAGATGTTCAAAGTCATCTTTAATTGAAATTGTGCTAAGAATGCAAATAATAGTGATAAATGAAGAAAAAAAGAGAATGAGCATAGACAGAATTATTCCCTTTGCAAATGATATAATGGTATACTTAGAACTCACAAAACAACTAAAAACTAAATAAAGCAATACATGACATCAACAAAACTGCAGGATATAAAATAAATCCACATAAGTTACACAAGTTTCTGTATATTACCAACAAAACTAAGGAGCCAGAGAAGCCATTTAAAATAATTATAGAATGTATAGAATATGTGGGAGTCTATCTTCGAAGATAGACTAAAGATCTATATAAATACAACTATAAAACTCTAAGAAAAAAAGATAAATCTAAATAAAAGGAGAATTATTGATTGTCATGGATAGCACAAACCAATATTTCAAAAATATCACAATCTAAATCAATTTAGTTATTCAGTAACAATTAAGCTACCATGGAATTACTTTATATAGTGAAAAAATAACAAAATTCATCTAAAGGAACAAAATGTCAAGATTCCCAAGAAAAATAATGAAAAAAGTAGAAAGAAGGGGACCTGGCCATACCAGAACTCAAATTATATTACAAAGCAGAAATCACTAAAAGGATTTGGTGCTTGTTTAAAAAAAAAGGAATAGATTACTGGAATAGTCATACAACATGGAGAAACAAAGGAACAAAGAATTGCTTCTGATAAACCCCAAAAATCCCATCTACTATACTAAGGAATTAATTTCAATAAAAACTTCTGGAAATACTAAAATAATCTGATGAACATTAAGTATAGAACAAAATTTCATAGCATATGTAAAGATAAGCTCAAACTTGATAGATGACATAAATAGTTTTTAAAATCACATAATAAACAAACTAAAAGGATAAGGGAGAAATTGTTTTTCAGATCTATGGATGAAGAAAGAATTAATGACTAACAAAGTATAGAGAAGATCACAAAAGATAAAATAGACATTTTCAGTTACATGAAGTTAATTTTTTAAATTATTGCACAAGCAAAACCAATGCAACTAAGTTTAAATAGGAAGTATTTAACTGGGGAAACATTTTATAAGAATGTTTCTCCTAAATATATGTATATATATACATATATATATATAAACATATATACACACATATTTCTCATATACATGCAAGTATGTAGGCATATAGGTACATATTGACAGATAGAGATGTATATATATATAAGACAAATTCAAATTTATAAAAAATAAGAGCAATTTTTCAATTAACTGGTCAAAGGATATTAGTGGGAAGTTTTTAAAATGAAAAAAATCCAACTATCAATAATATTATAAAGTGATTCAAATAATTAACAATAAGAGAAATATAAATTAAAGGAGCTCCAATGTTGCACCTCACATCAGAGTAGCAAAGTCACTTCCCCACAAAAAAAGGGAAATAACAAGTGCTGGATGATCTATAGAAGAAATGAAGATTAATGTTCACTAGACAGAATTATTAATTTGTATTGTCATTCTAGAAAGCAATTAGAACTATGTCCCAAAAGTTATTACATTATATAAACCCTATGACCCATCCATACCCCCCAAAAAATAGAAGAAAGAGAAAAGGGACCCAAATTTATGAAGTATTTATAGTATTTTTATTTTTCATATAGTGGCAAATGACTAAAAATTAAAGGAATGTCCATTAATAGGATAACAGGTAAATAAATAATAGAAAATTAATGTAGTACAATATAATTGTGCATTAAGAAAAATGAAAATGACTATTTGAGAAAAACCTGATGAGACTTATATGAAATTATGTTGAATGAAGTAGGAACATAAGAATAATTTCTACAATAATTTGTAATATTATAACTGTTGCATTGTAACAATAACATAATAAAGTCATAAACTTTGAAAGACTTAAGAATTCTGATCAATAAACTTCCACCTATAATTTTCAAAGAGCAATGGTGAAGAATACTAGCCACCTCAAGATGAGGGACTCAAGATGCAAAATGTAATAGAAATAATATTGCCATATTTTCTTGGGGCAACCTGTCAGTTGCCCTGGTTGGAATGTTGACTGTGGCATGAGCCATAGGGCAAGTACCAACTGGCAGTTGGACCTAGGGTATATAAAGGCCTGGAGACGCAGGCCTGGGGTTCTTTTCCTACTTCACTTCTCACCTTCCCTTCTAATAGGTCTGTTCTGCATTGCACCAAGTACCACATGTTTGCATGCGATGTGAGTTCTAAATCTTGATGTACAGTAGACCACGAAGTTAAGTTAGGATTGGTCCTTGTCTCGTTTAAAAACTTCTCTTTTTCTGAGAGTGAATAGAATTCTCCCAGTAAAAATTTGATGTCATCAAAGCTAGAATTGAAAAGAGTGAAAACCCATTTCATTTCTTTTATCTACTTATATGGGGAGAGGTAGAACTTTGGAAAACAACGCCAGAGGATTTCTAGATCATTGGGTGTAAAGGCTTTGTAAGATTTTATATGTACAATGCCATCCCCTGGCTGCAAAATAGTCCTGTCCACTATGGGTAGCACAGAGACATTGGTCTCAGTCCCTGTAGCCTTTTCTTTGGTTGCCCTATTGTTTGCCATTGCTTTGCTGTTTGCTGTTGCATTAGCCCCCATGTGTTTAGCCTCAATGATCTCCAATTGGAGGATAGTGTGGTTGTCTAGCTCTTTACCCTCTCTGATTTGTTTTACCACTTGGACCAATAGCCTAATTTGTTCAAGTACTTCCTGGGTTAAAGTCTCATCAGGATTTGTAATAGCAGCACCATTTGAATTGATTTTGAATAGCAGCCATAAATATGCACAAACTTTTTTGAATGCCTTAAAACCTTGGAATAGAGCAAAAATTATTGCAACCGATGTAGGAATAAAACAGATAAATTCAGCAAGGGTCACAGCACACCCTCTATAGTAATCGTAAATATGTAGTATCTTCATAATAAATTGTGGGATCTTATGAAACCAAAATTTGACCACTCCTTGAGTCACAGTCCAAAGTAACAAGGAAAAGTTACTGATAATAAAAGCCATGTTCAAGATGGTATTGCAGGTTCTTTGCCTAAACTGAATTCACCAAAAACTGTAATGAGGGTTTAGGACTAACTCTGTAATGAAGGTTGGTAAGGCTGTAAAGTAATCTGGAAACTAATATAGATTAGTCACAAGCTATAGACTGAGGGTACTGGGTGTAGGAATGACAAATATCCAGTGCCTAAATCAGCCAAGGGATTGATGTAATTTCCCTTGGTAAGGACTAAACTCCTTTAGGATGATTTCCCTTCAGCCTCTGACATGGCTGAGGAAGTAACTCCTATTGGTTGGTAGTGAGATTAGACAGGAAGGAAGTATGGTGCTTACTGTCTAAACAGTTATGGAGTTACTCTGTCTCTCTCTTAGAATCTTGAACAGCAGTCACTATTTAGATCTAGGATGAAGGTAGGACATGCTAGTTCTTAAACTAAGGATTTATTGAATAAATTTATTTGGGAAAAGGAATTGGAGAGTGGGTTAGGAAACTATGAAACTAGTCTATTATTGCCTTCTAGATCTAAGTTCAGGATGTTGATGAACTCCTTGCTATGATCTTCAGCTGTCCCAAGGGACCAGCCCTGGGACAGAAATAAAATGATCTTGTGATGGCAAGTATAAAGCAATCTCTTGATAGGGAATAATTGGTATATCAGATTGATGTTCCTATTTGGTGAGCAATGATCTTTAACCTGCCTGGCCTAGAAACTAAAATATCCCATGTTCCACCTCCCTCAACCACTGGGATCCCACCCAAGGGGTAGAAGTGAAGTAGGAAAAGAACCACCAGACTTTATATACCTTGGGTCCAACTGCCAGTTGGTACTTGCCCTTTGGCTCATGCCATAGTCAACATTCCAACCAGGGCAACTGACAGGTTGCTCCCCCAAAATATGGCAGTATTATTTCTATATTACAAAAATGAGGCATGCATGTTTTGGACATGGCCAAAACAGAGATTTATTTTGCTTTACTGAATATTTATTACAAAAGTTTTGTTTTATTTCTGGTGGCAGGGGAAAGGAGGAGGAGGAAAAGAAGTAGAAGGAAGAAACAATAAATGCTTGTTGATTGACAAAGATTTAAAAAGCATTTAATGGAAATGGTAACATATACATGTCTATGAAATACTTTAAATTTTATATAGAATTCATATTGTATTTTAGAAGTGTTATGGAGTGACCAAAAATTCCTAAGTAAGATAAATCAGTTTTCTAATTTTGACTAGTGCACTATTTTACAAGCTTTGATACCAAATTGCCCAGATATATAATTCTAGACTGAAGTTTTCAAAACTATTTTTGACCTTGGGAATGTCACAACCTCATTTTCCTGATCATTAAGTGGAAAATAAAATGAAAGCTAGCTCTTCCTTACACCAAGAGTGATAAAATATGATGCACTTTTAGTCTTGAAATAAGGAAAGACACCTTGGAAGACAGGTGTTAACAGACACTCAAAACCAAGACTTCATTCTTACCATTCTTGCACTTTGTTATTATTGTCACAGAAGTAGCCTGTATCTCTGCGCAGTTGAGAAATCCTAGACTATTTTTAAAGGGAAAAGCATCATCTAGTAACTAAACTATTGACACTAATCCCATGAGTCACCATTTCAAGGCTCCTGGATTCAGGGACTGACAAGTCCTGGCACAGTGTGATGGAAGAGCAACAGTTTTATTATCATTAATAATGATTACAGTAATAATCATACTAGACATGCAACTGAGCACACCTGGCTGCCTATGAATGCCTCTGCCCTTTGAACACCCTATTTATGTCAGTCTTTGTTACCCTTTTGTCATTTTTATATGCAGGGGATTGATGAAACTAATGTTTCTACATTATATCTTCACTGCCATACAGATTGTACATGTAACACTTTTCTTCCTTCTGCTTAAAATGCCATCCCTCTTTCTCTCTAATTGTTTAAAATTTACCTACCCTTTAGTTGCTCAATAAGACCATTTTATGAGTGCCACTTCATTCTACATCTGCCTAGTTTCTATTTCAGGTACCAAAATGGCCCTGTGTTGGATATCCCTTGGTATTTTGCCATTGTCACTCTCCCATTAGATTGTAAGCTTTTTTAAAATTTGTATCCCCAGTGCTTAGCACAACACCTGGCATTCAGTAGACACAATAAATATTTATTGGATTGGATTGCATTAAAATCTAGTCTTTCCAGTGAATGTTTCTTGGGCACCCTATTGTATTTTTTCCCTTTCTCTACTCAGAATTAGTTTCCATTTCTATATAGGCAAAATACTTGGAATGTTTTCTATAATGCCACAGAAACCTGTTTGTCCTGAAAGCGAATTACACCCCTAGAATTTGCATACTGGAATTATTTTTCACCCCTGTAGCTTTCCCTTCTGTTTGTATGATTCTACCCTGAACCTCCATTTAAGGAGGGCATTCAAAGCTACCATGTCCTCATTCTTTTCCAGGCTGGTCCTCAGACATTTTCTATTCCTCAATACCATAGGTATCTTCAGATCCTCCACCTCTGTAAGATTTCTTTGTTGTATTTTCTTCCCCATTAAAAAATAAACTCTTTGAGGGTAGGTATTCTTCATACTGACATTTATATTTCTAGAATATAGCACAGTACCTGGGATATAGGAAGAGCTAATAAATGATTATTGATCTGTTAACTAATATAGTCCTGATGGTGGGCACAGCTCAGTTTGGCACTTAATAAAATATTATTTCATATTAGAGAGGCAGTGTAATTGCTTTTTTTAGTATCTCCACAATATTTTAATTGTTTCTTTTTAGTTGCTTGTATTTTCTCCTCAACCTAGGAGTACAAAACTTAACTATTATGTTCCTTTCAATTTTCTTCTTGGGATACCTTACAGAGAGTGACAGAGAAATTCTTCCAAGATATACTTAATTGTCTACTTCCACAACTTTAGGGTGATTTTCTTGACTATTTTCTTGAAGGATAATGTTTAAACTCCTTTTTGCTCATAACTTTCAAATAGTCCAAGAATTCTTACATTTTATCTTCACAAACCATTTTCCAGGTCAGTTGCTTTTGTAATAAGATTTTTTTTTAATTTGTTAATCTTTTTATTTAGTTACATTATTTCTTCTTAAGAAGTTATTGGCTTCCTCTTACCTAATTCTAATTTTTAATGAATTATTTTCTTTGATGAATTTTTGGATTTCTTTTTCCTATTGGTTGATCTTTCATAAATTTGTATATTTTCTTAAATTGTTTTTAGGTTTTTTTTCTAATTTTTCTTCAACCTCTCTCATTTGGTTTTTAAAGTATTTTTGACCCCCTTCCATGAATTCTTTTTGGACTTGTTTCCATTTTAAGACTTAAAAGTGGATGATTTAATTTCACTGTCTTCTGAATTTGAACTCTGAACTTCTTTATTTCCAAAGAAGCTGTCTATGCTTGGATTCTTTTTCTTTGGCATGCCTCTATTTGTTTTTTAATCTTAGCAACCCATTTCTTAATTGTCAATTTTATATGCGTCAAATTTTACCTATGTGTGAGGATAGTGTATCAGGGTTTAATTTTTTTTTGTTATTATTTTTGCTGTCATTGTTATTGTTATTTCCTGAGATCTCTGGGAAGTCTTTGATCTTGTAGTTCTCCCAGAGTTTGCTCAATTGTGTATATTAATTCCTCCTTTTCTGTAGCCACAGTTTGATACAGTATCAAGTATGTCAGGGCACATACACACTACAATCTTCTCCTAGTCAGTCATTTAGTTGAAGGTTCAGAAGTCTTAATAGCTGCCGCCTCCAGGTCCTGCTATCTATTTATTTGGTTGTTAGACAGACATCTAGAGCCCTTCCAGCTTCTTTTCAAGTTGTCTCTTGTTGGACAAAGAGTTCTCTCCAACTCTTAGCCACTTTTGCCAGTTTAAAGTTCACTCAGAGGCATTATGTTTAAGCATTTATGAAAGTATTTAGAGAGTGAGGTGATCTCTAGTCCTATTCTGCCATCTTCCCAGAATGCAGTATAGGTTTTGAATAGAACACTGGACTTGACATGAGGAAGACTTAAGCTTGAGTCCTGATCTAATCAATGACTAGAGGCACATCATTTAATATCTCTAATTCACCATTTTATCAATCTTTGAAATAAGGATAATAACAACTGCCTCACTGGATTGCGTGGAACAATCAATGATCTTAAGGAATATAACATTTGGAAAGTACTTTGCAACCTTAAATCTCTTTTAAGAGGAGATTGTTCCCAGTCCTCCCTTAGTTCCCAGTACCTCCATAGTTGATATAGTCCCAGAGAGCAAAGAATAAATAATAGATAGAATGAAGTGTGAATATTTTTGCCCAGGTATTACTATGGTCCCTTATGAATAACTTTTTTGTTTTTATCATTTTTTTGCAGATATGCCCACAGAGAGGGCAATGTATACCATTTTACTGACTCTACGCATGCTTTTGGTGTTTGCCCAATGTTCTGGCTGCAACATTTCTTCCTTACATGCTTTGGAAATGTTTGAGTCAATACTGACCTTATCTGTAATCTTCTTAAGGCCATTAAACTCCTTAGCTCTCTCTCAGTTATTCACTGTTCAGTCCATATCAGTAAAACTGATTTCAGTGTCTCTTGGCAATGGAAGAGATGATACAGTAGTCAAGACTGCTGCCATCAATGACCCTGCTTTTTCTATTCTTCCTCACAACTCTTTTTTTTTCTTATTTACACCTGGTTTATTCTTTGATCTAGTTGATTAACTTAATGCACAGTCCAGGTAAGCTTCACTCATACATAAATGAGGAAACTGAGTCTAGGAAAAGGATGGCTTTCTTTTTACTCCCAAAGAACACATAGAGGCACATTAGTCTGGAGTTTAGGTTTTTTGGCTCTCATTCAATACTCTATAGTATGCTATTAGTTTAGGCCACCAAGGAAAAATCTTTCCAAGGTCAGGAAACAATGGAAAGTTAGATGTTGATATTGATGATGGTGGTGGTATTGATGTAGTTGATGTGGACAGTGTTGTTGATGATGATGTTGATGTGGATTTTGATGATGATATTGATGTTGATGATGATGTTGATGATGATATTGATGTTGATGATGATTTTGTAGTTGATTATGTTGATGTTGTGGATGATAAGGATGTTGGTGATGTTGATATTATTGTTGTTGAATTGTTGATGATGATGTTGTGGATGATGATGATATTGTTGTGGATGATAATGATAACATTGATGACGTTGATGATCTTGGTGTTGATACGGTTGTTGAGGATGATGTGGATGATGTGGATGTTGATATTGTTGTGGATGACAATGATGTTGATGTATTTGACGTTGATTTTCTGGATGAAGTTAATGATGATATTGTTGATGTTGTTTATCATGATGTTGATGTTGATGTTCATGATGTTGTAGATGACAATGATGTTGGTGTTGATGTTGATGAGGATGAGGATGATGATTGAATTTTCAATTGGAAGCTTTGCTTTCATTTGAACCTTTCTGACCAGTCCCACTGTAATGCTTAAAATTTTCCTGGAGACTGCCTCCAGCCTCTTTCACCCCTCCATTGTATTGGTTTTCTCCTCCTCTTCTCCCATGTACTTCTTTGTGAAATATAAAATTACCCCATTTTATTTCTTTTCCCATTTTGCTTAGTATTATACTCTTTTTTACCCCTAGTTGTGTGTGTGTGTGTGTGTGTGTGTGTGTGTGTGTGTGTGTGTGTGTGTGTATATATATAATCCTATACAGTTTGCCACTGTTTCCTTTAAGCATACTTCTTCTATTTACCCTAATGATAATAACAATTTTTAAGAGTTACCAATATCAGGGCAGCTGGGTAGCTCAGTGGATTGAGAGTCAGGCCTAGAGACTGGAGGTCCTAGGTTCAAATCTGGCCTCAGACACTTCCCAGCTGTGTTACCCTGGGCAAGTCACTTGACCCCCATTGCCCACCCTTACCACTTTTCCACCTAGGAGCCAATACACAGAAGTTAAGGGTTTTAAAAAAAGAGTTACCAATATCATCTTTTCTTATAGGAATACAAGTCATTTGAACCTATTGGGTCCCTTAAAAAATTTTTGTTTGTTTCTTTTTCCACTTTTAAAATTACCTTTTGTTTATTCTCTTGAGTTCTGTGTTTGGGGATCAAATTTTCTATTTAAATCAGGTCTTTTCTCTAGGAATGCTTGGAAGTCTTCTATTTTATTAAATGACCATACTTTCCCCTACAGGAATATAGTTAATTTTGCTGAGTAGTTGATTCTTGGTTGTAGACCAGTTCCCTTGCTTTCCAAAATATCATATTCCATGCCTCTGGTCCTTCAGTGTGGATGCAACCAGGTGCTGTGTTATCCTAACTGTGGTTCTATGATAACTGAATAGTTTCTTCTTAGCAACTTGCAGTATCTTTTCCTTGATCTGGTAGTTCTTGAATTTGGCTATAACATTCCTGGGTAGTGTCAATTAGGGATTAAATGCAGGAGGTGATCTGGGGATTTTTTCAATCTCCACTTTTCCCTCTTGTTCAAGAATCTCTGGACAGTTTTCTTTGATAATTTCCTGTAGCATGATATCCAGACTTTTTCTTTTGTCATGATTTTCCAGTAGTCCAATAATTCTTAAATTGTCTCTTCTGGATCTATTTTCCATGTCTATAGTTTTATCAATGAGGTGTTTCATATTTTCCTCAATTTCTTTCATTCATTTGATTTTATTTTATATACTCTTGCTGCCTTGTGAATTAATTTGTTTCTACTTGTTGGAATCTAATTTTTAAAGACTGAATTGCATCCATGGTTTTTTGGTCATCCTTCTCCTTCTGGTCTCTTTTTCTTTATAGGTCATCTTTCTCTTTCTTTGCCTTGTTTTCAAGCTGGTCAATTCTGGCTTTAAAACACTATTTTCTTGTTTTAATTCATGTGCCTCTGTTTCAAGATGACTTGTTTTGCTTTTTAAGTTCTTTTCCCATTTGTCTTCAGCCTCTCTTAATTGTTTTAAAAAAAACCTTACCTTCCATCTTAGAATCAATACTGGGTATTAGTTCTAAGGCAGAAGAGTGGTAAGGGCTAGGCAATGGGGGTTAAGTTACTTGCCCAGGGTCACACAGCTGGGAAGTGTCTAAGGCCAGATTTGAACCCAGGACCTCCCATCTCTGTGCCTGGTTCTCAATCCACTGAGCCACCCAGCTGCCCCCTTCTTAATTGTTTTTTGAATTATGTTTTGAGTTCTTCCAAAGCCTAAATCCAATTCTCTAGAGTTTCTGCATTTTTGCTTGATGATTCTTGGTCCTCCACTGTTTCATTTGCTTTTTGTTCATTACCTGGATAGAAGCTGTTGATTGCAATTTCATTTTTCTTTTTCTGTTGTTTACCCATATTTTTCCTTCGATCCCCCCTGTCATTAACTGTAATGTTGCTTCTCTAATTATTTTCTATATCTGTAGGTTTGGGCTATTCTGTCCTGAAAGGGATTCTTCTCTGCTCTGCTGATTGATTAGGCTAATGGAGTATTAATGAACCTTGAGGTCAGATCTTCCCCAGCTGGCAGCAGAAGCTGAAGGTGTAGGTGAAGGTGTGGAGGCTGAAGGGAGCTATGCTTCCCACCATGTCATCAACATATTTTGTCCTGGTTGCAGCCTTTGCCCTGGTATCCAAGTCAGCAGGATTCTTCCTCAGCTCTCAGCACAGTCTGTGGGGGAAGGGTGTTGGATATTGAGTTTCTCTGCTCTCTGAAGGCTTCTTATCTGCCCTATTGAGAGACTAGATTAAGCCATGGTAGAGCTGATCTGCAGAGCTGGATGTGCCCTGAGGCCAAAATCTTGAGAAGGGAAGACCCAACATGGAGAGTAGTGGCTGTGACTAGGCTGCCCTCCCCTCCATGCCTCTCCTCCAGATGCCTCCCTGCTGGTGCTGGTTAGAGCCTTCAGCCTGGCACAGCTGTGGAAGCAAGGTACTCCCTCTGGGCTGGAGCTCCCCCCCACCGAGATTCCAGTCACCCACCATAGACTTAGCACAGTAGGATGGGGAGGGGTCCTGGAATCTTCCTTCTTTCTTTTCCTTAAACCTGAGAATTCAGCCTTTTTCTGCATACCTTTTAAGTTGAATTGAGCAAGAGGGTTTCCTGGTTCTTTTCTGTTGTTAAATTTGGCTTTCTGTCCTCTTGAAGCCCTTAATTTTTGATTGATGAGGAAGGATTTTCACAGAGGTCTATGAACAGCTTTTTCTGAAGGAATTAAAGGAAGCCAGATCATGGAATAAACAGAAAAATGGCCATATCTGAGGGTTATAGAGACTGAGTTGCACGTTCTGTTAGTACTTAAAGTTTGTTGTAGAAGGAGAACCTAATCTCTGAGAAGGAGTGGGGAAGGAAACTAGGAAAGAGTGGGGAAAGAAATCTCCATCCTGTTCCCCATTACCCACATTACTTTGAAGTAAATCTGCTTTACTAATAGGATACACTAAAGTAATCTTGGAACCAAAATTCCAGATAGAAACACAAAAATTATGAATTTATGTGCAAGGCATTGACCTAGAATACAAAAATAAACAATCCATACTCATAAGTAATTTGAATTATAGTGAAGAAAACAAAATGATATATAAGATATATCCATCACAATGTAAAGTTAAAAAATATAAATGTGAGGTAGTTTAAAAGGGAGGACATTAGCAGATGATTGAATCACAGAAAGTTTTATGTAGAAAATAGTAGTTGAGCTGCATCTTAAAGGAAGAAAGAGATCGTAAAAGGCAATAGTAAGGAAAGAACTCCTCCCAAGCATGAGGGAAAGCCAGTTCAAGGTCACAGAGACAGTAGATGGAGTGATACATGTTTGGAACAGGAAGAGATCAGTTTGACTGGGTAGCAGAGTGAAGACAAGGGGGACAAAAATATCCAATGAAGCTAAAATGATACATTAAATCCAGTCTGGGAGGGTTTTAATATGCTGAACAAAGGAGTCTGTATTTTATTCTAAAGGCAAGAGGAAGTCATTGGAATTTCTTGAATAGGTGTATAATTAAATCACATGTGAGCTTAAAGAAATTGAGCACCAGGATTCAGGATGAGCTAAAGAAGTAAAATACCTAAGGAAGGAAACCTAAGTAGGAGAGCTGTTGGAATAATTTAAACAAACAGAGATCATGGTGGTAGCTTTGGGTGGAGAAAAGGGTTTCATTGTGAGAGATATGAGTAAGGCAAAAACAGCAAGGTTTAGCAACTGATGGATATTTGAAGGAGAGTAGGGAATCCAAGATAATGATAAAATTATTAACCTAGTATACTAAACGAAAGTGACACTTTTGAAAAAATAGGTAACTTTAGAAGAGGGTTTATGAGAAAAAATATGTTCAACTTTTTTCAATGACAATGTATTTTTATTCACAGAAATAATAAAATGAAATATTATAAAATAGGCCATAGCTAGAAACATAATTTATTGAGAGTAGAAACACTTCTCAGGAGATTTTGCAGTGTTATGAAAATGTCTGAAGGACTATCTTAACCTCTGTTTTTTTTTTAAACCCTTGTACTTCGGTGTATTGTCTCATAGGTGGAAGATTGGTAAGGGTGGGCAATGGGGGTCAAGTGACCTGCCCAGGGTCACACAGCTGGGAAGTGGCTGAGGCCGGGTTTGAACCTAGGACCTCCTGTCTCTAGGCCTGACTCTCACTCCACTGAGCTACCCAGCTGCCCCCTTAACCTCTGTTTGGTTGCATATTCGTCTCACTTGTCTCATAACATGTTTCAATGCATTTATTGATTTAGAATGAATACCATCTTTACATGGTAGTTCTTCTGAATTCCCAGTCTTTCTTCCAGGAAAAGGTAATAACTATTCCTGAAAGTCTTTTTTTTTATTTTATTTTTTCTAATTACTCTCCCTCCTTTTCTCCCTTCACCCATTCTTGTGAGGCAAGCAAGAAGGCAAAAAAATTTGATATAGATTATATTTGTGCATTCATTCAAAACTTATTTCCATACTTATCATGTTATTTAAAAAAAATACAGACAATAAACTAATAAGAAAAATAAAGATTTTTTAAAATACGCTTCAATTTGCATTAGACTGCACCAGGCCTTTTTTCTGGAGGTGGATAGCATTTTTCATTATGATTCTCTCCCAACTGTCTTGGATAATTTTATTGCTAAGAGTAAATGAATCCTTTATACTTTATTCTACAATCATATGTAATAAAATATACAATATAATCTTTCTGTTACTGTGTACACTGTTGTCCTAATTGTACTCCCTTCATTTTGTATCAGTTTATATAATTCTTCCCAGGTTTTTCTGAAATATCCTGCTTGTCATTTAATTCCTTTTTTAAAATAAAACCCTTACCTTCCATCTTTGAATCAATACAGTGTATTGGTTCCAAGGCAGAAGAGTGGTAAGGGCTAGAGTATGTCAGTTAAGTGACTTGCCCAGGGTCACATAGCTAGGAAGTGTCTGAGGCCAGATTTTAATTCAGGATCTCCTGTCTCTGGGCTTGGTTCTCAATCCATTGAGCTACCTAGATGCCCTCTACTTGCCATTTCTTATATCAAAATAGTTTTCTATCACAATAACATACCATAATTTTTCATTCATTCAACAAAGATGGGCATCCCCTCAGTTCCCAATTTTTGTCACCACAAGAAACAGATAATAATAATATTTTTGCACATTTAAATCCTTTTATTTTGGGGGGTGGGGATGGCTATAGACCTAGTAATTCTATTGCTTGGACAAAGGTTACACATATTTATACCGCTTTGGGCATACTTCTAAACAATTCTCCAAAATGGTTGGATAGTTCAATATATTCAATTTTAGCCATGTTATATTAAGAGAACTGTAGGACTTAAGAGAACAGTGTACAGCTTAATATATTTAATAGGCAACTGTAACAATTAAAATGGGTATGAAAATATAAGAATTTAAAAATTTTTTGTGGTTGCCATTTATAAAAATTAACTCAAGTCACAAGGCTGTTAACAGCTTTAGTAGCTTTATTATAGCAAGGTAGAGATAGTAAAGGGAGAAATGTAGGAAGGAGGTAGAAAATATTGCCTAGTTAAATACCCTATAATTGCTGATCCAAAAAAATCCAGCTCAGCTCTGACAAAGGCTCCCTCAAGGCCTGATCTCCAACCAGAAGAATGGGAGAGTCTCAGCCTCCAGTTCCAATATCCAGGTGGAAGTCCCTGAAAGTCTCTTCAGCCCAAGTCACCAACCCAGAATGAATGAATCTGAGACTTCTGATCTCAGCTTTTATAAGCCCTTTTCTCAATGTCACTTCTTGGGAGCCAGTCATAGTTCCTTAACTTGCCTGGCACTGCCCAGGGGGCAATGCCTGTGGGAATGATTTCCTGTCTCATTGGTTTCAACTTTTTTTCTCTGAGGTTGTGTCTATCTTTACACATTTCTATGGTAAAAGGACCTCCAGGTCCCTGATTAATTAAATTAAAACAAAGGGAGGAGAAGTCCAAGTCCCTGAATAAGTTAAAAAGAAACAAAGGAGAATAAATTCCCTTTCACAAAACTGTTTATATGGAACTTAAGAGCAGGAAAGAAAGTAGAACTGTATATATACATCTGGGAACCATCTCCATAAAGTTGAGAGTTAAACCCACACATTGTGTTTTACTATGCCATGAGTGAAGACAGCTTCACTTAGATCCTTATGTTCTATGGATCCATAGATTTGCCTGATAGCCTAAAATCTTTGAGTTATCAGCACCTGAGTTAACCCTTTTTGTGGAGCCCCACACCTCTATGGAGCTTTTACAAGTTTATGTTCCTGTTTAAATTAACCTATTTGTTCTAGTGAGGGGTGAGCTTAGAACTTCATCTGAAATGCTTCATGTGTCCCATGGGAAATTTGGGCTATCGTATATATTTCAGTGACCCAGAAGAAATATTTTTCCAGATCTTCAATCCATTCATCTTAGTTTTGTCTCCACAATTAAACTGAATTACTTGTGTTTTCTTGGGAGCCAGGGTATCTTTTGTAGCCACCACTAGTCCCTACTAAAAAAAATTGGCATATAATGGAATCCTAGAACCTGAAAGTTGGAATGAACCTTAAAAGGCAAGTAATCTAAACTCCAAACCAATGAAAAAACTTTCTTAACAATATGCCTGACCTTTTCATTCAATTTCTGCTTAAATATTTTTAGATGGAGAATTCACTACCTTGCAAATCATTCTTTTCCATTTTTTAGCATATCTCATTGTTAGAATGTTCTTCCTAATAATCCAGTCTCTCTCAGAACTCACTAATGCAAATATTTCCTCCTGTGATAATAATTGCACACAGCTCATCCATGACTACCTCTTCAGAGTGACTTATTTTTCATTTATGTTGTGACATTATATATAAAAACAAATTTTGAAAGGCAAGAATATGAAACAAGCTAGTTGGCAAAGAGGATGGAGTGCAGGGCCTGGAGTCAGGAAGTCTGAGTTCAAATTTACCTTGGAAAGTCACTAAAGTCTTATTGGTCTAAGTTTCTTTAGCTATGAAATGGAGAAGATAACAATACCTACCTTACAGGATTATTGCAAGAATTAAGAATTAAGAATATTTGTGAAAAGTGTTTAGTACAGAGCCTCACATAGAGTGGGTACTATATAAATTTTTATTCCCCTTTCCATACACTATCCTTAAATGCTTCAAAGTTGTGACCTGACCTCCAGCATAGACCTCTTCTGAGCAGTCTTGTAGTTCAGCTTTTTCCATCTGTTTTCCTAAGTCACATCTCTTTATATTGCTGCCACCTCCTAATGAATCTCTCTCCCTCCTCATTGAATCCTTTATATCTCTTAAGTAAAGAAATGCAGTGAAGCAAAAATCAATGTATGTCATATATATATATATATATATATATATATATATATATATTATGTCACTTCACCCCACCACCCCACCTATCCTACTGTCAGCCTTCAAAAATCATAATTGCATTTCAATGTCCAGAAAGCACTTCAAGATAAACTCCAAGAACTTTTACTTATTGGCCTTAGTTTTGCTATGATGGGAATGATAGAATATGATAAATACCTTTCTCAACTAATGATAAATCTATAGGTTTTTAACATATTCTTATTGGTTACTAAATGTTATAATTAAGGAATTTGTGAAATTACTTTCATCCTGTTTCACACCAAAATCAGAAGAAATATCTTGCTCTAGTAACCTTAGTCATCTTTTCTTCCAAAAGTTTTATTTTTAGCCTAAAGAGACAACTATGCCAGTGTGGTATAGAAGATAGGACGCANTATATTTTATGTCACTTCACCCCACCACCCCACCTATCCTACTGTCAGCCTTCAAAAATCATAATTGCATTTCAATGTCCAGAAAGCACTTCAAGATAAACTCCAAGAACTTTTACTTATTGGCCTTAGTTTTGCTATGATGGGAATGATAGAATATGATAAATACCTTTCTCAACTAATGATAAATCTATAGGTTTTTAACATATTCTTATTGGTTACTAAATGTTATAATTAAGGAATTTGTGAAATTACTTTCATCCTGTTTCACACCAAAATCAGAAGAAATATCTTGCTCTAGTAACCTTAGTCATCTTTTCTTCCAAAAGTTTTATTTTTAGCCTAAAGAGACAACTATGCCAGTGTGGTATAGAAGATAGGACGCAACTTTGGAATTACAGGACCTAATCTCAAATTCTAGCTCTACTATCTAATACCTCTGTGATTAAGTCAATTAACCTCTCTGTTCCTTAGTTTTCTCATCTGTAAAATGAAGGGTTGGATTAGAAAACATCTGAAATCCCTTTCAGTTCTAGATTTAGGAATCTATTAGCCTAGTATATGATCATTACTTTTTAACCAATCAATATCATTTGGAGAGGAAATTCTATTATAAATTTTTTAAACCCTTACCTTCCGTCTTGGAGTCAATACTGTGTATTGGCTCCAAGGCAGAAGAGTGGTAAGGGTAGGCAATGGGGGTCAAGTGACTTGCCCAGGGTCACACAGCTGGGAAGTGTCTGAGGCCAGATTTGAACCTAGGACCTCTCATCTCTAGGCCTGACTCTCAATCCACTGAGCTACCCAGCTGCCCCCTCTATTATAAATTTGATAAGATTTTTCCATTTTAAATCAAGAAACTTCTTCATATTGAGTCAGATAGCACAGGGGGGAAAAGAACTATCTTGGAAACTGGAGCTTGAGATCATTAGACAAGCAGGGTAAAAGGTTTATAAGTTATTACAAAGCCTTGTGACTATATTTAATGAATATTTTATTCCATGAGAGAGAATGGTACAAATCTGGCCTCAGACACTTCCTAGCTGTATGACCCTGGGCAAGTCACTTAACTCCAATTGGCTAGCCCTTACTGCTCATCTGCCTTAGAAGCAATACTTGGCATCAGTTCTAACACATAAAGTAAGGTATTTTTTAAGAGAGGGAGAATTAGAAGGATCTGGGAAATAGTTAATGACATGTTTCAAGTCAGAAAGAAAATGTTTACTATCAAAGAAATTTTGCATGAATCACCTATATAAGTAGAGTTAAAACATTTGATGGTTAAAGCAAAAGTAAAAATCAATACCTAATAAAATGATAAAGATGACCACAAAAGACACTGTGTTACTACAGCAACACCAGCTCAATGTGTTTAAGCAAATCTGTAAAACAGCAAAAGGGTAAAAATAAAGATCTGACCTTTTTAAAATAATCCTTTATTTGAGAATTAAAAATGACTCAAAGAAGGCAACTCTACAAAAAGAGCAAGTGATCCCTGCCTCCAACTGAAATAATAAACACTATATTTCCTCATCAAAGGGAGAGCATTGGCAACAACTTTAAAAGTGCATTATTTAAAATTACTGGGGTTCTATTTGGAAGTATTGAGCCTCAAGATATGTAGTGTTTGACAAACTTCCTGTGGACATGTGGGGGACCTTGGAACTACATTTTCCGTGATCCAACAGGTTTCCTGTTTTGCATGATGTCTTCAAGGTAAAGGACGTCTTTAAATATTGGGAAGTTGCTTTGAGCTTTCTCTTTACTACCTGAGCAGACACTTTGAGAGGAAGCAGCAAAAGGGAATAGGAGGCATGGACTGGCGGGCATTTTGAATAGATCTTTGCCAGGCACATGTTCGATTTATTCTATCAACATGGCTTTAATTAAAATATTAAATTCCCTCATAATATCAGCCTTTGTCATTTTTAAAAATAACAGTTTGGCAAACCAGAAGTTTGGATTTCAGACTCTCAGTTTTTCAGATAGCCTACCAAGCCATGCAACTCTGAGACCCACAGTCTCAGACCTGTTTTTTTTGTTTTTTTTTTTTTGCTCCTCTCACTTTTCTCCCCAGCCACATGGCTGCTTTTCTGGGAAAGGGGAGAATGGCTCTGCTCATCATATTTTTGCTAAAAGCAACAGCATGTTTTTGCCTACCTTTGGACACTGACAGCCAGCTGAGCCCAATCCCCCTTGGGGGGTCAGAGCAGCCACTTCTGGCTTCTGACCTTAACCCCAAATGCCAGTGCCCTGCCAGGGCCTCTGCCACTGATTCCTACTAAAATTCTAACTGATCCTGCCTTGCTGGTGCTGCTTGTCCCATACTGACACCCATTGACCCCCCACTGCTGCTTCCACTACCACCTTGCCTGACTTGCCGCCCCTCCAGAGACCCCTGACTGCCACTTAAGATTTGGGAACTATTACCCGCCCCTGCTCTCTTGGTAATGGCTTTTAACCTGAAAATATGCTTTTACCCCAAATATCGCCCTCCACGTGGCATCCCCCCTCTATCTCCACTCTCCACGTGGGTTTTCCTGAAAACTGACCTAAGCTTTTTTCAGTCCCTACCCCACGCTTCCATGTAGGCTCTAGTGTTTACTCTTCAAACAGGAAGTAAAATGACAAACTTTCTTGCAATTATTTCAAACTTGAAACTCCGGGGAACTTTGAACTTTAAAACCCCTTAAGCTCAGAGCAGAGCTCAAATAGAAGAACCTTGAATTGAACCAGAGGTGGATTTTAAAACCTCACAACTAAATGGGTTTTATTTCTGTTTTAAAAAGACTCTGTATCTTACTGTATTTTGCTGATTGGTTTTTTGAATTAATTTTGTCGTTTTTTTGTTGATTTTCCTGTTGCACTGAATCAATTTAAGCTAATGAAGCTTTTGGTTGCTAGATTAATTCTGTTTATGATTTATTGTGACTCCCAAATAGTGAACAAAATCTATTAGAACTGATGAAAGAGGTTTTTTGACTGTTACTCATATTGTATTTCCTAATTTATTTAAGGTTCCATTTTTTACTGTATAAAAACAGTGCTATTCTCTGGACCTTTTATGAACATCTTACACATTTTAAAGTTGCAAATTGCCTTATGTATACTGGATTTATAGGAGCACATGGTTTAAGTTTTATTCTTTCTTGATAATTGTGTACAACCTTGGAGATTTTGATGCCTTGAAATTTAAATTGTAATTTTATAAGAGGTTTTAAATTTTACTTTAGATCCTAGTCCCTTCTTTATAAATGATAAGGTTTAAGATTTTTATTTGTTTTAAGGAATTGTGGTCTCAAAGAATAAGTTTTATATATTTTATTATGAAGAATTGTTGTGTTATATTTTTTTAAACAGGAAGCCAGGAAAGCTCCTGTATGATGATGTTAGTCTCTATGTTTTAGTCTTTTTCTATCAGAAGGATCTGGAATTCCTGAGGATAATTTAGACCCAGAAAGTTTTTTTTTTTAATATCAGATTTTTTTAGGCTCTGCCCCACAATTGCTATGGAGGCAGTAACAGAGTTTGTTGAGAAAATATCTTAGCCAAGGTTTGAATTTACACTCACAACTCATACAAAGGCTTAACAGAAAATGAATCTCATTTTTGGGTGAAAAAACCCTTCACAAGTTTTAAGCTAAATATATATATATTTTTTATTTTTAAAAAACATTCTTTTATTTAATTAGAACAATTGATTTTTTTCCTTTTTTCTCATCTTGTACTGGAAGTACATATATAATCATTATTTATCCTTTTTTAAAATTTTACAGTGTTATAAGCTGAATGCAAATATATATTTGTTATATTATTAATGCATACCTGAAAAGCCTGAGACTATGGTAACCTGCCAATTATTGGTAAACATTGTGGGACTGTGATTTAATGTCTCTCTGTCTGATTCCAGGAGAAGTGCTAAAAGAGACTGAGAATCTGCAAAGTGCCCATGCAAAAGGCCATGTAGATCATGGATTGCAGAAGTTCTATGCCAATACTGAAGGGCTTGAAAAACTGGGATTTGAGTTTTGGAGTCAGCTTTTCTAAAGCTTAGAGGCTCAGTCCCCCTCAACTTAAATTCCTAGTGAAGCACCCAAGATTGGCTATTATTGGCTCATTCCCTGAGAAGGTGCAGGAAAAAATCAGACCAAAGAAAGACATTCCCCTTATTTCTCTTATATATAAAGAGAATGGCAATTTTCTGTAGTCCTGGCCCTGAATGAATTTGCAAACTACTTAAATCACTTTAATTGGGCCTTGATTCAAGGGCCTATTATAAGTTTATTTTTCCTTACATTTTTACACATTTTATATTTCATTCACAAGTTAATTTTTCCCTATTATTTGAATTTTATTCTTTTTTTATTATTTCTTTTGCCAATTGATTTCATACAACCCCATGACTCAGTCATGCATCATTAGCTGACCTGAGGTAGCCTCTTCAAGGGAATAATGTTTTATTTAAAATTTTCCTCAGGGGGGTGTGTGTTAAGTTTTTATAATCATAATGTCTGAATTATAATCTATAATGCAAGTTAATTTTTAACTCCTTTAGGAGTAATCTCAGGGGGCTAATGTATAATTCTCAGAAGAAAATATGTTTTATAATCTAAAATGTAAAGTTTAAATTATTTGAGAGTAATTTCAGGATAAGGATTGTGCCATCTCCCCACACCATGAAGATGCCTGAAGAGCCTTCACTGGATTATGAAGATCCAAATTTGAACTTTGGGGTGCAGTTGATTTGAACTATGGGGAGTTGAATGCATTTGTTTTGAATGTACACTCTTATGCCAATAGGGGACTACCCCAAATTGGCTTTTTGTCAATGCGGCTAGCTTTTATCCTTTTTTCCTTTGGTTTAAGATCCTCCAAAAAAGACCAGTCTTTTTCACCAGATGTCAGGGGGGTAATGTATTATTTAAAATAACTGGGGTTTTATTTGGAAGCATTGAACCTCAAGATATGTAGTGTTTGACAAATTTCCTGAGGACATGTGGGGGACCTTGGAACTACATTTCCCATGGATCAATGGGTTTCCTGTTTTGGATGACATCTTCAAGGTAAAGGACGTCTTTAAATATTGGGAAGTTGCTTTGAGCTTTCTCTTTGCTACCTGAGTGGGCACTTTGAGAGGAAGCAGCAAAAGGGAATAGGAAGTATGGACTGGTGGGCATTTTGAATAGATCTTAGCCAGGCGCGTGTTCGATTTATTCTATCAACATGGCTTTAATTAAAATATTAATTTCCCTCATAATATCAGCCTTTATCGTTTTTAAAAATAACAAAAGATAGACTAATTTATGAAAAGAAGTCAGCTTAGTCATTAACACAAGAAAAAACAAAACTGATAGAATACATGTATATGTACATATATTCATAATATCAGATAAATTATATTGAGATGTAAAATATATGTATATATCTCATTTTAGACATACAACCAAACTAGTTAATTAGATATGTTCTGGGGCTCAGGACAATCAGTACAAAATAATGTGCCCATTAAAATATTGGAAGAACCTCTGTGAAACTGGAAGTCTTCTACCCAGACTATGCACAGGGTATGAAAGCTTTGCTCTCTATGCCAATGGAGGAAATATTGTCTTTGTGAATTTATATGTATATGGAAATACTGAAGTAATTACTTGAACTTTTGGTCTAGAAATATGATTTCATTGGTATAGGAAATTTTAGTACAAAAATTCTTTATACCATTGCAGACTGGTAGGGGTTTTGCAATTTATAGGGTTGAAAACTGGCTGAAGTATTACAAGGTTAAGTGACTTGGCCAGAGTCACAGAGTAGGTATAGTCAGAGCTAGAACTTGATCCCAAATTTTCATGATTGAGGACAAACTTTAATCAGTTAATATTACACCATGCCAAAATCTCTACCTCTCCCTCTGACATTAGATCAAATTACTATATGGAACTTTTAGGCACTTTTCTTCCCACTATACTATTCTGTCTTTCATAATGAATTGATGATGAGGAATTCTAAAATGTAATATCATTGAATAGAGAAATCATTTTCCCAAACTAGAAAATTCCACGTGATGATGAAAGACTCACTTCCTCCACAGTGTCTTTATGGAATATCAAAGTATAGCTGGAGTATATCACATATAAGTACTAGATTGGTAAGTTCATTTTGTCAATCTTTGCTTCAGAAAAATAAAAATTAATCTTGGGATATGATATATCCATATGGATATATATGTGCATATAGAGAGACATATACATTCAAATTCCTGAGAAAAGTCTCTTATAAAGCATCCTATTTATCCTTTGAAAGCAGAGACTATATCCATAGTTCTTAATCCATTTTGTTGCCACTTGTTTCTCCTTCTTTAACAACCAATCATGCCCATAGTTGCCTGCAAAATAATTAATATTTTATGGAGTGTTTTTAGTCATGTTGCTGTTAGGTGCAAAGATTTTCTATGATACTAGTTTACCTACCAAATGAAGCCTGAATGCTGTTTTGTTCATATAGGTCTAAGTGAGAAGAGGGTTAGAGACCAGTTCTATTATCGGTATCGATTTTGCATCTATTGAGATAATCATGTAGTTTCTATTGTTTTGATTATTAATATGGTCAATGATGTGGTTGATTTTCCTAATATTAAACCATCCTTGCATTCCTGGTATAAATCCTATCTGGTCATAGTGAATAATCCTTGTGATAACTTGCTGTAGTCTTTTTTATTAGTATTTTATTTCAGATTTTTGTATCTTTGTTCATTGAGGAGATTGGTCTATAGTTTTCTTTCTCTGTTTTTTGTCTGTCTGGCTTTGGAATCAGTATCATATTTGTGTCATAAAAAGAATTAGGTAAGATTCCTTCTTTGTTTATTTTGTCAAATAATTTCTATAGTATTGGGACTCATTGTTCTTTAAATGGTTTATAGAATTCACTCGTGAATCCGTTTGGCCCTGGAGATTTTTTCCTTAGGAAGTTCCTTGATGGCTTGTTGAATTTTTTTTTGAAATGGGATTGCTTAAGTATTCTATTTCCTCTTTTGTTAATCTAGGCAATTTATATCTTTGTAAATATTCACAAATTTGACCTAGATTGTCATATTTATTGCTATATAATTGGACAAAATAGTTCTTAATAATTACCTTAATTTTCTCTTCATTAGAGGTGAGAAAACCTTTTTCATCTTTGTTGCTGTTAATTTGATTCTCTTCTTTCTTTTTTATTAGATTAACCAATACTTTATCGATTGTTTTCAAACTACCAGCTCCTAATCTTATTCATTAGTTCAATAGTTCTTTTACTTTCAGTTTTGTTAATTTCTCCTTTAAATTTTAGGATTTCAAATTTAATTTTTATCTGGGGATTTTTAATTTGTTCTTTTTTCTAATTTTTTAAGTTGCAAGTCCAATTTTATTGATCTTCTCCCTCTTGATTTTGTTGGTATAGGCACTCAGAGATATACATTTTCCCCAGAGTACTGCTTTGACTGTATCCCATAGACTTTGATTTGCCATCTCCTCATTTTCATTCTTTTATGAACTCTGTAATTGTTTCTATTATTTGGTTTTTGAAACATCAGTTTTGAAGAATTAGATCATTTAGCTTCTAATTACTTTTAAATTTGCCTTTCCATGGACCCTTGTTAATTAAATTCTTTTATCACATTCTGTTCTGAAAAAATGCATTAATTATTTCTACTTTTCTGCATTTGTTTGCACTATTTGTATGCCCTAGTACATGGTCAAACTTTGTATATGTACCATGTACTACTGGGAAGAAGGTATATTCCTTTTTATCCCTCTTCAGTTTTCTCCAGATATCTATTAACTCTAAATTTTCTAGCATTTTATTTACTTCCCTCACTTCTTTCTTATTTATATTTTGGTTTGATTTATCTACTTCTAAAAGGGGAATGTTGAGGTCCCCACTAGTATGGTCTTACTATCATTTCCTCCTTAAGCTCCTTAAATTTCTCCTTAAGAAATCTAGATGCTATACCACTAGGTACATAAATATTTAGTAATGATATTAATACAATGTTTATAGTACCCTTTAGCAAAATATAATTTCCTTCCTTATCTCTTTTAATCAGATCAGTTTCTACTTTAGCATTGTCTGGTATCATGATTGCTATTCCTGCTTTTTTTTACTTTAGATGATGCATAATAAATTCTGCTCAAGTCTTTTACCCAGAATCTCTGTGTATCACTCTGCCTCAAATGTGTTTCTTGTAAACAACACTTGGTAGGATTTTTGTTTCTAATCCACTCTGCTATCTGCTTCTGTTTAATAGGTGAATTCATCCTATTCACATTCAGTATTATGACTACTGTGTATTTACCTACATCACAATATCCCCTTTATATCCTTCTCTATTCCCTTTCACTCTGTTCTTCCTCACCAGTATTTTGCTTTTTGTCACACACACTCCTATTTTCCCTCCCTTCAATTACCTCATTCATTCCAGTTTATGTTATAAAATTTACCCCATTCTATCTTATACTTCCCTTTTCTCTCAATGCAACTCTCTCTTTCACCCCTTGATTTTTTTACATATCATTCATATGCATAAGTATACATACATGTTCACATTTACATACACATCATATCATCTTATGTTATCATATACATCATATCATCATAATCAGCTTACTTCTGTACCCTCTTTCTGGGTAAATTCCTTTTATCTTCTCTACTATGAGTAATTTTTGACAATACAGATATCCTTCTTCAATGTAGACATATAAACATTTTGATCTTAATGAGTCTCTAAAATTTCTCTTTCTTATTTACTTTTTCAGGCTTCTCTTGTGTTTCACGTTTGAACTTTAAATTTTTTGTTTAGGTCTGGCTTTTTCCATAGGAATGCTTGGAAATCTTCTATCTTATTGAATATTAATTTTTTCCCCTGAAAGAATACACTCAGTTTTGTTGGATAGGTGATTCTGGGTTGTAAACTCAAATCATTTGCCTTCCTGAATATCATATTCCATGCCTTTTTATCCTTTAAAATAGAAGCCACTAGGTACTGTATGATCATGATTGTAGCTTCATAAGATTTAAATGGTTTCTATCTGACTGCTTAAAGAATTTTTTCCTTAGCTTGGTGGCCCTTGAATTTAGCTATTACATTCCTGAAAGTTGTCATCTGAGGATTTCTTTCTGGAGATGATCTGTGAATTCTTGCAATTTCAATTTTATTTTCTTGTTCAAGGATCTCTGGGAAGTTCTCTTTCATAATTTCCTGTAATATAATGTCCAAGGTTTTTTTTTTTTTCTTGATTATGGCTTTTAGGTAGTTCAACAATTCTCAAATTGTCTCCCCTAGATCTATTTTCTAAGTCAGTTTTTTTCAATAAGATATTTCAAATCATCAAGGAACTCCCTAAGAAAAAATTCCCAGGGCTAGATGGATTCACAAGTGAATTCTATCAAATATTTAAAGAAAAACTAATGCCAATACTATACAAATTATTTGACAAAATAATCAAAAAAGGAGTTTTACCCAGATTCCTTTTATAACACAAATATGGTACTGATTCCAAAGTCAGGAAGACCAAAAACAGAAAGAAAACTACAGACCAATCTCCTTAATGAACATAGATGCAAAAATCTTAAATAGAGCTCACTTCCGGTTAAGATGGCGGCAAAGTAAGGAGCAGCTGCTTGATTTCTCCTAACTGAAGCATATAGGACTCCTCAAGGGGACATAAAAACGAATCCAGACAAACGAAGGGACCCAACAACAGGGCACAGCATTGAAGGTACGTGGAATCAGGACATTTCCACGCTATAAAGGGGTGAAAGAGCTCTCACTAAAACACAAGAGGAAGAAGCCGCTCCCCCACCCCCCCACACCATATACAGCTCCAAGGCCAACAAACAAGATTTAAAGCAGGTTTGGGGCACCCACTTAGTCACTGGCAGCTCCAGGGCTTGTTCCTGAGAGCAGCAAGACCTAGGACCCCAAGAGGTTAAAGAACGCACGCGGACTTTCCTGAGCGCCTGCGCAGGTGAAGGCATTGCCCTAAGAGTGGACAAGGATCTTGAGCTCAGGCTTGGACCTTGAGCAGGGACCCTGTGCAGATGGGAGCACGGCTGTGGAAGCATCTCCCTGAGACTGCTGAAGGAGCCTCGGGTAGAGGGGCAGACCAGGGACAACCAGGAGGCTCGACCCCGAGAACACCAAGACCTGAGACCTCAGGAGCCTAGAGAGCACAGACAGACCCTGAGTGTGAGGATAAAACTGAGAAGGAACTGGGCTAACAACAATGGCAAGCCAAAAATAGGAACCCCAGAAGAGAAAGGCTATCAAGAAGAACTCTATAACACTTGACAACTTTTACACAGAGAAAATCCAGACTGCAGAAGAGAACAAACAAGTAATCATATCCAAACCTTCCCAAAATAATGAAAACTGGTCACAAGCTATTGAAGAGTTCAAATCTGAGATGATGAGAAAGATGGAAGAGATCTGGCAAGAAAATAACAGTTTAAAAGGCAGAATTTCAAAATTGGAAAGTGTGGCTCAGAAATCAAATAAACTGATAAGCAAATTGAACACCAGAAATGACCAGATTGAAAAGGAAAAATAAAAGATTATAGCCAAAAACCAGTCCCTAAAGGCTACAATTGAGCAATTAGAAGCCAATGATCTCTCAAGACAGCAAGAACAAATAAAACAAAGTCAAGAGACTGATAAAAGAGAAGGAAACATGAAAAATCTCAATGAGAAAGTGACAGACCAAGAAAACCGGTTTGGAACAGACAATATGAGAATCATTGGTCTTCCTGAAAAAGCAGAAATTAATAGAAACTTGGACTCCATACTAAAAGGAATTATTCAGCAAAATCGCCCTGAAGTTCTACAACAAGAGGGCAATATAGACATTGAAAGGATCCATAGAACACCTGCGACATTCGATCCAGATAAGAAAACGCCCAGGAATATAACAGCCAAATTCAAGAGCTTCCAATTAAAAGAAAAAATCTTACAAGAAGACAGAAAGAGAAAATTCAAATATCAAGGAGCACCAATCAGGATCATACAAGATCTGGCAGCCTCCAATCTAAAAGACCACAAGGCTTGGAATACGATATTCAGAAAGGCAAGAGAGCTGGGCCTTCAAACACGGATCAACTACCCATCAAAACTGACTATATACTTCCAGAGGAAAGTAGGGGAATTCAAAAAATTTGAAGATTTCCAAGTATTTGCACAGAAAAGACTAGGACTAAATGGAAAGTTTGATATCCAACCACAAAAATCAAGAGAAACATGAAAAGGTAAATAAGAAACAGAGGGGAAAGAAAGAAAACTCATAATTTTTAAATTTGCCTTTTTAAGGGCCTCAGTAAGATCGAATTATCTGTATTCCTATGTGGAGAAATGCTATGGATAATTCTCTGTAATGAACTCTATTCACTATTATAGTATTCACTCTAATAGCAATCAGAAGAATAATTCATAGGAAGAGGGTGGAATACTAAATGGTCTAAGATGACATGGAGGGTGAGAAAGAGGGGGGTGAATAGTAGGGGACATCAAGAGAAACTTGAGTGAATAAGAAAAATAGGATATTCTATTACACACAGAAAGGGGATGGGAAGGGGAGGGGACAAATACTATTATAAGAAGGAGAGAAAGAGAGCATTAAGAGGTAATATTTAAACCTTACTCTCAGTGTAATCAACCCGGAGAGGGAAGAGTAGCTATACTATCCATTGGGATATAAAACTCTATCTAACCCTACTGAGAAAGTCAGAAGGAATAAACCAAGGGGAGCAGGGGAGTGTTGAGGTCAATAAAGGGAGAGGAGAAGAAGGGAGAGGGAACTCACTAGGCCTTTAAAAATAAAAGGAGGGGAATAATAAAGGAGGGGGTATAAAGGGAAGTTAATCAAGGGAGGGGATAAGGGATACCGGATCAAAGCAAACCACTGGTTTTAAAGAAAATAGTGTAAGAAGAAGGGTAGGACTAGGGGAGGATACAAAAATGTCAGTGAATGCAAAACTGATAATTATAACTGAATGTGAATGGGATGAACTCGCTCATAAAAAGGAAGCAAATAGCAGAGTGGATTAGAAAACAAAATCCTACCATATGTTACCTACAAGAAACATATATGAGGCAGGTGGACATACACAAGTTTAAGGTTAAGGGCTTTAGCAAAATCTTTTGGGCATGAAATGAGAAAAAGAAGGCACATTAGAGCAGCAAGAGGTAGAAAGAGAAACACCATTTAAAATCACCCTAGACAATATAAAATACTTAGGAATCTATCTACCAAAACAAACACAGCAATGATACGAAAACAACTAAAAAACATTTTCCAAACAAATAAAACTGGATCTCAAGCTATTAATTGCTCATGGATAGGATGAGCTAAGATAATAAAAACGACCATTTCACCCAAATTAATTTACCTATTTAGCACCATACCTATCAAACTACCAAAAAACTTCTTTACTGAATTAGGAAAAACTATAACAAATTTCATTTGGAATGACAAAAGATCAAGAATATCAAGGGAAATAATGAAAAAAAAATGTGAAGGAAGGGGGCCTAGCAGTACCAGATATTAAAATATACTATAAAGCAGCAGTCATCAAAACAATATGGTACTGGCTAAGAGACAGAACAGAGGATCAGTGGAATAGACTTGGGGTAAATGACATCAGCAAGACAGAGTATGATAAACCCAAAGAGCCCAACTTTTGGGACATGAATCCACTATTTGACAAAAACTGCTGGGAAATTTGGAAAACAATATGGGAGAGATTAGGTTTAGATCAACATCTCACACCCTACACCAAGATAAATTCAGAATGGGTGAATGACTTGAATATAAAGAGGGAAACTATAAATAAGTGAACACAAAATAGTATACCTGTCAGATCTCTGGGAAAGGAAAGATTTTAAAACCAAGCAAGAGTTAGAGAAAATTACAAAATGTAAATTAAATTGTTTTGATTATATTAAGCTAAAAAGCTTTTGTACAAACAAAAACAATGTAGTAAAAATCAGAAGGGAAACAACAAATTGGGAAAAAAATCTTTTATAACAAAAATCTCTGACAGGGGTCTAATTACTCAAATATACAAGGAGTTAAACCAATTGTATAAAAAATCAAGCCATTCCCCAATTGAAAAATGGGCAATTGACATGAATAGGCAATTTTCGGGTAAAGAAATCAAAAGTATCAATAATCACATGAGAAAGTTTTCTAAATCTCTAATAATTAGAGAAATGCAAATCACAACAACTCTGAGGTATCACCTCACACCTAGCAGATTGGCTAAAATGAAAGAAGGGGAGAGTAATGAATGTTGAAGGGGTTGTTGCAAAATTCGGACATTGATGCATTGCTGGTGGAGTTGTAAACTGATCCAACTATTCTGGATGGCAATTTAGAACTATGCTCAAAGGGCTATAAAAGAATGCCTGCCCTTTGATCCAGACATACCATTGTTGTGTTTGTACCCGAAAGAGATCATAAATAAACAGGCTTGTAAGAAAATATTTATAGCTGTGCTTTTTGTGGTGGCAAAGAACTGGAAAAGGATGGTATGTCCTTCAATTGGGGAATGGCTGAACAAACTGTGGTATATGCTGGTGATGGAATACTATTGTGCTAAAAGGAATAATAAACTAGAGGAATTCCAAGTGACCTGGAAAGACCTCCAGGAACTGATGCAGAGTGAAAGGAGCAGATCCAGAAGAACATTGCACACAGAGACAAATATACTGTGGTAAAATCGAATGTAATGGACTTCTGTACCAGCAGAAAGCAATGACACAGGACAGTGCTGAGGTATTTATCGTAAAGAACACTACCCACATTCAGAGGAAGGACTTCAGGAGAGGAAACACATAAGAAAAACAACTTGGGGATGTAGACTTGAAACTACCACACCAATGCAACTAACAACAATTTGGAAGTTGGTCTTGATCAATGACACATGTTAAAACCACTGCAAATGTGCATCGGATATGGGTGGGGGGAAGGGGGTGAAGGGGAAAGTAGAAGCATGAATCATGTAACTATGTTAAAAATAAATATTAATAAATGTATAAAAAATAAATTAAAAAAGGTTAAAATATAAAAAAAAAATCTTAAATAGAATGCTAGCAAAAAGACTCCAGGAAATTATCATGAGTATTATTCACTATGATCAGGTGGAATTTATACCAGGAATGCAAGAATGATTTAATATTAGAAAAATTATCCATATAATTGACCACATCAACAACTAAAAAAACAAAAATCGTATGATTGTCTCAATAGAATCAGAAAATGTCTTTGACAAAATATAGCTCTTGTTCATATTGAAAACACTAGAAAGTATTGGAATAGATGGACCTTTCCTAAAAATCATAAACAGTCTATATTTAAAACCATCAGCAAGCATCATCTGCAATGGGAATAAGTTAGAAGCCTTCCCAATAATAACAGGAGTGAAGTAAGGATGACTTTTATCACCTTTATCATTATAACGTTGTGCAAGAATTTCTTGCACTAGCAATTAGTAAAGAAAAAGAAATTGAAGGAATTAAAGTAGGCAATGAGAGACTAAAGTATAACTCTACTTAAAAATCCTAGACAATCAACTAAAAAGCTGGTGGAAATAATCAATAACTTTAACAAAGTTGTAGGATATAACATAACCTCACATAAATCATCAGCATTTCTATGTATTTCCAACACAACTCAGCAACAAGAGTTAGAAAGAGAAATCCCATTTAAAATCACCCTAGACAATATAAAACATTTAGGAACCTACTTGCTGAGACAAACACAGGAATTACACGAACATAACTACAAAACACATTCCACACAATTAAAACTCGATCTAAACAATTGGAAAAACATTAATTGCTCATGGATAGGATGAGCTAATATATTAAAAATGACAATCCTTCCCAAATCAATTTACTTATATAGTGCCATACCTATCAAACTACCAAGAAATTTTTTCACTGAATTAGAAAAAAATTATAAAAAAAACTATTTTGAAAGAAGAAAAGAACGAGAATATCAAGGGAAATAATGAAAAAAATGGGAAGGAGGTGAGCCTAGCAGTACCAGATCTTAAATTGTACTGTAAAACACTGGTCATCAAGATGATATGGTACTAGCTAAGAGACAGAAGGGAAGTCAATGGAATAGACTTGATAAATGTCCTCAGCAAGATAGTGTATAATAAACCCAGAGATTCCAGTTTTGATGACAAAAACCTACCACTTGACCAAAACTGCTTGGAAAATTAGAAAACAGTATGGGAGAGATCATGTTTAGAACAACATTTCACACACTGTACTAAGATAAATTCAGAAGGGGTAAATGACTTAAACCTAAATAAGGAAACTATAAGTAAATTAGGTGAACATAGACTAGTATACCTCTCAGGTCTATGGGAGAGGAAAGAATTTAAGACCAGGCAAGAGACAGAGAATATTACAAAATATAAACTGAATAATTTTGATTACATTAAATTAAAAAGGTTTTAAATAAACAAAACCAATGAAATCAAAATTAGATGGGAAGCAAGAAATTGGGGGGAAATATTTATTAAACAAACCTCTGACAAAGGTCTAATTTCTCAAATCTATAAGGAGCTAAATCAATTGTACAAAAAAATCAAGCCATTCCCCAATTAATAAATAGGCAAGGGACATGAATAGGCAGTTCTCAAATAAAGAAATAAAAACTATCTATAAGAACATGAAAAAGTGTTCTAAATCTCTCATAATTAGAGAAATGCAAGTCAAAACAACTCTAAGGTACCACTTCACACCTAGAAGATTGGCCAATCTGAAAGCAAAGGAAAAGTAATAAATGATGGAGGAAATGTGGCAAAATTTGGACACCAATGCATTGCTGGTGGAGTTGTTAATTGATCCAGCCATTCTGGAAGGCAATTTGGAGCTATTCTCAAAGGACTTTAAAAGACTGACTGCCCTTTGATCCAGTCATACCACTGCTGGATTTGTATCCCAAAGAGATAATTAGGAAAATACTTATACAAAAATATTTATATTTGTGGTGGCAAAAAATTGAAAAATCAAGGGGTGCCCATCAGTTAGAGAATGGCTAAACAAACTTTCCCTCTGCCTCTCTTAATTGTTTTTTTTTAAGTCTTTTTTGAACTCTTCCAGAATCTGTGTCCAATCCATATTTTTCTTTAGGACTTTGCATATGTTTTCTTTGATTTCACTGTTCCTTTCCATGTCTGTACTTTGCTCTTTGTCTCCATAAAAACTCTTTAGTTTTAGTGCCTTTTTTTGTTGTTTGCTCATTTTTCCTATCTACTTATAGGTAGGCTGTTTTCTGTGAAGTTGGGGTACCTTCTTAAACTTCAGTCCTGCCTTGATGCTGTTTTCAGCTTATTTTGTTTTTTTTTTTTTTACCAATTTCCGTTCTTGGAGGCTGATGTGATGGTATGAGGGCAGAGAGCTGATAGCTTAAAGACTTTACTTCAGGTGTGGGTGTAAGTTTTTTATCTCATTCTGAACTTATTCAGTTCAGGGACTGATCAAATTATAGCCCCAAGCTTAGGCTCAAGTATTTGGTCTCACTGTGTATTTGATCCAATCAGGCACACCCTTGATTGCCCTGTCTTGGAACTTAGCCCTGAGCTTTAGGCAAAAAGATCAATACTTAGTACTTAGTACTATCAATCACCCCCAAACTGTGTAGTATGTCCTCATCCCAAGCTCAGACTGGGATTCTTGGCTTTGCTCTGGGCACACACAGATGGATCCACTTCAGCCCATACTACCCTGAACTGGGACTCCTGACTTCTCCACAGGTTTGAAATTTCAAAGGGTGTGGGTTGACTTGTACCACTATTTGCCCCAGTAGGATCTCTCTGAAGTCAGGGCGGGGGTTGCTCCTCGGAAATCTCGGGATTCGGTAAGGCAGGAACAGAGAAGAGGTCTGCTCAGGTGAGTCAGAAAAAGAGGCGGAGATCAGAGTAGGCAGGAACGTGAGGCAGTGGTCTGTACCGGGGGGCCCTGCAGGGATGGAGTCCAGGTCAGGAGTCAGAAGGGGCGGCAGAGGCACACTGGCTGGGCACCGGCGTTTTGGGTTTAAAGCCAGAAGCCAGAACCGGCTGATCTGACCTCCCAAGGTGGTTTGGGCTGGACTGGCTGGCTGAGTCCCACGGGAGGCAAAAACATGCTGTTCCTTATAGCGAAAGCATGGTGAGGAAAGCCACTTTACTTTTTTTAAAAATTGCCCAAAAGGGGGGCAGCTGGGTAGCTCAGTGGATTGAGAGCCAGGCCTAGAGACAGGAGGTCCTAGGTTCAAATCCAACCTCAGACACTTCCCAGCTATGTGACCCTGGGCAAGTCACTTGACCCCCATTGCCTACCCTTACCACTCTTCCACCTATAAGTCAATACACAGAAGTTAAGGGTTTAAAATTTAAAAAAAAATCATTAAAAAAAAATTGCCCAAAAGAGCTGAGCAAGATGGCCAAAAAACAGACATGGCTCTCTTTAGGCTATCTGGGAAAATTGAGAATTCGAATTTTGACCTTGTGGTTGCCATTATTGTTACGATTAAAAATGATAAAGACTGATATAATAAGAGAAATTAGTAGTTTAATTAAGGCCATGCTGATAGGGAAAAAATCATTAGACCACGCGCCTGTAAGAATTCTCATTGCCTCAGCCATTTTTACCTTTCGTATCTCCCTGTGCCTCGTAGCTAAGAGGGTCACTTCCTCCTGACTCAGGAGACTTATCCCCTTTCTTACATCATCATACTTCCTGTTTGCCATGAGGAATCATGGGAAATGTAGTTTCAAAGTCTCCCACATGTCCATAGAGAGTCTGCTATACATTTCCCTGAATTTAAAACAAACAGTTATTGATTAGATATTAAGTGCATAGCAGGGATGAGCTGGAGCTGCGAATTCCAGGATGGAATGAGGAAGCAGGAAGAAGTGACTTGGCTCTGTGTGGGACTCCATTGGGGGTTAACACAAACTGTGATTAGCCCTGGGAGAACACAGAGTAAAAGGACACCTTGCATCCTGATTTTCCCCTGGGATCCTGTGTGGTGTGGCATCTAGCAAAAAGGACAAGATCTACAGTGCCAAAGGAAGAAGGAGAAGTTTAAAATCTGGTGGACAGCATTTCAAGCACTCCCTCACAACCTGATACCTGAGACCACTTAGCTCCTGGCATCCAGAGATCATCAGTGGATTGCAGTGAGAATCCCAAAGCCACAAAGCCCTAGCTGTGCTGCTCAAGCCTGGCAGGTTCCAGGTCTGAGGCAGTCACCCTGAGATTCCATTTACAGCTCCTTGGGCCCTGTTAGTTTAGATCACTTAGATAAGAGTAGTATAAGTCCTCCCATTGCCCTGTGGTTTTATTCTTTAGATTTTAAGTATAGAAATCCCTTTCCCACCTTTTAGTCAAACATAATTAAAGCTGTTAAGTCCTTTTTACCTTGTCAGCCTGTTTCTAGACTCTGGCCTAGGGGAAGCTGAGTGACAGTTAAGATCAACTGCCATTTCTGTGGGAATCCAGTAAACTCTGGTCTTTCCATCCTGGTCCAGACTCTCATAAATCCCAGAGTGTGTTCCCACAAACCACTTAGTTTATTTATAATATCCCTGGTGACCCTATGACCTTAGTTATATTTCCCACAATATATAGATATAGATATAGATATAGATATAGATATAGATATAGATAGGTATAGATATAGATATAGATATAGATATAGATATAAATATATAGAGAGTAGATATAGGTACATATAGACAAAAATATAGACATACACATTCCATACAGTGTGTATTTGGAACTTCTGGATGAGGCAATTAAATTAACAAAGTAGATTGGCATTATTTCTGAAACTTATGGTCTTAGAAAGTTGGCTAGAACACCAAGAGGTTAAATGATTTGCATAGGTCCCAAGGTATGTTTCAGATGGAGAACATGGACCCACATCTTGGTTTCAAGACCAGCTCTCTATCCAATATGTCACACTGCTCACCATATGATATCCACAGGCAATGATTATTCCCCATTTGTTTTTCCCTCCAACTATAACTTTGTTTATATTTTTCCCTTATCTCCACTGAAATAGAAATTATAATAATAACAGACACATCTAGTAGTCTAAAATTTACATGGTACATTACACATACATTAACTCACCTGAAGCTAATAACACTATGAGAAAGGTAATCTGATCTCTAATTTACAAATAAGAGAACTGAAATATGAGAGTTTAAGTGAATTGTCCATGATTACATAACTTTTAAGTTCAGAGATAAAAATTAACCAATTTTTCCCTAATGCCAGGTCCAAGGCTCTATCTACTATGGCATTCTACCTTCAAAGCTCAGGTCAAGTGCTACCTTTTCTAGGAAATCTTTCCTGATTTCGCCACCTAGAATTTATGTTCTTGCTTCTAAACTTCTTATTGGCTCTTCATACTATTCCTGTGATATGCATTGCAATGTGTTCTGTTATACTAATTTATATATTTTCCTTATCTGTCTACTAGAGCAGTTCCCTGAAGCCAAGGGCTTTATTATATTCTTTTTTATATCCTCACTGTGCCTAGCACAGGGTCTTGTATATATAAATGTTTGCTGTATAAATGAACAGACATATCATTTCTTTTGCCTGTACATTTGACACTAATTATACTGCTTTTGGAATGTAAAACAAAGCTGACTGTCCAAGGCAGCAATGACAAATATTCAGTGAATCCTACTTTCCCACATGGTAAAATTGTAAAATGTTATCTTTTAAAATCTCATTGTACTTAAAAAAAATAACAGCAGGGAAATAAGACACCACCAAATGGGAGCTGCTTATGATGCTAATAAACAGGAAAAATGAAAGTGACTCTTGCAAACAATTGCATTCCCAGGCAAACACCAATTTATTTAAAATGTGAAAGAACTCAAGTTGAATTTGGCTCAGGAATGGTAAAATAAAATAGAGTTTATTATAATGGAATAAATAGATTTGATGTAGGAGATGTGGGTTGTTTAAACTAGATGAAAGGGGTTTAAAGAGAAGGAATTATGTTGTTTATTTTGATTAGGTTTTCTTACACTGGCTATGTCTGTATATGTCTGTCTATCCCACTACCCACACACTAGCCATTTGCTATCATTTTATGTGTTTAGGAACCTGGCATGAATGAATCTATTTCCACCCAGGCTCTGTGCCTTCCATTTGGTTAGCTGCCAGATACTGTATGCCTAGGTTATTGGCCATATGATCCAAATGACTAAGCTTTTCATAGAACTGGGAGAATAGATTAGTAAACAATTCCACTTAATTATGCTTTCTATTAAAAAAAATCTTCTTTTTATTAAAATGACAAAACATAACTAATTTTTAATTATTAATGATAAACAAGGAGAAATTTTTAGAACTAGATTTAAAGAAACCCAAATGCCTCAGCACAATTTAGAGATAGCACAATCTAGGCAATTTAGAATTACAGGCACTTGATGTCTCTTCTCTCTTCTCAGAGACCTCAAGAAGTTTCCACTATGAATGTACAGATATCTAGATGGCACAATGGATAGAAAACTGGACTTGGAGTCAGGAACACCTGAGTTTAAATCCAGCCTCAAACACATACTTTCTGAGTAACCTTGGGCAAGTTCTTTAACCTCTGTTTCTCTCCAGATCCCTAACTGTAAAATTGTAGCATCCAACTCATGGGGTTTTTGTGAAGATCAAATGAGAAAATATTTGGAAAGCATTTATTACGCTGCCTTCATTTATTAGGGGGAGCTCCTTATACGGGGTAGCAGATTGGCTGATGATGGATGGCTCACTCTTTTAGACTCTCTGGGCTTTCTTCTCAATGGGCAACTATAATCTTTGCTCAGTGATACTGGATCCTCCAGTTGCAGTATCAGTTCCTAGAAGACCCCTCATTTCCCTATTCCAGGAATTTTCAATCTATGTTTCCCATACTTTGAACTCTTTCCTTATTTATGTCTATTTCTTAGCTTCCTTTAAGTCTCAGATAAAGACACAACTTTTGCTAGAAATCTTTATCAGTCCTCCTAAATTTGAATAACGTCTTCTCAGATTATCTCCAATGTATCCTGTATATATCTTGTTTGTCAATATTGTAAATTGTTGTTTGCATATTTTCTCCATTAGACCATGATCTCCTTAAAAGCAGGCACTAGGAGTGTTTCTGCATTGTTATTCTTGTTGTTTTTCCTTTCTTTGTTTGTCACTCTCTTAGCACAGTGCCTGCCACATAGTAGGAGCGTGATATATGCTTTTTGACTTGACCTGACTTAATTTTCTCTGTTCTTCATTATATTCATTTTTAAAACTCTTACCTTCTATCTTAGAATCAATTCTAAGCATTGGTTCCTATACAAAAGAATGGTAAGGGCTAGGGAAGGGGACTGAAATGACTTGGCCAAGTTCACACATCCAGGAAATGTCTGAAGCCAGATTTGCTTACTATGTTCTTTTAGAAAGATCAGAAACTCTTCTAGGACTGGCAGAAAGCTCTCCAGTGCTGCTCTCTCATGGCCTTAGCTCTAAGGTTTTCTACCTCCTAGGTAAGAAGTTGAAGAACTATTTAGCCCTTTCTTCAACCATTTTAGCCTTTTCTTTGATTATCACACCTTCCTTAAAATTAATTGTCTTTGGCAGATGAGACCAGATCTCAATGATTTACAACATGTGACTATGGCCTGAATGAATTACTAGGTGTGACAGGAAGTATGTTCAAATTGGCTAAGGGACTTGGTCATGCCTTCTGGGACCTGTACAAAACCAGGAAATTAGTTGGGTTTGGAATAAGGCGACAAGCCAGGAGAGGGCATTCTAACCAAACACCTGAGAAGGAACTACCTGTAGAAGAAGGCAGAAGGACATGTCTGGGCTTCCTCCTCCAGTCCTTCAACTGGAGAACCTATGAACTTCTGAAGTCTGGAAAATTGGGGACCTTCCATCTTCTTAGCAGTTCTTTGATTTGGGCCCAAGTACAGCCTGGACATCAGTTAAAGATTTTTACAAAGAAACCAATAGAAAACCTATACTATACCTAATAGGAATATCCAACAAAATAATTTCTATAGCTATTAATTATCCTCTTATCACATGTGCCACTTAAGCATGAACTCCTTTTTCTATTAGACTTTGTATGGAATAGTAAGAGAGTATGTCAGACTTGGAGGATGCATTTCATATTAATTCTTTTTTTATTATGCCACTAAAATGATATACTACTTCCAAAAAAGTAAATCTAACTAAGTAATTGATATCGATCAAAAATCATGATGGAAAGCACATTGGTGAGGTCTTGTTAACTCTCACATTACAAAATATATTCTCGACCTTTCAGGGCCAACTTTTTTGAGCTCTGAGGATATCCAATAACCATGCTCTGGAGATCTAGACCATATGCACAGACTCAAGCTCTTCACTATTCTTGTTGCTGTTCTCTAGATGGTCTACAGATTTTCAATGTCTTTCCTGAATCATGGGACTTAGAACTACACACAATATTCTAGACCATGTCTGATGAGGGTATAGTAAAATGTAACTGTTCTTTTTCCTGGAAACTCTTCTTGCTCTTAATATAGCATGAGATTGCATTAACTTTTTTTGACTGCCACATCACATTATTGATTCGCATTGAGAAAATGTTATAGCAACAACAACAACAAAAACAGCAAAAATTTATGTAGTGCTTACCATTGCTAGGTATTGTGCTAAATGCTTTACAAATAATACTTTATTTAATCTGGACGAAAACCCCTAGAAGATGGACTCTTACTATTCCTATTTTACAGTTGAGGAAACTAAACTAAAAGTAACTAAATGAATTATTCCTTGTCACACAGCTGTCCAAAATGGATCTAGGCATAATAAAGGGAGCTATCCAAAGTAAATTACAAGAAGAGGGAATCTATTACCTAACATATTTATGGATAGGAGAAGAATTTATGAATAAACAGGAGATAGAAAACATTGTAAGATATAAAGTGGATAATTTTTAATACATTAAATTAAAAAAGGTTTTGTACAAATAAAACTAGTGTAACCAAGATTAGAAGGAAAGCAGTAAGGTTGGAAAAAATTTTATAGGCAGTTTCTTGGCTAGAGGTCTCATATGTAAAATATAGAGAAAACGTAGTCAAATACATAAGACCTAAAGCCATTTCCCAAATGATAAATGTTCAAAAAATATGTACAGACAGTTTTTAGATGAAGATACCAAGACGGCTTCAGAAATGACGTGAACATGTGGGCAGAGCAAAGTGAGATGGAACAGGAGAAAGGCAGAAAGATAGGAAGAGAATCCAAAAGGCCTTTCCAGATGGGATGGAAAATCAGAAAGTGATCATTTGGATATAGTGATAATATATGAATTAGAGAAAGTTGCCTCATTGTCGGCACCTTCCAAATTTAACATTTTTATTGTGATTTCAATGGAGAAGCTGCATTGACAGAAATAACCCAGAAGATTGGAATTTTAAGCTTATTCTCTAATATTTAAATGGAAGGCTTTGTACTTTGTCTAATGAGTATGTAATGTAAGTATTCTAGGACAGAGGAAGATCTACTCTTTAAACCTTAAATCCTTCTTTGTAGAGGCCCACCTCTACACAAGCCTTGCTAGCTTTTGATCCCAGAGAACAGTTCACTTTGATATCATAATCAAATCTATCTGAACATAAGGAGCTAAAATGCACTGGCTACCATTAATGCTTTTGCCAGGAGAATTTTCTGTTTTGTTCCCAGAAGTCTCTGCCTAAATAAATCTTAGGGATCTATCATATTCTGACTGGGGCTCATAGTCACATCAAAAGCAAGAATATCCTGAAGAAATTAGCAAGTATGAGTATCTATTCCTGTGCTGAATTCCAAAAAGATTAATGAGACTGCCATTGAGAGGTTCTGTTTGATCATTTTGTGGATCACCTCTTATAGCAAGGGAGATATAAAAGGTCAGTATTTGAGATCAGTGTTTTTTCCTCTCATCAAGATTCTTGTACCCTACTCTTGTTACCTTTGCCCAATTTCAGGGCTTTTTCTGTTCATTTGCATTTTAATTTTGGTGTTGTAGTGCCCAGGTGTTAAACCTACAGGAACCTAATGAAGCAATAAGGAAACTGAAGCCCACAGCCCCAGCCAAACACAGCTGCCATGATTTAAAGCAGATCATATTTTAGAAAAGGAGCTAGAGTCTTATTCAGCCAACACAGGTGCATAGCAAGCTTTGGACCTTAACTAGAGGCAAAGAACAAAAGAATTTACCTTCAAACCCAGAGCAGTCCAGTGCTGAATCATTAAACACTATGATACTACAGTAAATCATGAAAAAAAAGTTTTTATATTAACCCTATAATTTGCTTTCAAATAAAACACTACAAAAGGGGATCATGTTTGATATTACCTGGCACAATGAATGGTACAAAGCAAGTAATCAATTGATAAACCTTGATTAAACACTTCTGGGTTGTGGGGATATAAAGAAAAAAATGAAACAGTTCCTGCTTTAAAGGAATAAGAGATTATTAAATGCTTGTTGATAAATTAATGCTTATTGCTTGAGTATATATGGGCATGAGAGATAGATGTCTACTATGTGTGAGTTAAGGGATCCCAGATGTCATTTTGCCCAAACTGTCTCTTCTTTCATGCCCTCCTCCTGTCCCAACCTGAAGTTCTTCTTTATTTAAAGTTAAAAGCCAGGTCCTCTAGTAAAGCACAAATGGTGATTTGGGGGCATATAACTGCCATAGGGATTGCAATACCCACCTCAGGGGGGATTGCATAATTGTCATAGGGATAGAGCAATAAAGCTCCAAGTGTCATAAAACTAAAAAATCTTTTGAGAAAGAAATATTTCAGGAAAGAGAGCTTGATAACTCTTCGAACCAAAAAATGAAGTGTTTGAAGAAGGCACCATGAAGATGCCTGAAGAAACCTCCACAGCATCAGAAGACTCAGAATAAACCTTCAAGGATAACTGATTGAAATGTGGGGGGGAGGGTTGAATACATTTTTTTCAGAATGTAAACTCTTATGCCAAAGGGGACTGCCCCCTAATTGGCTTAATGCACCTAGCAAGCATTGGTTTGCTCTCTCTCTTTCATTTCCCTCTTATCTCTAACTATTATAGTTTCTGATTATGTGAAATGATTCATTGAAGAGATTAGTCTCCCAAAGAATCATGGGGGATAATGAAAGGGAATTCTTTGTTCTCTTTGTCTATTCTGAGTTTACACTTGTGAAAAAGGAATCCTTTATTCTCTTTGACTAGTTGGAGGTAACACTTTGGTTAACAATAACTTAAGTACCCCTACATAGTACCTCACCAGATTGTGAAGACAGGACTAACTGTCCTTTGACTACCTTTGAATTGAATCAACAAAAACTTGACCACCTTACCTAGCACGAGGTGGAGGAACTTGCAAATCACTTAAATTCACACCTTCAAAAACTCAATCAGCCAGGAATCTGTGAACCCTTTGATGAGTATTCACCCCTCTAGAAGGTAAGAACTGGTTCCCACAAACATTGGCCCCTGGGCAGTATTAGACAATTTGAAACCTTTGATTGGCCCCTGTGAAGAGAGGGAGACACAAGAAGTCACCATAAAAGCCATAAATCCTTAGAGTAATTTTATTTTAGCATTTAAATGATTTTTATTAGTAAAACTTTAAAAATGGGTGGGAGTTACAGAGTTGGCAGGCCTGCTGCTTCTACTGATAATAAAGCTCCAAGTTCATTCCATCATTGATCTCATAGTCACCCAGGGAAATGTGATCCTTCAAGATTGTGTACTATTTCTTCAGGACAATCTTGTTCTAAAGAGTGCCTGTTTAAGTTGTAATCAGTTTCTTCAAGTCTCCTATCGTGTCATCTGTGTTGCACTTCACACAGACCTTCTTGCCCAGCAGGTCATTACATACATCCTCTATCATGGCTCCCAGATACCTCCAACCTCCTTGGTCAGCCCCTGCCTCTGGCTGTGACTTGGGCCCTCTGCCTGGCCTATCTGCTCTGCCCTAGTCCCTGGCAGTGCTTTCAGACATTCAGCTTGAAGGAGACTAGTGGAGATAGTCTCCTGGGACTGCCTCCTGAAGATTGTCTTCTGGGATAGTCTTCTGCCAAAAGTTGGCTTGAGATCAGCTTCAGAAAGAGGAGTTGTCCTCCATAGGTCATCTCCTTCAGCTCGAAGGATTCATGGCCTTTATGGTGACTTCTTGTCCCTTCCCCATTTCACAGGGGGCCAATCACAGCTTCCAAATTGTCTAGCACTGCCCAGGGGGCAGTGTTTGTGGGAACAAGTTCTCGCCTTCTGGAGGGGTGAATACTCATCAAAAGGGTTCACAGATTCCTGACTGCTTGAGCTTCTGAGAGTGTGAATTCTTTAAGTGGTTTGTCTTTAACTTGACCTTGGAGGAACTCTGGCTGAGGACTGCTTTCTATTAGGACTACCACGTGGGTGAGTGAAAAAGGCCAACTCCCTTCCCTGACTTTCCTGGAGATACTAGCTTTGGGAGAAGGCCTCATGGCTAAAACCCTTGTTAATTGACCCTTAGGCCCTCAGGCTAGGGCTTCTGGAGCCCTGCCAGAGTAAAGCCAGTGCTTGAGCAATAGTTTAGCTTGTTAAGCTAGATTTCTTACTCTGCCCTTTTTCTCATTTCTCTACTTTCCCTCTTTCCCTGTATTGTATAAATAAACTGCTAAAAAGTCATTTGGAATTAAGTAATAATTCCTGGCAACCACACAACCCTTTTAATCTTAACCCTTTACATTCTGCCCCTTACATTGCTGGAGTTCCTCCCCCTAGTCCTAGGTAGGGTGTTCAAGCTTTTGTTGATTCATTTCAAAAGTAGACAAAGGAGAGTTAATCCTGTCTTCACAATCTGGTGAGGTACTAAGTAGGGGTACTTAAGTTATTGTTAACCAAAGTGTTAACTCCAACTAGGCAAAGAGAATAAAGGAATCCCTTTTCACAAGTTTAAATTCAGAATAGACAAAGAGAACAAAGAATTCCCTTTCACAGGGGGAAAGGGGTTCATTCATTAATTATCAATAATATTGGAAGAACAAACAGGATAGAGTATAAAGAAGCAATGCAGATATTGAAATAAGGAGAAGAGGGCATTGTGGTAATATGGCAACACTGGGCATGAAGCTTTCTTATCCTTCTAATATGCTTCATGAACAATAAAAAATAACTCCACAGAATCAATGTTAAAAGAGGCAAAAACAAGCAGGAGTCAAGGGGGAACCTAAACAGCCAGGGACAGTTAAGGAGGAAGGTCTTTTACTTCCTTGGCCTTAGGAGGCCATGGGGGCAGGATCAGAGCAAACAGTATAGAATCATAGGGCAGCCCTGTTTTGGCCAGGGAGGGGGAGGGGAGTGGCAGGACCAACCGCCTCACCTTGTTTGCCAAGTCCTACAGCAGGGATGGTGAACCTTTTAGAGACCAAGTGCAACCCTCACAGCATGTGAGCCCCCCATCTTACTCCAGACTGGGGAGGGAGGAAGCACTCCCTTTGGGCTACTGGGCAATCGGGATGGGTCAAATGAGAAATATCCTCAAGCCCAGTAGTGAGGGGGAAGGGAGCAGACCCCTCTAGGTACTTGTGCCATAAGTTCCCCAACATGACCATAGTTCTGGCATCCCAGATGTTACTACTTACTACTGGAACTGGCAGGTAGGGGAACCTGGGAGCAGCCTTCCTGGGAGTATCCCTATGGTCTGTGGCTTCATCTTCAGAAACCCCTGCTGGCCCACAGTTGGGGATTGAAATAATGGATTATACTTGTAGTGGATGGATGTTGTTAACCAACCTAGGGGACTGAGTTTGATACTTACTGGGCTGGTTTTATAAGTATCACAGTCCCCTTTAGTGAAGTAAGGCAGATGGAGCCTTACCACTCTAGGGTCAGTGCAAATCAGTCTTTCAAAACTAGTTGGTATAGCAGTTACTGATTTATTGATTAGCAAAGGGTAAGGGGGAGGATTTAGAAACAAGGATGCCCTAATCTATAAGTTCTAATTCTTCCCTCTTCCTTCTATGCCCATCACAAGATGGACTCTTTGAGACCTTGAAGCTCCATAATGCTTCCTGCTTCTGGTTATGTATCCCCAAACCTTCTCTATGACACCTATGACTAAAATCATCCCTTGTTTATTTATCTGGTTGTTAATAGTTTCTCCAAGTTGACTAAGGATAAACTCAAATTGACTTGAGTTCACCCCAAGCTGGTCCTGGCCTGAGGTGGACCCCTCAGCCCAAACACCAATAGATTTTGGATAACACTTCTTATTAGTCAGGTTTGATAGAATAGAGAGATCCTCTTTAGGTGAGTTTCTTCCATGGAAAAGATACCTTCAAAGGAAATTGAAAAGCTTTCTCTTCTCTCACAAACATGTTTGGTTTGCAAGGCTCAGCAGGGAGCAGCCTCTTCCTCTACAGCTGCAGGACAGGAAGAGACAGTTGTAACTTTCAAATTCTTCCTTCTCTGCCCCCTGCCTTCCAGAATCCAATCTTCATAGTTTCTAGCATGTTCCCATGCAAGGCTCTTAAAGCCAATTTTCAACTTCTCTTACACTCACTCTTATTTCTATAATTCTATCCCTACAAGATGAAGGAGTGGATCCCACAGAGTTTATAGGCACCAGGCTCTGAAGACAGGACCTCAAGCCTCATTTCTAACAAATTAGGGATTTTGGAGGCCCAAGGAACACCTACTAGATACTTGCTCTATCCTGTACTATGGCAATAAGAGACGAGAAGTGAATAAAGAGTGAGCACCAGTGAGTGTGGTTGCTAAGGACTGGGGCTCCATAAACTCCCATCAATTGTTATCACTCCCAGGAGAGTGGAGTCCTTGGTTTTGCCATAGGGGAAAGTGGAATGGTTTCTTGCAGCTACTATAGCAGAACTGCCTGAAGGCAATTGGTTGGAACACCTGAGGTCAAACATGGACTGGGGCTTGAGCAGGTACCCAATATTACACCAGGACTTTAAAAATTGGAATAACTAAATAAAGCACAGGAAAAAACCAAACACAAAATAAATCCTGAAACCTGTGGTAACATACATCATCAACCTAGGAGCACTGGGATTCTAGCAAAAAACCAATAATTAAGTCTACTGGCCTGGCTGCTAAAATTAAAAAGCAAAAAACAAAAACCAAAAAAACAAAACAAAGAAGAAAGAACCCAACTACTGATAGCTATGATGGGGACAGAGAGGACCTCAGTTCAAACTCAGAGGACAATGAAGTAAAAAAAAACCTACTTAAAAAAACAACAAATTGGCACACACTCAAAATGAGCTTTTGGAATTACTTTAAAAATACTTCAAAAACCAAATAAGAGAAATTGAAAAAAGAAAACTAGGGGGAAAAGAGTAATGCAAGAAAATAATGAAATAAAGATCACCCAAATGGAAAAAGAGATCTAGAAACTCATTAAAAACAAACAGTACAATAAGAACAAGAATTGGACAAGAGAAACCTAATTATTTCCTAAGACTAGAAATAAAGCAAAATCAGAAGAATAAAATATTACAGGAGAATATGTAACATATTTTCACAAAAACAGCGAACCTGGAAAGTAGATCAAAGATGGACAATATAAGAATATATGTATAAGAATATACAAGAAGAGTTGGACTTCCAGAAAGTTATAATAATAATTTTTAAAAAGGGATGATGCCATATTCCAAGAAATCATTAAGGAAAACTGCCCAGAAATTCCAGAATCTGAGAGCAAAATAGAAATTGAAAAAAATCCACCAATCACCATCTCAGAAAGACCCAAAGATGAAAATGCACAGTAGCATTGTTGGTAAGTTCCATGTCTTCCAGGTTAAGGAGAAAATACTACAAGCAATAAGAAAAAAAGAACCATTTAAATACTGTGACTATTTAGTAAGAATAACACAGGACTTAGCAATTGCAACATTAAAAGAACCCAGAACATGAAACATAGAGAAAAGGAATGAGCTTATAATCAAGAATAATATATCCATCAAAACTAGACATAATTATAAAAAGTAAAAAATGGATATTTAATTAACTAAAGGAATTTCAACTACTCCTGGAGGAAAAAACAGAACTCAGAAGAAATTTGATCCATAAGAACAAACAAAGGCAATGAAGAAAGAATAATCATAAATAACTTAAAAGATCAAATTGTTTTATTCTTGTGTAGGAAAATGTTATCTATGGACCCTGGGAAAGGCATCATTGCCTGGATATTTTGAAGGGGCATGTATGGATGGAAGACTTTAGGTGAAAGTGGATGCAATGGAATGAGCCAAAATGAAAGTGGAATAGACCAGAAGGAGGTTGGGTGGAATGACTATCACATATAGCAGAGGAATGAATGGAGACACTGCCACATAGAAGAAGAATAGGGGATAGAAGCCTGATAGTTCTAAAAACCTTCTATCATCAGATCAGGGATAAAGAGAGAACTATATATACAATTATAAGGGTAAAAATCTTAGCACACAGAGAAACAGGAAGGAAAGGGGGAGTCAGTTAAGGGAGGGACTTGGATAGGATAAGGGAGAGATCAAGAGTCCCCCTAAGGGACTGAGGGACTAAAAGAAGGAAGAGTAGAATAACAGAAAGGAAGGCAATGGGTATAAGAAAAGGGAGGGATACCTTGAAGGGAGTACATATCAAGAATTCGTGGGGGAAGGTGAGGGAATAAGGGATAGACTCTTAGGATAAGATAAGGGATGGATTTTTAGGAAAAAAAAACCTGCATCAAGAAATAGAAGCGTATGGTTAGAGGGATAAGGAAGGAATTTTTAAAAAGGTAGATAGAATAAGAATTAAAAGGGAAGGGGGAAAAGACAAAGGAAGGATCCTTAGAAAAGGAGATCAATTTGGAATAAGGAGATTGAAGGGAGAGGGTAAGGAAAGATTTTTAAGAAGGGATTTAAATAGGAGAGGTAGTAGACAGAAGAAATTGGATATCATCTGAGGAGGGATACAGAAAAAAAAGAAGAGAAGAACAAAAAATGGGGAAAAATAGGATGTAGGGAAATATATAGCTAAAAATTATGACATTGAATTTGAGTGGGATATATTCACTCATAAAATGAAAACAGCAGAATGTATTAAAACCAAAACCTGATGATATATTATTTACAAGAAACAACTTAAAAATGAGAGACACACACAGAGTAAAAATAAAGATCCGAAGAAGAATATATCATGCTTCAGCTGATACAAAAAATAGCTGGGGAGTCAATCATGATTTCTGACAAAGTTAAAGACAATATAGATATAATCAAAAGAGAAAAATGAGAAGGTATATGTTAAAAGGTACCATAGATAACAAAGCATTATCAATATTAAACCTATATGTACAAAATGATCCAAATTTTTAAAGGAAAAATCAAATGAGTTATAAATACAAATAAATAAATAAGCAAACAAACAAACAAACAAACAAGCAAACAAATGAATAAATAAATGAAAATAATAGTAGGAGACTTTAATCTTCCCCTCTCAGAACTAGAAAAATCTAACCAAAAAAATAAAAAAAGGAATTAACAGCTTGGCACAAAAGATGCAAAATCTGACCTAAGGAATAAACTCCCTGAAAATTTAGAATGGACTAAACACAAGCCAATGATTCCATAAAACAATAGGAAATATTAATTAAAAAAATAAAAGATTTTAAAAAAAGAAGAAAATGTAAAGTATTTCACAGCAAAAATAACTGACTTGGAAAACATATTGTAATGATTAAAATTCTCTGGAGACTACATCCTAATTTTATAATTATTATTTATTAGACAACGAAAAGCAAAAAGAGGTAGATGGAGAGAGTCAGAGAAGGAGAGGGAGAGAGAAAAGGATAGAGAAGGAGAGGGAGAGAGAGAGAGAGAGGATGATCCATTTGACTGGCTAACTGTTTCAGTCACCAGCTTTGTGAGCAGGCTGAGCCAGCCTATGGCCAGACCATGTGACCTCCTGAGTCTGAGGTTGTCAGAAAAATCCTCAACTTCCTGTCCCCTCTATCAATCTATGCTCTTCATAATGTTCCTTTCCAGGACTTCCCTGATTGGAAGACTTAGATCTCAATCAAGACAAAAGGGAGTTCTTCCAGATATCAAAACCAAACATGACATTCAGAATGACTGCCTGGCATCTATTCACTCTTCCCATTTTTGTGATTAGATCTTTTAATTATTTTGCCACTCCAGAGAGTCCCTATTTACAGATAAACAAAGGTCTACACTCTAGCAGAATTAGTAAAGACAAAAGTGTAGAAAAAAGGTGGGAGGTCCTCAACCAGCCTTGGGGAGAGGCCAGCATTAATAGCAAAGATTTTTTAAGGGGATTGAAAATCATTTCACAGGAAATATCCAAATTCAACATTAATTTCCCACAATATCATGAAGGGAAAAATAAAAGACCACTGATCTTATCTAAATGTCATGGGAAACAAAAGAACCTAGACATTATATTTCAAAAAATCATGGGAATGTCATGGGAAACAAAAGAGCCTAGACATTATTTTCAAAAAATCATAAAAGAAAACTACCTAGATCTCTTAGGAAAAATTACAAACTGAAAAATAGAATCAGTCACCTCTTGAGAGAAATTCTATGATAAAAACCTCAAAGGAACATTAAAATCCAGAGCTTTAAGTTCAAAAGGAAATTCTGAAAGTAGATGAAAAGAAAAAAAATTAATTACCAAAATCTTCATTGAAAATCACACACATTTTAGCAGTCATCATTATAAAAAAGAATAGACCATAGAACAGCCTATTTCAGAAGGCAAGAATTATGGACAAGTATATACTTACCCAGCAGAACTGAATATAATTCTATATGGGGAAAATGGGTTTTTAATGAAAGAGAGGACTTCCAGACACTCCTGTTGAAAAGACTAGAGCTGTGTAGAAATTTTGATGTTCAAACACAATAGTTAAAAGAATACAAAATTATAAATATGGATAAATGATGAGAAAAAGACTAAACAATGATAAACTGCTTTTATTCTAATAAGGAGAGATGAAACATGTTTTACTGAAATATATCATCATCAGAGGTCAAAGGGGGAGTCTAATTAGACAGAAGGTCAAGAAGTTGTTCTTGATAATTATAAAAGGACAGTGGAAAGAGAGGTGAAGAGGAATTCACTAGAAAGAAGAGAGGTTTGGAAAATTTATCTCACATAATCTGAGTGTGCAACAAAATATCTTTATAAACAAGAAAGAGGACTGAGGAGCAAGAGGTTGACACTTGAACCTCACACTCAGTTGAATTGGTCAAAGGAGGGAAGAATATTCCCACAGAAAGTTGGGTGCAAATGTACGTAGCATTCAACAGGGGAATAGGGAATGGGGAGAAGGAAGAAGAGGCAATTAGAGAGAGAGAGAGTAAAATAAGAGAGGGGAAGCCAAACAAACCTGAAGATGTACAAAAATATTTATAGCTTTTTTTTGAAGTAACAATTTATAGAAAACTGGGGAGGTAGTTATAAACTGAAGAATGAACAATTTATGGTACATAAATGTGATAGGATAGCATTACACTTGAGAAAATATAAAGGGGATAACTATATTTCATGATAGAGAGAACCAGGCTCTGGAAGAGATGGGACACAGAACCAGCTGGTCTTCATTAAGAAAGAGCAGAGTACATCTATAGCATAGAGCATGGAATAATAGATGGGTGGTTAAGTCAGATAGAAGGGAAAATCTACATCAATGGCCCTAGTCACAGAACATTTTAGAGAATGAGTACCAGGTTAGGAACCGGTCATGAATGAGCTAAGAGAAAAAGAGTCGGGTTGTGGATAAGGGGAAGACTAGTTAGGGAAAGCTCCATAAATCAATTAATCCAGGTTTTGAAGTGTGTTTATATAATTGCCAAGAGTTATCTCTAGCATCAGATCAGGCACATAAAACACTTGGCATTTCTAAATTGCTCTGTCCTTGTGAACACAGGGATAGTTTTATAACTTCACTTCACTTTAGATATAGCTTTAAATATGGTTGACTGGAATGAGTTATTCAAGGACAGATCAGCTCAGGACCCAGGAGAGAGTTCAGTATTTGAGGAGATGAATGAACAGACAACTTTCCCTAATGTATTCAGAATTTTCTAGTCTCTAAAGCAGCAGTGGTTTTGGCAGGTGGTTTGAGAGAGGTCCGTCCAACATTCTCATTTCAATCAAACTTCCCCTGTTTAAGTATAGAAACTGGACTTCTGATTTCAATGGCAGGAGTGACTCCCAAAGGAGAAAAATCCCTCTACCAGTTCAGGATAGCACTTTCTCTAAAACTTAGATTTTTAGAGTGTTGTCTAGAGCATTGATATGTGAAATGACTTGCCCAGTAGAGGATGTGTCAGGGCAGGACCTGAACCCAGGTCAGCTCTCTCTCTATGTCCTGATGCCTCTCTATTGGATTTTATAGCAACAATAATAGTATATCATACTGCTGGATTCTTAATTTTTCCAAGCAGTTTTGCATTTGTTTTCTCATTTGATCCTTGCAATTCCACTCTGAAGTAGGGAAAGTACTTGTTTTTATTTCCATTTTATCAAAGAGGAAAATGAGTTTTGCCATATGACTTGGTGAAGGTCCTAAAGACAGATAGTGATAAAGCCTACAGCTAGAACTAATAAGTAAATGACCCTTATTCTGTTTTTTTTTAATTTTTAACTTAATCATCAACAAAAGCAAAAATTTACTAAGGAAAAAATAATGTATATGTACCATTGAACTATTAAAGTTTATTGAGGAGGGTATATGAAATTTCACAAGATAATAAAAAATGTTTTGTCCCCTTCTGAACTTTTTTGAGTTTATTCCTTTTGGAAAATATTTTGCTTTTGTTATTTTTTTTATGTTTCTTTTGCATTTTTGTCACTTCCAGAGTGAACAGATAAAGAAACCCATCAGGAAGGAAGGCAATGAAAGTATTTCAACCCAGAAACCAGTGGACAGAAACAATCCCATGGGCTTTCAGATGACTATTTTCAGGAAATATCATCCATTAATTTTTGTGTGATTTTCCCCAATCATGTCACTATCAGTCTATAACTACCTACCCTTTTCATTCAAGACAGAAACTCTGAGTTGGTCTTGAATTCTGTGGCAAACATGAACTGTGACTCACTCTCATTGAGATACTCCACAGCATCATTCCCCAATCTGGACACTTATTTCTCTTCTTTGGCTTTGCTTCTACTCCCATAAGGAGCATAAAATGGTCCAACTGGCCTTTAAGACAGCCCATAAAGCAGCCTGACATATTTCAGGCACTGCTGGTGCTCAGTGCCTGATATCACATATTGCAAATCTGCTGATGCCAGTCCTTTGGCCTTTCCTTGCTCCTGGCTCAAGGCCTGTGGGCTAGAAGTCACATCCTTTCCAAATTATAATCTCTTTCTTTTCAGGAAGCCAAAACTCCCTATGTTCAAAACTCCCTGATCAATAGAGGAGTTATAATTCTATTTTTTGGAAGTTAAATGAGTGAGGGGTTCATATTTTGTTTTCCCCACCCTCCGATGAAGCAACAAGATTATAAATCCCTATCATCCAATTTCTAATCAGATGTATGATTCAATGGCATAGAATTAGAGTCTAGGTTAGCCCTTCACTAGAGCTCTAAGTGATCTCAGAGAACATCAAAAACCATGTCAGTGTGTAGTTGGAGAAACTGAGACTAAAGGAGGTTATAGACTTTGGCCACATTCTACACATGACAAGATTGGAATCTGAACCTTAAGTCTTAATTTGAGGCCACATAAAAAGAAAATCCATATTTTCTCCTGAAACCCATTCAACAATTGTGTCATCCACACCCAGTAATATGCATTAATTTCTAAAATCAATTTCTCATGCTACTGTCAAATCCATTTCCCTGAGCTCCCCCCCCCCCCACCAAATAGGAAAAAATATATCACTTCTTGCTAAAGCTCCCTAAAATAATACAGTTCTTTATCTCAACATATCTGTTTTAACCCTCCTATATGCTTCTACTGTCCTGGCCCAGAGATTCCAAAGAAGAAATATACTTCCTTCTTTCTTGGTCTATCTTTTTCTGTGTCTTGCATGTTCCTTGTGCTTCCTCTTCCTCACTTGGTTACAATCTGAACCTCTGCCCAGAGCTCTCTGAATTCTTTCCCAATCAGTAAGGTGTTAGACAAATATCATGCCTCTTGGCATAGACTTCAAGATAGGATGTGCCATAAGCTTCCCTTTGCCTACTTCTCTTCCAAGCACCTTAACTTTCTGGGCTCTGTATGCATTCAACTCAATTCACATTGAAAGCTTATTATGTGGAAGACATAATAAAAGGTGAATATATACATTGATCCCTGTAATCAATAAGCTTCTGTTCCAGTTAGAGAGAGAGAATTGCCACCCATTAAAAGAGGAAAAAGTGGTTCTAGAAGTAGTAGACTTGGAAGTAAAAAGATCTGGTTTCATATCACACCCCAGACACTAATAAGCTGTGTGACCTTGGGAAAGTCACTTAATCTCTCAGGGTCTTATTTTCCTCAGCTTTAAAGTGGAACTAATAATAAATCCTACCTTAAATGGCTGCTGTGTAATAGAATGAACCTTTAAGAGGTCTGATCAAACCATGTAGAGGGCAAAATAGATAGAGCAAGAGACCTGGAGTCAAAAAAAGCCTTAGTCTAAATGGTGGAGAGGGGGTGCTCTCTTCTAGTATAGAGGATATGATGAATTTTCTGATTGGATAAATGAAATTTCTTATGAAATTTATGATCCAAGAAACAGAGTAGCCTTGGAGTCATTTATATGTAGTAACAAGTTTTATAGGTTTTAATTGGTTAGACCATAGATAGGGCAGAAGTACAAAAAAGACAGAGTTATGCTAATAAGTGTTAACTGATAAGGGGGAAATATACCCTGACTATACATAATCTGTATTGTTAAACTCTCTATTGCTTTCTTAAGACTAGATAATCAATAAAAGAGTAAACCAAGCCCTAATGTGAAACATCTACCAATTCCCAAGGTGTAAATGCTCACACTGAGAATTTAACAAGCAGATCTCATAAACTGGTGGGAGTTGGCTCTAGCACATCCCTAAGTAAAAATCATCTACTACTGATTCTCTGTGTGACATTTAGCAAATCACATGGCAGTGTGATGTAATGGAAATGATAATGGATTTGGTGTTAAAAAAAATTAGGTTAAAATCTTTACTCTGCTACTTGCTATGTGAACTTGGTCAAATCCTGTCATTTCTCAATTTACATATTTAAAAAATAAATATTAAATTAGGTCATCTCTAAAGTCTATTCTAATTTTATATCTTATCATCCTTCTTTACTTGTATGTTTTTTTTCAAAGGAGAAAATTTAGCCAAAGCTCAGAGGACCAACTAGTAACCAGGTGACCAGTTGCAATTTGGGTGGCATTTGTCTTCACTGTTTTCTTTTTTCTCCTTCCAAAACCTTTCCTATCTGTAGTGCCACCATCCCAGAATTTCTGTGCCCTACTCCACCACCTACCCAAATGCTCAAATACCCTTTGACAGTATACCATGTTATAAAGAATGGGTGCCTCCTAGGGGGATATATATGGATCTAGGTGAGGATGGAGCTGTATCTCTGTGTTCTCCCTAAGTGCTGGTGATGGAGGAACACCAACCCCAATCACCCTTGCTAGATGTTATAATCTCCCCTTCTAAATAACAGTGCCCATGAAGGACCCCGAATTGTCAGGTGGATGGGTAACCCTTTCAGGTCCCACCTACAGTTGGATCAATTATTATTATTGGGCTCTGGTTAGCCTTGGATCACATTGTTCATCTGACTGCATTTCCTCCCTCCCCAAGGGTCCTGATATAATGGCCACTCAGGAAGGTACTTATTGAATACTTTATCTATGATCTTAATAGGGAAAGAATAATCAGGATACAGATTGGGGATTGGAGATCCTGCCAATCTAATATCTATAATCTATAATCACTCAGGACTAGAGGCTATTGATTCAGTAAAGGTGGAGCTATTCTTCACAACCCCCTGGTTAAGCTTGGCCACAGCCAAACCAGAGAGACTAGTATGCTCTGTTGGTGCAGTTGTATTAATGATTTCCTCTCACCTTTCTTATTATCAGTTTGTGATGTGTTAGCCTTGACAATCTTCAGGAAGTATTCAACTCCTAACCACCCTGGTCTTCTCCGACTGCTCTTCCTCCCTTTCACCACCCAGGGACCCAGAGACCTAAAGAGCTAGGGAGATTCAGAGAGAACCAATGACCAAAGGTCAAAGACCCAAAGATCAATGGTCAAAGACCCCTCCCAGATGGCTGTTAGAGGTATTTATACCCTTAGCCCAACCAACTTTTGCCCCTGGGAACATTCTGATGTCTCCAACTGTCAATCAAAGTGAGACCAACAATTCTCATGGTTTGAATATAATACCCATAGTTAAACTTTTTGCTTTCACTTTTCTTCCAATAACAGCTTTTGAAAGTCCTTCCATTTTACCTACCATCACCACCAAATATTTTTCTTACTGACATAACCTCTTTCCTAATTTGTGGAATACCTTTAACAAGGAATTCAGTTTTTGTTCCATTCAGAAATACTTCTGAAAATTTCCTGAATGGAAATATTTGATTTTATATTCATCTGAAGAGTAAATGATTAGATTGTTTTCTCAGGGAAGTTTACTATGAGGAGTAAAGAGATCATGAGGGCAGTGGGTACCTAAAATGGGTTTATGTGTAGAGTAATTAAAGTAGTCAACCTTCATTCATGAAAATCTTTATTCAGATCCCTTATCAGGCTCTTAAGTAGTTGCAAGAACCAGCAAGTAATTTAACTTTTCCAGTCTCAGTTTCCTAAATTTGAATAGTGACTCCCAAACCTAGAAGGGCTATAAAAATGTTATAAAGATATTTATATGGTGTAATGAATAGAACATTGAGTCTAAAGACAGCAAATTCTAAGCTTAAGTGCATGGCAGTCAAATGCAATCATTGTAAAAGGGAATTCTTTGTTCTCTTTGAGTTTATACTTGTGAAAGGGAACCCTTTATTCCCTTTGTCTATTTTGAGTTAATACTTTGGTTAACAATAATTTAAATACCCCTACTTAGTATCTCACTAGATTGTGAAGACAGAATTAACTCTCCTTTGTCTACTTTTGAATTTAATCAACAAAAGTTTGAATACCCTACTTAGCACTAGGTGGAGGAGCTCCCCACCCTTTCAACTCAATCAGCCAGGAAATGAGAATCCACACCTCAGTCAGCCAGGAATCTGAGAAATTTTTTGATGAGTATTCACCTATCCAGAAGGTGAGAATTAGTTCCCACAAACACTGCCCCCTGGGCAGTGCTGGGCAATTTGAAAGCTGTGATTGGCCCTTGTGAAAAGGAGAAGAGACAAGCAGCCACTATAAAAGGCCCTGAATTTCTGGGGCTAAGAAAGTCTACTTCAAGAAGAAGGTTGGCTCAAAGAAGAAAGTCAGCCTCAGGAATCACCTTCAGCTCAAGTCATCATCTTGACCTGCCTCTTAGAATGAACTTGGGTGAGTGGATAGCTGGCTTTCCCCTCCTGTCTTCTGGAGAGAGTTTAATTCTGGCTGAAGGTCAACAATCCGGGCCGTGTCCAGCACCAGAGCAATATTTAGTTAGATAGGTTAATGTTTTCTCTACCCTTTTGTATTTCTTTGCTTTAGCTCATTCCACCTCTTTTGTAAATAAAAGCTATTAAAGTCATTTTGACTTTAAGCAATAATACCTTGCATCTACAACCACCATTATTATTTATAATCTTCATATATTTTGTAAAACCATTAAAATTTAAATCTTACAGCATAGGCTTGATGCCCTCTAATATCCGTTCCATTCTGAATTTATAATTTCATTAGCTATTATTATTGTAGGAGATGTGATTGTGTTGGGATAGGGATGGGAATGTGTGAACTTCAGCAAGGATTCCTAATTCTTGAAGCAGACTTGGGAAATATGAGACCTTTAAATAATGATGTTTTCTACAAAACTCATATCTTAGTAGCAAACAGGAAATTATAGTTCATCCATTTTTGAAGGAAGGTAAATAAGTTCCTTCTTGTATAGTATGATAAAGCCATTAAAGGTCCAGAATTGGTCATTGTCTACTAGTCAGTGATATTTTTAAAATTTTTATTTTTTAAAAATATTTTCCATGTTTACATTATTCATTTTCTTTCCTTTACTCTTCCCTCCTCCCTCCCAGAGCTGACAATCAATTTCACTGAGTTATACAAATGTTATAACTTGATACAGATTTCCATATTATTCATTTTTGCAATATAGTAATCTTTTGAAAGCAAAACCCCAAATCATGTACCCAAATAAACAAATGATAAATCATATGTTTTCCTTCCGCTTTTCTATTCCCACAGTTCTTTCTCTCTTTGTGGATAGCATTCTTTCTCATAAGTCCCTTGAGATTGTCCTGGATCATTGAGTTGTTACTAGCAGTAAAATTCACTACACTGGATCATTCCACAATTTTTCACTTTCTGTGTGTAAACTTCTCTTGGTTCTGCTCATTTCACTTTACATCATTTTATGAAGGTTCTTCCAGTTCATATAGAAATCCACCAATTCATCGTTGCTTACAGCATAATAGTATTCCATCACCATCACATACCAAAATTTGCTCAAGCGTTCCCCAATTGAAGTACACTGCTTCATTTTCTAATTTTTGGCACCACAAAAAGTGCAGCTATGAATATTTTTGTACAACCATTTTTTAAATTATCTCCTTGAGATACAAACCTAATAGTAGTATTGCTGGATCAAAGGGCATGCATTCTTTTAATGTCTTTAGGGCATAGTTTCAAATTGTCCTCCAGAATGGTTGGATCAATTTACAACTCCACCAGCAGTGTATTAGTGTTCTGACTTTACCACAACCCCTCCAATATTTATTAATTTTCCTTTATTATCATATTGACCAATCTACTAGGTGTGAGGTGGTACCTCAGAGTTGTTTGGATTTGCATTTCTCTAATCAGGAGAGATTTAGAACATTTTTCATGTGATTATCGATAGCCTTAAGGTAAAAATTAGGGTTAACATATTTTATCTGGGTTTAGAAGGGGGAATAGGAAACAGGAATGTACAATAGGTTGGGACCTAACAAGGTGGGGAAATACAGTTCAATGAATGGTTTGGGCAGCTGACAGGAGTGACAGTTGGGTCTTAACTGCCACACTGATCCACCTAGCCAGGGAGTCTGTGAAACTAACAAGTGAGTATGCTGACAAAAGGTTTTATAAATAGGGTTTTAATAATAATTGAGGGTCAGGGATAATAGGAAGAGGTCACACTGAATCAAATCACTAAAGACCACACAGGGGCTGGGAGAATGGGTTAATGTCTACACTGCACTAATCAGACTATTACAGACTAGAAGGAAAATGAGTCTCTTACAGTCATGTCCACTTCAACTCCTCTTGATGGCACAGGAAAAGGGTCCACAGGAAGGTAAATCCAAGAAATGCTAACCAAGGAGCTTGTCTGAGACGGGGATGTCCACCACCCCAGCTAGATCTTCTTGCTCATTTGATCTTCTCTGGCAGGTCTTCCTTCTCGGTGGTAACTCCACACTCCTTGGGCTCCTCACTGGACAGGTAAAGGCATCCACACCCTCTCCCTTTCTCAGCTTGACCAGAGTCCTCAAGGGCAAACAGTTTTCTTCCCTTTGTTCCATTTACAATGTCATTGGCCAACAGTAAAGGTTTTTCCTCTAGCCTGCTTGCAAAATCTGCTGCAGTCTATTTACCTATTATAATAGTTTTGATTTCTTCATCTGAAAACTGTCTATGCATTTTCCTTGATCATATGTCAATTGGAAAATGGCTTTATTTCTTGTACGATTCTTTTAGTTCCTTATAAATTTGAGAAATTAAACCTTTGTCAGAGATTTCTATTCTAATTTTTCCCCCAGTTTGTTGCTTCCCTTCTAATTTTGGTTGCATTGGTCTTGTTTGTACAAAGCCTTTTTAATTTGATATAACTGAAATCTTTCATTTTATATTTTGTAATGTTCCCTATCTCTTTGCTTGGTCTTAAATTCTTTCCTTTCCTATAGATCTGACAGGTATACTATTCTATACTCACCTAATTTACTTAAAATTTCCCTCTTTATTTTTAAGTCATTTACCCATATTGAATTTATCTTAGTATAAGGTGTGAGATATTGATCTAAACATTTTTTTTTTATCCTGGGACTCCATTCTAGGAGCATAGGGCCACAACCAGTAGGCAATGGATCGCTCAGGGTCACCCAGCTGGGAAGTGTCTGAGTCCGGATTTGAACCTAGGACCTTTTGTCTCTAGGCCTGGCTCTCAATCCACTGAGCTAGCCCAGCTGCTCCTACTTTAGGTTGCAGTTTCTTTAGTTTTTTTTTTTTTACAGGGTGGGGTTGCTAGCCCCACGCCCAACCCTCCTCCTTTTTCATCTGGCTATCTAAACATAATTTTCCCATATTGTTTTCTAATTTTCCCAGAAGCTTTTGTCAAATAGTGGGTTCTTGTCCCAAAAGTCGGGATTTTTGAGTTTATCAAATACTAGTTGCTGAGGTCATTTACCCCTAGTCTATTCCATTGATCCACCCTTCTATCTCTTAGCCAGTACCATATTGTTTTTTGTTTTTTGTTTTTTTGTTTTTTTTTTTTTAACCCTTGTACTTCAGTGTATTGTCTCATAGGTGGAAGATTGGTAAGGGTGGGCAATGGGGGTCAAGTTACTTGCCCAGGGTCACACAGCTGGGAAGTGGCTGAGGCCGGGTTTGAACCTAGGACCTCCTGTCTCTAGGCCTGACTCTCACTCCACTGAGCTACCCAGCTGCCCCCCCGTACCATATTGTTTTGATGATCATTGTTTTATAGTACAGTTTAAGATTGGTACTGCTAGGCCTCCATCCTTCACATTTTTTCATTAGTTCCCTTGATATTCTTGACCTTTTTTTTGATTAACTTTGTTATATTTTTTTCTAATTCCATAAAAATGTTTTTTGATAGTTTAATAGGTACAGCACTGAATAAGTACATTAATTTAGGTAGGATTGTCATTTTTATTATATTAGTTCATACTAGCCATAAGCAATTAATGTTTTCCCAATTGTTTAGATCTAGTTTTATTTGTGTGAAAAGTGTTTTGAAGTTGTATTCATATAATTCCTGTGTTTGTCTTGGCAGATAGATTCCTAAACATTTTATATTGTCTAAGGTGATTTTAAATGGAGTTTCTCTTTCTACTCTTACTGCTATTTTGTTGGAAATATATATATATATATATACATATATATATATATATAAATGCTTATTTACATAGTTTTATTTCATACCCTGCAACTTTGCTAAAGTTATTAATTATTTCTCTAAGCATTTTAGTTGATTTTCTATGATTCTTTAAGTATACCATCATATCATCTGAAAAGAGTGAGATTTTAGTTTCCTCATTGACTACTTTGATGCCTTCGATTCCTTTTTCTTCTCTAATTCCTACCTATAGCATTTCTAGTGCAATATTAAATAACAGAGGTGATAATGACCATCCCTGATCCACCACCCCCCATCTTACTGGGAAGGTTTTTTATTTATCCCCATTGCAGACAATACTTGCTGATGGTTTTAAATAAATATTACTTATTATTTTGATGAAAGGCCCTTTTATTCCTGTACTTTCTAGTGTTTTCAATAGGAATGGGTGTTGTATTTTGTCAAAGGCTTTTTCTGTATCTATTGAGCTAATCATGTGATTTCTATTACTTTAGTATTTGATATGGTAAATTATGTGGATGTTTTTCCTAAAATTGAACCAGCCTTGCATTCCTGTATAATTCTCACCTTGTCATAATGAATGATCCTTGTGATAACTTGCTGTAGTTTTTAAACTAGTATTTTACTTAATATTTTTGCATCTGTGTTCATAAAGGATATTGGTTTTCCTTCTCTGTTTTTGGTCTTACTGTTTTGTGAATCAGGACCATATCTGTGTCACAAAAAAAAAAAAAAAGATTTGGCAAGACTTCTTCTTTGCTTATTTTGTCAAATAGTTTTTATAGTATTTGGAGTGTTAGTTATTCTTTAAATGTTTGATAGAATTCAATTGTGGTCCTTGGAATTTTTCCTTAGGAAGTTCCTTGATGGCTTGTTCAATTTCTTTTTCTCAAATGGGATTATTTAAGTATTCTATTTCCTCTTTTGTTAATCTAGGCAATTTACATTTTTGTAAATATTGGTCCATTTTGACTTGATTGACATATTCATTGTCATGTAATTGGGTGAAATAGCTCTTAATAATTGCCTTAATTTTCTCTTCATTAGAGGTGAGGTCCCCTTGTCATTCATGATACTGTCAATTTCATTCTCTTCTTTCTTTTTTTAAAATTAGGTTAACTAGTACTTCATCTATTTTATTTGTTTTTTTTCCAAAGGACCAGCTCCTACTCTTATTTATTAGTTCAATAGTTCTTTGACTTTTACTTTTATTAATTTCTCCTTTGATTTTTAAGATTTTCAATTTGGCCTTTATATGAGGGTTTTCAATTTGTTCTTTTTCTAGTTTTATTTTTAGTTACATGCCCAAATAATTGATATCTTCTTTCCCTTTTTCGTTAAAATAGGCACTCAGGGATATAATTTTCCCCTGAGTACTGCCCTGGCTGCATCCAGTAAATTTTGATATATTGTCTCTTTATTGTCATTCTCTTCAAGAAATCAATAATTGTTTCTATGATTTGTTCCTTAACCCACCGGTTTTGGAGTATTAGATTATTTAATTTCCAATTAATTTTTAACTTGATTTTCCATGAACCCTTACTAATTATAATTTTTATTGCATTATGATCTGGAAAAGTTGCATTTATTACTTCTGCTTTTCTACATTTGTTTGTGATGTTTTGTGCCCTAGTACACGGTCAATCTGTATATTTACCCTGTGTTGCTGAAAAGAAGGTATATTCCTTTTTAATCCCTATTCAGTTTTCTCCAGATATCTATTAACTCTAATTTTTCTAAAATTTCATTCACTTCTCTTATTTCTTTCTTATTAATTTTTGGCTCAATTTATCCAGATCTGATAGGGGAAGGTGAGGTCTCCCACTAGTATAGTTTTATCATCTATTTCCTCATTAAACTCCAATAGTTTCTCCTTTAAAAATATGGATGCTATACCTTTTGTTGCATATATGTTGAGTACTGATATTTCTTCATTGTGTATATTGGCTTTCATCAGTATGTAATTACCTTCCTTATCTCTTTTACTCAGATCTTTTTTTTGCTTCAGCTTTGTCAGAGATCATGATTGCTACTCTTCTTTTTCTCAGTTGATGCTCAATAAATTCTGCTCCAGCCCCTTACCCTTACCCTGTCTGTCTACCTGCTTAATGTATGTTTCTTGTAAACAACATATGGTTGGATATTGTTTTTTAATCTGCTCTGCTATTTGCATTTCTCCTAGTACAATCCTCTTTTTTCCCTATTTTTTTTACATATCGTTCTAAACAGCTTAATACCACACCCTTTGCCTATGTGTATTTCTTCTATCTACTATGATAATGAAAACAATTTTTAAGAGTTACAGATATAAATTTTCCATATAGGAGTATAATCAGCTTAACCTTATTGAAGTCCTATATTTTTTCTCTTTCTTATTTACCTTTTTATGGTTCCCTTGTATTGTATTTGGACATCAAATTTTCTTTATAATTTTGGTATTTTCTTCAGGAATGCTTGGAAATTTTCTATTTTATTAAATGCCCATACTTCTCCCTAAAAGTATATAGTAAGTTTTGATGGGTAGGTGATTCTTGGTTGTAGACCCAGTTCTCTTGCCTTACAGAATATCATATTCCAAGTCTTACAGTCCTTTAGTATGGAGGCTGCCAGATCCTCTTTAATACTGACTGGGGCTCCATGATAACTGAATTGCTTCTTTCTGGCGACTTGCAGTATTTTCTTCTTGGCCTGGAATCTCTTGAACTTGGCTATAACATTCCTTTGAGTTGTCATTTGGGGATTTAGTGCATGGAATATATGAATTCTTTCCATGTCTTTTTTTGCCCTCTTATTCAAGAATATCAGTGCAGTTTTCTTGGATAATTTTCTTGGATAATATGATGTCTAGCCTTTTTTTTTTTTGGTGGGGGTGGGGGGTGTCATGGCTTTCACCAATAATTCTCAAATTATCTCTCCTGGATCTATTTTCCAGGTCAGTTTTTTTTAATTTCATGTTCTGTTCAATTTTTCATTCTTTTGATTTTGTTTCATTATTTCTTGATTTCTTATGAAATCATTAGCTTCTACTTGCCCAATTCTAGTCTCTAAAGACTGATATTCATTCATGATCTTTTGGTTCTCCTTTTTGATTTGGTCTAGTCTGCTTTTTATGGCACTTTTTATTATTGGACTTCTTTGCCTGTTTTTCCAGCAGGTCAATTCTAGTTTTTCATCTGCTTATTGCTTTATTTGATTTCTGTGTATTTCTTTTGATTTGGAAAATTTTGCCTTTTACACTGTTTTTCTTTTTGTATTTCTTTCATTCCTCTTTCCTACTTTTCTTCCCATTTTTCTTTTTGGTTCTCTTAGTTCTTGAACTCCTTTTTTAGTTCCTCCACAGCTTGCACCCAGTTTCCATTTTTTTTGGAGAGTTTCCATGTGTTTGCTTGTTTATTACTCCCTCCTGTTGATTCTGGCTTTTGCTCTTTTTCTCCAGAGAAATTTTCCAGGATCAAGAGCTTTTTTTGTTGTTCTTTACTCATTTTCCTGCTGGAGGACTGGGTGACCTGCACATTACTGGTCATTTCTATCTTAGCTTCTGTCTTGCAGGGCTTTGCCTTGGGACTATCTTCTCTTCCCTGTCAAAGACTTGAGTGAATCCAGTATGATAGAGCTCTGACCTTCACTTCTAGAGTCTGGAATTTCCAGGGGGTAGGTCTGCAGTGTTTGGGGGTTTCTTTGGAGGTGTAGCAGCTTCTCTCCACTGCTGCAGCTGCTGCTGCCACTGTTGCCACTATTGTTGCCACTGCTGCTGCTGTTACTACTGCCATGTGCTGCCACATGAGGTCAGTGCTCTGGAACTCTGAACCTCATCTCCAGGGCCCAAGATTTCCAGGGATAGGTCTGTGGTGTAACATGCTTTGCAGTGTTTTGACCTAATGTTATCTATCCTGCCCTTGCTGCTACTGCCACCACTGAGCTGCTGCTTCTGCTGCCAGAATAGGTGCTATTAATCTTCAAATCTCACTGCCAGGGCCTAAAGCCTCCAAGGGTAGGGACTTCTTCTTTAGTGCATCTAATCCCCTAGAATTTGGAGATTGATCTAGTCCTGTTTCTGCCTCTGGTGTGGTAGGCAGGGGCAGGGGGAAAGGATGGTTAGCCTGTCCTTCTCCTTGTGCAATTTCCCCCCCTTATAACATGGAAATCTCTTCTCACTGCCTAACTTTCACACTGTGTCCAATGGAAGAGCCCCTTTACTAATCCTGTTTTGACTTCTGTTCTTTTGAGGTGCTTTGTAATGATTGGTTTGAAAGTAAATTCAGAGCAGCTTTAGAATTTCCCAGCTACTACACCATCATCTTGATTCCTCTCCTGGTCAGTGACATTTAAGAGTCATCAGTGGACACTTGACTGACCCCAGAGAACTTTCAATTCCTTTCCTCTTTTATGACCTGCTCTGTTCCTTGATTGGTTAAGATTTCAAACATTACCCATTGTCAGAAGATGGAAATCTTACAGTGATATACAATGATGATAGTAATGATGATGATGATAATTTCTATTTTATATTTCTAAATGCCTATTTTTTCTCCTCTACTTTTGTGATGTAACTTTTCATATTTAAGTGACATTTGGAACTTTACATGCTGAATGTGAAATTTTGCTTATCTGGAGTCATTTTATACCAAACTTCTATTCAGTTTTCCTAGAAGTTCTTGTCAAAGAGGAACTTCTTCCATGGAAATTTATGCTTTTAAGTTTCTCAAACACTCGACAGTCACCAAATTGCTTTGTTTCAGAGTCTTTCTCATTTTGTTTATTCAATGATATATGCATAATATATACACATACATACATGTATGTATACATGTGTACATATATGCATGTATGTGTAAACATATATTTTTCAAACTAGACCAAAGAGTTTGATAATTGATGTTGGATTTCTGATTGAATAATGATGTTCCTGATAACTAGACTTACATCTAAATATTTTGTATTTACCCTTAGATACAAAAGAGACTGGAGCCACTAATAACTGAATTATCTCCCTTAGAATAATTTTTTTAAATAATGTCTGATCTATCTGTTATGAGACATATGTATGAGAGGAATGGAGAAGACAGAAAGGTCATTTATAAGAGTAAAGAAAGTCCTAGAAGGGACATTTTTATAGGAGGGATTATTCAAGTTTACCCCTTGAAAAAATCATAAGAGTTATTAAAAATAATCTCTAGCACTACCAGTCTGCTCTGTTTCCTTTTCCTTCTTTATCTGTGCCTCCTTTTCCCTTTCTCTCCATAATGTTAGAATCATTACAGGGCAGGAAGAATAAACTCATATACACTTAAGTGTTGGGCACCTGTTATAGCAACTCTGTTTTTCCCCTCTCCAGAGATATGGGCATCTACAAAAGAGGAGTCTGGAGAGTACAGGGATTAATCAATATGAATAAAATTGAAATGAAAGAATTGAAGGAATGACTATCACCTCAATATCAGATCTTCAAGTTTTGAATTATAGATCTAGATGCCAAATCCTATTGCCATTGACCTTGTTCAATCATAGAAATAGTTTGCTGGTATTTTCTAGAAGGAAAGGAAAAACATGCTACTAGTGATATCCCCTCTCAACTTCCATCCATAATCTTAGATTTTACTCTTGTCATCTCCCCCTGAGGTTTCTAAGTAAAGTAAAGCATGAAGATAATTCAATTGATAGAATATTTTATCTGGAAACAGGAAAACCTGAATTCTGATCTAGCCTCAGAGACTATATGATTTTGGACAAGTCAAATAATCCATTTGTTTGTTTCATAAACTGTATAAACAGAGATAATAGTAACACCTACCTAGAAGGACTGCTGTAAGGATGAAGTGAGATAATTTTTAAAGCAGTTAGCACAAAGTCTTATGTATAGCAAGCACTAAATACATAATTATTGCTTTCCTTTAGAGTCCTAGGCAGCAAGTTAGATCATCAGTAGAGATAAAATAAACTTTATGCCATGAAGATCTGAGTTTGAATTCTGCCTTCAATATTTACTATTTGCATGCCTGACCCTAGACAAGTAGCACAATTTCTCTGGGCTTCTGTTATCTGTAAAATGAATGAGTTTTATTCAGTGACCCATATGATACTTTCTAACTTGAAAATCTATAGTTCTGTGACTATATCAGCTTTTTTTCTTTGTCTTTGGGGTGTTGATCTCTCTATGCTAGCTAGCCAAATTCCAACCCAAGTTGCTGAGTTCTAATGACCCAACAGCTGCTGCTTAGAGATGGAAAACATATGGCTTGGTGAGAAGCCTGGCTCTGGCCCCACCCTGCAGTATAGAAGGCTGTAGATTGTTAGCTTTGCCTGGGAGGCACAAGGCTTTGGCTAAGGGAAAATCTGAGATTAGGCATTTGGCCCAGCATAAAAGTGAGTGTGTGTGTGTGTTTGAAAGGAGCAGGGGGAAAGATTGGATCCATTCAAAAATATTGTCATGGTGCCTCATTATTTGTAGACATAGCTATTTCCTCCAAAGGAAGTACTGATAACATTCCAGTTTCTATGTATTACTAATCCTAACCAAGACCAAGAAAGCATATTTAATTTAATTTTTTCACCAGTTTTAACAACTATTTCCCCTGTTTATTCAGTCTCCAGAGAATTGGTGTCTGCACAAGAATTCTAATTATGAAATGCGAGAGAAACCACATCCCAAGGCTAACTGAGGACACTTTTATAATTAATCATGATGAGGGCTAATTAATTAGTGGCCTTTCTAGATGTGTGGTTTTATGGTCAGATTGAATATATAGACCCAATGCACCCAGGGCAAGACAATCTAAGTTCAGACAGAATAATCACTTACATGAAGTGGAGTAATATGAAAGTGGCCAAAATTATATAGTCTGCTCCTTTATGTTATCCTCATCCTCACCATAATTATGAAAGAACTCAAGACTCAGTAAGAAAATATGTTTTTAAACTTGATCCCTTGTTACCTGTGCTACTTTGGATATAAGTAGCTTAAACCTAAGTGGGCTTACATATGAAATGAAAACATCAGGGCCTATTCCTGGAACTAAAAGGAGCTTCATAGAAGAATTGGGTGAGCTTCACAAAGCATGCTGAAAGCAATTAGTCTTTTATAGGACATGTTTAAAAGCAGATCTAAAAAGGAAGGCCATGAGTTTTAACCAGAGACACATAAGGTGGTAAAAAGCAGAAACAGTAAAAGAAGTTTATAAGGATTCTATAAAGGATCTCTTGCACTGAAACTAACATCAGTGCCATCATACTAGAGGAGTCCCTCAGTATAGAAGCTGAGATTGCCAACTCCAAACTAAAATATCTCACGAAGATATTTTACTAGGGACTAAAACTGTGGCACTTAGAATAAGGAAGACTTGAATTCAAATTCTTACACAGATACATACTACCTAGGTGAATCTGGGCTAGAAGTCACTTTTCCTCTTGGCTTTAGTTTCTTTATTTATAAAATGTTGGCCTTAATTGACTCTGTCTCTTCTAATGACTTCCAAAGTAGTACTAAGAAGGGGAAGTAAAAGTAAAGAACCAGCAATATGACCAATATGGTCTTAAGGTAAGAATAAAAAGAAGGGAATTCATCATGATCCAATATTCTTGGACAGTTCAGGCAGTCCTAGAGTCAGAGCAGCTGTCTCAGCTCCGGGATTATGCTTTCTAGAAAGGTGAAAGATCCAATTAAGATGATGTAAAAGAGAATTCTTTGTTCCCTTTGAGTTTACACTTATGAAAGGTAATCTTCTATTATTCCCTTTGTCAATTTTTAGTTAACACTTTGGTTAACAATAAATTAAGTACCCCTGCTTATTACCTCACTAGACTGAAGACAAGATTAACTCTCCTTTGTCTACTTTTAAATTTAATCAACAAAAGATTGAACACCCTACTTATTGCTAGGTGAGAAGCTTGCAAGGTCCTTAGAAAATTCACACCCATAGCTGTGAAACTTTTTTGATGGGAACTTAACCTTCAGAAGGTGAGAAGTTGATCCCACAGATTCTGCCCCCTGGGCAGTGCTAGACAATTTGGAAACTGTGTTTAGCCCCTATGAAGAGGTATCCGGATCCAGCCGGATACAACCGCGAGAGACCCGTGAGTCAGCCACCTGGAAGAACCATAGGGGGAGAGAAGGGAGACCGAGGCGCAATAAAGACAAATCAGTCTTAATTGTGACAAGGCTCGTTTATTGTGTGTAGGGAGTGGGTTTATATGCTTCTAGGGCTGGGGTAAGGAATTTTCCAATGGTTTCAGGCCATTGGTCTCGCCACGCCTATCCCGGATGAAGCTGGATAAGTTTCTATTCCTAACATAAGTTTCGTTTCTTGGGAAACCCTTCACTAAGTTTTGTTTCTATGGTCTCTATGGTTTTTAGGTTTCGATCCTTGGTCTCTGACAATTCCCCCTTTCTTTTCTTTTAAAGAGGCGATTTTGCCAGGACCGCAGCGACGGCCCCTGTCTTAGGCTACACAGGGGGAGTTACTTGGCCATCAAGGGTCAAGGACCTGTGCTAATCCCGTCATTGGGTTACCGCCCTGCCGGTGAAACGGAGAAGGTCACTGTCAGGCAAGGTGTGTGGCCGTTCAGTGTCTGTTATTTCTATGTGATGGTATTGGACCATAGGGTACTTAGTGAGGGCTGAGTCAATTTTCATTTTAATAAATCCGGTCAGGCGTTGGAAAGCCCAAGGGCCAAAGGTAAGGACTAAAAGGAAGATAAAAAGGGGAGCTAAAACGGTGGGGATCAGGGTGGAAAGCCAGGGGGAACCTTTTAGGAGATTGTTAAACCATCCTTCCCGAGCCTCAGCCTCCCTTTTTCTTAGGGCAAGGCGTTCTCGTAATTTTGCCATAGATTCCCTTACAATGCCAGTGTGGTCTGCGTAAAAGCAACATTCTTCTTTCAGGGCTGCGCATAGTCCGCCCTCTTTCAAAAAAAGGAGGTCGAGACCACGCCTATTCTGCAGAACCACTTCTGAAAGAGAAGTGAGGGACTGTTCCAAGGCAGTGACAGACTTCTCCAATGCATCTAAATCAGATGTCATAGCCATATGGAGAGCGGCCAGATATTGGGCCTTTAGGAGGGCGGTGGTGCCGGTGCCAATGCCCGCGGCGAGACCACCAACTCCTAGGAGGATAGCTAGAGTAACAAAGGGCTCTCTACGCATTCTAGGGGACGGGGAGAGAAGTGACAGGGCAATGTCATCCGCGTGGTAAGAAATGCGGGGCCATAATTGAACAAGGATACAGAATTCAGAAGAGGTATCAAAAACCAGGAGGGCGATACATGGGGTGAGTCCAGTGTTGCAGGCCCAAAAAGTATTGTTCGGGGCCTCGAGAAAATGTGCGGAGGGTGAAAGAGGGAGGGTAGAGTAAGGCGATGGGAGGATGTGATGCAGCGGAAGGATGGCCTAGAAGTGTGTTGGGGTTCAGCGAGATAGCCAAGGCAAAAGGAGCTGTCAGGGCCATCTCCCGTGATTCCTGAAAGAAAGCAGAGAGAAGGTTCTCAGGGACAGGCCCTGGAAAGGAGGGGTTAAGGAGGAGGGCAAGGGGGAGGCGAAGAGCCGGGGGCCTCGATCGTCTTAATCATTCGAGACGGGACCCAGCAGGCGTTGTTTTCAGTAGAATCAAAAACACAAGCGGAGCCTTTACCCCAAGTGAGGACGGGGTCGGGACCGTGCCAACGCCCAGTTAGGGGGTCACGCCAAAGGACTTTTGCCAGATTGGATGTGGAATGTGGATGCCAGTGGCGATCAGCAGCGGAACGTCCTTCCGCATCCAGTGTGAGGAAGTTAAGAACCAAAAGGGCATGTGCAAGAAGCAGAGTCTGATTGCCACACAATGGGTAAAGGATCTCTTGGGACTTGAGTTTAAAAAGGGTGTTCTTAAGGGTTTGATTTGCTCGTTCAACAATGCCTTGTCCTTGTGGGTTATAAGGGATGCCCGTAACATGTTTTATGCCTAACTGAGAACAGAATTGTTTGAAGGCCTGGCTGGTATAGCCGGGGCCATTATCTGTTTTGAGGGAGAGGGGCTTTCCCATCATGGACATGGCAAGGAACATATGCTTGATAACATGCCTGGTGGCTTCGCCAGATTGCGCAGATGCAAAAAGAAAACCGCTAAACGTGTCGATGGAAACCTGGATATACTAAAGTTTAGCGAAAGAAGGGACGTGGGTGACGTCTATTTGCCATAGGTGGCCGGGGAGAAGGCCACGGGGGTTAATCCCTAGATGGGGTTCAGGCAAAAGAGTAACACAAGAAAATTTAGTACAAGAGAAACTGATATTAAACCTTAACATTTGGGTATCTTTGCCAACATACTTCATCCCCAGAAATCATTCTTGGATAAGAATTGATCCTTCTAGGAAGTTTGATTCCTAAGTTGTTTGCAGAGTTGACAAGTGATGTTTCTGTTACAAAATATCCTTTTGCAGAGCTCACATTAATAGGACATCTATAAATACTTGAATTATTATTTTACAAATAAATTTCTTTATCTCCCAGATTCTGGAGGAAATCCAGAAAGTTTCGGGTTATATTTCCAAGCTCAAGATCTAATACTTCAATTGTGGTAAACTAAAGCTGCAAGCTACAAGTCATCTATCACTAACTTCATCTACTTCTCAAAGCATGTTCCCTAACAATTTGATAATTTCCAATTATCTACCTAATAGGTTGTTTGGGGAAATGGAAACTTTAATTGTATAATTTGCCTTATGTGCTGATTATGGGACTTGTCACAAAAAACAAACAGGGAAAACATTTCCTCATATCCCTACAAGACCGATCACTCAGTTATTCTTACATATTTTGGTAATAATTAACATCTCACACTTAAGTCACAAAACCTGAATTAAGGAACAGGAGTGCTGGATTGAGTAGCTTCATAGTAAATATAAAACAGGGCTGTATTATCTCCTGAAACAGATTTTAGTTTGAACTCCATAACTTACAAATAACTTTAAATCCTTTAGCAATCTTTCAGTATATAAACAAAATGAATTTCAAAGCATTTACTCTTATTCCTTTCAAACTTCTCTTTAAAACAGAATGTAATAGAATCTCCAGTTTAGTTTCCTTTTACTTCAAAACATTGCTACATAGCTGATCAAATACCATCAAGATTATTCTGATTCATCATTTTTTGGGTCTATTTTGCACTAGAATTCACACCTATTATTTATTTATCCATTAGAAACTCCATCTTTTGAAAATTACCAAATTCTTAGAACCTGTATTATTAAAACCCATGCATAGATTAACCACTTTAAATACTTCTTGTGTATCATGATTACGTGCTGCTAGTTCTGATAGCACATACATTAAAAGAACATCTCATTTGAAATATCCCAAGTTAAATTCTGGAATAAGTTCTCTAACATTACAACTCTTTTTTCTGTTACCACAATAAATAAATTACATTGTACCATATCAAAAAACATTAGCAATCCTCAACCCTTAAAATCAATTCTTACATGAAAAATACTTCTAATTGTGGAGTAAAATCTCCCTTTTGTCTTAAGGCTTAATTTTAAGTTGTCACAACATATGTTATTTGCTTTATAAATTTCCAAACCATATTACCTTTGTATTAACTGTCTTTTATTCTCTATAATATCTGCAGTTTCCCTTTTTATTTTAAATTTATGCTCCAATTGTGGTGAATTAGGGAAACTTGAATTTTTGCACAATCATTATTGATGTTATAAAGTTGCATTAGCTTCTTGTTCATTTTTTCACTTTACAGAGCTAAGCTGGCAAGTCACACTTGATTGGTCACTGTACCTCTCTGAGCCTGTTCACATGAAGCTATTCTACATGTTTATTCTTACCCATAATAATATTTTTTTCTTTAAACAAATTGCATGTTATTCCTTAGATCATGAATTTCTTCTAATACATTGCACAAGCTTTTAAAATAATTTTATATCCTAATAAATTACAATGCTGTCCAAATTTTTTATATTCATAATATACTAGATTCCTAATGCAAAAATATTATTTTTGAATTACCAAAATTTGAAACCCTAATGTTAATTATATTTTTACCTATTACTTAATATGATGGTACAGATCTTAGAGTAACAATTTTACATGTTCATATGTTTTCCCTAAATTCAGTTCGATAAGCATTTCTGGTAAGTCTGATCATTCCCACACTGCAAATCCTAATAGATAGCTTTTCAATATAAGTTTTGTGCATTCTTAAATTTAACAGAAATTCCATTTTTAACTAGTAGTCAATGAATTTACACAATACCATCAGTACCTATTTAGTTCCTTAGCAAATATATACTCTAATGGGTAGAGAAAGGTCCATGAGTTTGGGGGAGAATGGGCGACGATTTTTAGCTTCTCATAGCTACTTCCTGCTGAACTGGGGCGGCGTGAATGATTCGCTCTCAACAAATAATTTTCTCATGGACCAGTCTCTGTCTAAAGGGATCTAATTTTGAAATGTAAGCCAATTGCATTGTTCTAATAATCTTTAAGTTAAATTTTTCACTAACATCAGTTTGATTAATGTTAGGTTGAACTCATGGTTGTTTAAAGAAGCTTTTTCACTCTTGGTTAAGCACTGAGCAAGACTGATGGTTTTTATTTATTTATTGCTAGCTAGGAAAGTTAAGTTGCACTTCTATACTTCTGTACACAACTAAGAATCATTGCTTTCTCTCTCAATAAGTTTTTCTTAGATTGCATTTTAGAATCTTTTGTAATTTTCATTAGATATATGTCTCAGTACTTAACCTGTTGATAGAATTTGGTGATGGGATCAAATTTGTCCCTTTTTCTGTCTTTTGATTTCCATGTTCCCTTTCTCATGGCCAGTGAGAAATGGAAGGGGAAATGTGTGACAGATTAGTTTGTTTAACTCTTGCCTTAATAAGAGCAGAGAATAAGATTTCTTTTAACCAATTAAATTATCTTAGAGTTAAAGACATTCAGAAATTACAATGTTATTTTCTGAATTTCTCTAACACCTCCGTCTGTCTTCCCCATTCCTCCGGAATGAATGAAGAAGAGAGAGAGATTTATTTTTCCCAACCTGTAACCCTCCCATTGTGATCACAGACAAACAACATGTAACACACAGACTGATCATGGACACATTTCCCGGGCATATCACACACACTCTGACAAATATAAAACATAAATTATATAAGCTAGATTTTTCTTTTCATCCTGGCAAAAGATCAATTGTTACAATTCATATCTCCATGACTAAAGAATTCTGTGAAAAAGAATGAGTCAGAAAAGGGTTAATTCTTAAGAAGGAGCTGGCTGACATATGATAAATTTTGTTTCTTAATTACCTTTCTTCATGCTTCAATAAGTATCCTAAAATAAATACACTTTTGCTTCTTCACTTTTCTGTGAAGTGGGACTCTGATACCTGCCTGAATAATTCCAGGTATGCCACATTGCTGGAAAGATTGATATAGCTAAGTGAAAATTGTTAAAACTTTTTACATTGTCTGTGGCCATCACCAATTGGACTCCTTTCAAGGGAGAAAGAAAAAAACTATAACAAAACTGGTTTTTCTAGCTGAAGCAAAGTAGCCAGCCGCTTCTAAAAAGGGGGGCAGAGAGGAAAATTTCTGGTCACTTTTAAATTTGCCGTTTAGTCCTAGAGAAAAATACGCTTTTCCTGGTGTCCTTCTAAGAAGGGCCCAGTGCCCTAATGCTTAATTTTGAGTAGGGGTGGGAGCTTGCTCAGGGCTCCATCCCCTTTTCCCCGAAGTCCTCTCAAAAGGATCCGGTGGTCTTAAACAAATTTTTCTTTTTTACCCTAATGCTTCTCTCCCTGAGGCTATTTTTAAATTCCTTAACAAATAGGGCTTCCTTTGAGAGTGTTTTCCCCATTTTTCATTCACGCTGTCGTAACAATCACTTCCCCACGTTCTCGCCAATCTCCTCGCGGAGGTATGGAAACGGATAAACAGATCAAGGGAACGATCAGAGTACCGAAACCTTTGTCATACCAGTCACACACACACTCATTCTGGGGTATTCACTCCAAATTCCAGCCTGATTGCCTATGGGGGATGGGACGACTTACCCTGCCTCAAGGCTGTCTGTTCAGCCTCTACCCTGCTTAAGTCCGTGGCCGCGGGATGCCTCTCAGTCGTCCAGTAAGCTGCGTTCGTCGAGCCACGCGTTGGGCGCCAGATATCCGGATCCAGCCGGATACAACCGCGAGAGACCCGTGAGTCAGCCACCT